>NW_010973443.1:2796387-2813987 GCF_000737465.1 Haliaeetus leucocephalus | reverse complement strand
CCCCGGCACCGCCCCGGCACCGCCCCGGCACCGCCCCGGCACCGCCCCGGCACCCTTGGGGAGACCCAGCAAGACCTATTATTCATTTCCCTTCATAGAATTAATAGAAATGCAATTTGTTAAATACATACGTCACCCTGCGTTTTTAAGCCGATGAATTATTCAGTAAGAGTACTTTATTAGGCTGTTTGTCTTCTCGCCTCTCCCCTTGGGCTGGGTCTCTTGTATTTATCACCGGAGGGATGCAGCGCATTGCTTCTGCAGAGAAATACTTGTCTGGGGGCTGAGTGCAGGTTTATGCCGCATGGACAGGTTTTCACGTGACGTCGGGTTTTTCTTCCAGAAGTAGTGGTGGGGTATATGACACAATAGGTTCACATTTGGAAAGTCAAAACCCAGTTTGTTACTCAGTGTTTTTTAAGCAGTGGGAATTCATTGGTCTGTGGAGCTTTATGTGACTTTTATCTCAGCACACCCACACAAATGAAGTGTGCAAAATAACACTTGCTCCCTGAGCAAGTGTTTCTCGCTTTTCCAGTGCAGTCTCCAAAGTGGCTATAAAAGAGCCGTTTCTGAATGAGGGAAAAATCCACCAGATTAGGAAACAGTAGGGTGGGATACATCTGTTTTGACAGCAGTGCCCACAGAAGCTGGGGCATGAAGCTGGGTGATAGCAAACATATCAGCAGACCTGGCAGCACAGAGCTCAGCAGGCTTCAGCACTCTGCTTTTCATCTGGGCTTTCTACACCTTGAGAGGCACTTCAAGAGAAAGAAAAAAAAAAAAAGAAAAAAAAACAATCAGGAATTAAAATGTATCCAAGAGTTGACATATTCTGATAGATTCTCTGTCATTTTGTTTCCTGTGCAAGTTAGGGATGTTTTTTCAACAGATTTATGAAACACAATTACTTAAAGCCACTTGGCCCCAGCCCTTCCCCTTAAGAGAAAGATTTCTGAAATGCTTCTCAGGGTCACTCTGGGAAATCACTCTTCAGCAGAAGCTTGTGAGGATTTCCATGCTAGAGCAGCCATAGCAGGAACATCATCCTGCAACCTCTTGTTCATACAAATACCAGACGATTTCCAGAGGATCCCTTCCAACTTCAACTATTCTGCGATTTTGTGAAATAGCTTCTATTCTCCTAACTGGCTGTCCCCTTTCCATTGCTTTATTCTGCTGCTTCTGGGAGGTGTTGCTTATTCTCAGTGCCTGCTAAAGCTTGTGGGACTTGCATCATTCAACACTGTCCCTTCCCAGACTCAGTCCAAAAAATCTACAACTAAGCAAGTCTTGGAGAGTTATTTCCCAGAAATGGTGTTGAAAACAGTCCTTTCAACATCTCTCTTACAGACACAGCAATGACCTTACTCAGCTGGGCTGCCCGAAAATAACCTGCAGAGCACAGCTGATGTGTCTGTACCCCGCCCAAAGAGACTCTCTGGGGGGACTGCACCCTGACACCACACCAGGGAAGGCTAAAGCAAAGCAGAAAGCTCCAAACACCAGAAGTGAGTTTCAAAATAAAGTGAACTGGCCCAGCTTTACGTTTATTAAGCAGTAAATAACCAGTGTCAGCCTTGCTTACACAGTATACTTCTCACTAGCTTGCTACAGAGACATCAGCAAAGATTTATTCTTTCTTTTAAACACATAGTGGAATGGCCTTGGTATAACAAGGCCATTTTTGTAACCCACAAAACCTTAAGGGGAATTTTTATCCCAGAGATGCATTTCTGTCCCTGTTGATTTAGTAGTAAAACTATGATCAGGCTTGGGACACATGGGATTATGAAAAAAGATATTATGCATTTTTAGTCACACACAGTCTCTTAAAATATTTGGAGAAACAAAGACTGGAATCCTTTGAAGTGACTTTCAATTAAGCTTTTAAATTAATTAGGATGTTATTTCTGTGTAACAGCTAGACCATAAATTTGGTTTCTAGTTAAATACTGGGTGAAAACTTCACGTCACATGTCACTGCTTGCAAATTTATCCACTGTCAGATTTGACCAAAGTTACTTGGAGAGATGCTTTTTTCTCCTTTTCCATGGGCACAGCAACTTCCCTCTGGGAAACAAAGGAAAGCTGAAGGACTTCCCACTGTGTTGTTATATGAAAAAAATACCAGTTTAATTACTATAATCACACAAGTCACAGATTTCATTTGCAATTCTGCTCAGGTAATGGGAAGGTCAAGATTTCACTGGAATTTCTCTGTCACAATCCTCCAAAGCCTGTCTCTGGTCTCTGGATGAAGCTGCCAGTGCTTGATGCCACATTAGTCCTCAAAGGGTTAATGACATTCATTTTTACTGGATCATTTTCAGTCACTTCATACTGTAAGACAAATACAAGCAGCTTTCAATATCTTATCACAAAAGTTGGGGAGCAGATAATGCTAAATCCTGCTGGCAGCATTATGGGGCAAAGCGTTTTTAATAATTACACAGTATTACAGGTATAACTATTTCTCTGAACATTAGGCCTGAATAGCTCTTTTGTCTCTGTTCCTTATTACCTGTTATTCCTCCACCTCTATAAACATCTCATCTATTTCTTCAGCTAATTTAAGTGAAAATCCTACTGTACTTCTGGCTGTAAAAATAACCCTACCCTTTTCCTTTTGTTCTCTCCTCTGTGATCCCCCATGACATTCGTTCAAAGTAAAAAGTTGTTGTACACCTGAACATTTTTTCCAAGATAATCCTTAAGGATTCCCAGCATTTCGTGATGACCAGTTATATGAATAAGGTTAATAGTCTACTGGGGCAAAAAGAACATAAATTACTTTCAGTCTACATAATTTGGTGATAGTAGTCATCAGGGAGTCACCTGAGGGTGGGTTTTGAGTTTTTCAGTTAAAGAAAAGTGTCTCTCTGCTATCAGCCAAACCATTGTGGGTTTTTTTTCCTGGACAATCATGTTAAAGGCTTGTGACTGCCTGGTCAATGAACTGAGTGCAGTGTGAGCAGGAGCACAGTGGGGGAGCACAACATAATCCCTCACCCTGTCTCTTGCAGCTCCCTACTCAGAAGGAAATCACCACCTTGAGATGGCATTGCAGAATGACTTGACCTGAAACAGCAGCCTGCAATCTTCACACAAAGGTAACTTGCTGATATCTTGCTAACAAACTTATGGAAGCCTTGGTAGCACACATTATTTCCCCCATGCTGAGCAATACCCAAATGCACTATGAACTCTACCCCATGTTGTGCCATCCCAAGCCTGCAGGGTCTGGGACATCAAATATACAGCCATGGTATTATGCTGCTGAACACTACGCTATCTAGGTGCTCTGCCTTGACTGTTCAGAAGGGCTTTGCATAACTTTTCACAATTTTTAACCTAAATCTTCTTGTGGATCTGTGAAGTAGGATTCCCCACCTTAAGCATGTATAGTTTCAGCAGTCACTGTCCTTCATTCTTGAAGCCAAGGAATAAAACTGTGCTCTTGTTGTTTTGACCTGAAAGCAGTAGTTCCTAATATTTAACTGTACCCTAATGTTTTTTTTTCATGAGTAATATTTACCCCATACTATGTGAGGGTAAGAGATGCCTGAGAAAATCAAAACTTGGAAACCATCATGTGTTTTTGTGTTTCAGCAACTCAGCTGGAACAAGAAGTCGTCTCTGTCCCTACCGTGCAATAGAGCCTAGTGTTTTAAAATTGGAAGTGTATAGTAGACACTGGTCTGGATATTCAAGCACCTAGAAAAAGACATGTAGATGCTGTAGGCAATCATCATCTCCAGAAAAACCTCACTTGGAGCCTGTCCATGTTTAGACTATGCTGTACAGCCCAAAAACAAGTCTATATGTGGGTTTTACCTGATGGCAACTACTGCAGTCTGAATCCTGCCATTCTTGTTCACAGGTATTTTTCCTACCTCACAGGCTTCACCATTACCCCCCCCCCCCCTTTTTTTATTTTAATGAGCATTTTAATATGAGCATAAACCAAGATTTTAAAAATGACAACTGATTCTCAGTGTTTGATTTGCCATCTCTCCAAGGCCCTGATTATCAGAGGATGGCTGACCAAAATTTTGTGACTTGCTGACTACATTAAAATGTCACAAGCTAGACAAAATACAGGCCTTCACAATGTCCATTGATAAATGGCATTACTGGCAGAGCCATAAGTGAGATAAAAAAATTCTATTACCAGAAAACATTAGGCAATTGCACTAAAATAAATGTTCAAATTAAGGCTTTTCTAAATACATGGCTAGAGAGCTTTCAGATCATCAGAAATGGGAAGATGAAGTTTGCTGAGTCTCTCGTCCGCTTTCATACAGGTTGGACAAAGGTCTAGTGATCTCAGACAAATTAAGCTCTCACAAAGTCTGTGAAAACAGATGGCTGCATACACCATGTGCCCCAGCTCAGGGAGAGCCTACTGTGGGAGCTCGTACATTACCAGACACTGGAGAATCCACTTAAAAGAGAGATTTTTCCAGATGCTGTCATTCAAGGAAAATACTACTTTAAATACATCAACCATAGGACTCCAGTTCTGAAGCTAGCTCCCATTAGCACTGCACTTTAAGAACAACTTTTAATTGCTGGTTTTACAGTACCTCATTGCTCCAGAATTTTTCCCTCCAACTTATTGCCCTTAGATAACTTCTGAGAAGTCCTTCTGCTGGCCTATGTTTTAGGGGATGCTATTGTACTTTTCAGGGTAATGTGGTGACTTCATTGGCACCCTGTGAAAGTCACAGAAATGCAGGTTCCAGCTCTTCAAAATGTGCTACATAGATGAAACAACTGCTCAAATGTCTCTCTTGCCATTTCTGGAGGGACTCAGCTTCTACTAGAAATAGTGCAGGTACATAGACCTGTTTATTGACTACTCTCCTGCCAACTTTGTGCCTGAGGGCAATTCTTTCCTGTCATGATATTTAACACTCACTTGGGCACAAAATTCTCACTAACCACAGGGCAGTCTCCTTCATCCTTATGACCAAAGGCCCTCTCCCCTCTTCCGACATGCTTTTACCAATCCAGCTTCTTGGGTTTCCAAGAAGAAGAAGAAAAAAAAACCCTCTCTCTCCCTCATCCTCAGTGTGAGTCATAGATCAGGATTAGAATAGAGGATCACTCAGAAGAGTTAGCCCAATGGTGTCAAAATAATCTAAATATTTTAATATTCTGTTTGGAAAACATTTTGAGCTAGAAGATTTATGATCTTTTATCTACAGAAGACATTAAAAATAAATACTCAGAACTGTGATAAATAGTCAAAAGGAAAATAGTGATTTGAAGTATCCTATAGTATTTCAATATATAATGGCAAGAGGTGGAAAAGGTGTGTTGATGTGGAAAATTCTTAATTGACATTTGAGTAAGTATTCTCTGTCTGCCCCCTCCTCAGGTCACTGTGCAAGACTTTAATATCCTCATGTATTTTCTGTGCTATAAAACCTCAGTTAGGCGTCAGGGAGTGGCATGTATGATCAACAGTTTCTCATTACAAATTGTGATGGTGTCGTGGTTTAACCCCAGCCAGCAACTAAGCACCACGCAGCCACTTACTCAGTCCCCCCCACCCAGTGGGATGGGGGAGAGAATCGGGAAAAAAGGAAAAACCAACCTCACACCAAAAAATCAAAACTCAAACAGTTTAATAGAACAGAAAGGAAGAAACTAATAATTATAATAATAACAATAATAGAATTACAATAATAAAAGAATTGGAATATACAAAACAAATGATGCATGATGCAATTGCTCACCACTCGCCAACCAATGCCCAGTTAGTTCCTGAGCAGCAATCCATCCCCTCCGGCCAACTCCCCCCAGTTTATATACTGGACATGATGTCACATGGTATGGAATACCCTGTTGGCCAGTTTGGGTCAGCTGTCCTGGCTGTGTCCCCTCCCAACTTCTTGTGCCCCTCCAGCCTTCTTGCTGGCTGGGCATGAGAAGCTGAAAAATCCTTGACTTAATCTAAACACTACTTAGCAACAACTGAAAACATCAGTGTGTTATCAACATTATTATACTGAATCCAAAACATTACACTATACCAGCTACTAGAAAGAAAATTAACTCTATCCCAGCTGAAACCAGGACAGACGAGCACTATTGATCTACCTTCCAGCAGGATACTTACCTCTGACTTGAAATGAATATTAAGCTATTAGTCCTCCATAAAAAAAAGCAAGTGGCTTCTCAGTCTCAGTAACTGAGGACAATAATTGTCATCAGTATCCCTAAATGTCAAATTCATTATTTCACCTCCAGAGCAGTTGCCCTAAAATAACTGCAAGCATCTTCTTCGCTGAGCAAACTTACAAACAGCTTCTCTGTCTGTCAAGTGATGCAGCAGTTCTTCTATTTTAACAATGATGAAAAGGTGCACCAAACCACTAAAAATCTGCGGTTTTCCCCATTGGCTTTCTATGCTAGCAAGGATCCGACTAGTTTCTGATCTAAGATGACAACGGTAGATGAAGGACAAAAGTGGGACATATTCCTGCAGGGCTGCAGGCCACACACAGTCTCACACACTGTGATCAGGATTGCTACCTGTTGCTGGTCTCTGTTAAAAAGCCTTTTACCACCTCTCTTCCAGCTTTGCAGCCTGAGCTAAGGTTTCCATAAGAGACAATTACGGGTGCCAGAAACACAACCAAGGACATGGGCAACACTCTGGGGCTGTTGGAGCAGGCTGGCAAAGATGGGATGGAGATACATGGGAGGCTGGACTGCAGCTGTCAGAGAGGCAGGAGACAGCTATATCTCTCCTATCCTTTCTGGCCCACTTGAATATTCGCAGAAATCAGAGACAATTGCTGTTACAAACACCTTCACCTGGGAGGGTGGCTGAAGTGCTCAGAAAAAAAAGAAATAGCTTCAGAAAAGAAGGCAGGAAAGGTACTCAAAAAATCTCAGGAGATCTTCCTCTCCTTGCTAGACAGTCAAATTTTAAAACAAATTCTCATGTAAACTGATGAGAACCTAAACTAAATGATGATTAAGTGGAAACCCAGTAGTCCCACACTGTTTCTCTGTAATACCTAACTATGAAATTGGGGCCTCTCATTCGAACCTATTGGCATGTCCTTCTAAAATCACATTAATTCATCTTTGAGGAGTCCACACTTGCATTTTGCTTCCCTTTTTGAAGAGAAGGAAATGATGTAATTTGCTTTAGCATTCTTCTGAGACCTCAAGAAATGTGCTTATTAGTACTGTTGCAAGGAGGAAAACTCTGTTTAACCACAAAGAGCATTGTTGTTTTGCTTTCTTAGGCAAGCTGCTCAGAGAGTAGTGAAATGAAGGAATTCACACCTGATTGCACAGATCCTTTTCCCACAGGACTTCCTGTCCCTTTTCCTACCTCTGTTGGGAGTTCCTCAGGTGTAGGTGTGGCCACATGCATGGGTCTGACTGTGATACTGTGCTTTTGCCATCCTACCCTACTGCTCCATCAACCTTCCTTTCCCTGATGAGCCAAGTGAAAGATTTTCAGATGAAAGATACCTGGGGAAGGAAGGGCTGCAGGGACTCCGGGAAACCCAGGCTCAAGCCATTGGCAGCTGTTAAAAGCGTATTGCAGCAGGATCCCAAATCCCACAACTTAACTGCTTCTGCAGGAGGCTGGGAGTAAGTTTTTCGGTTTGAAGACAGACACAGGCTGCAGGTCAGAGGCTGGACAACCTCTGCTCTGGTCAGTGTGTTGGCAGAAGGGTGCTGTAATTCAGAAGAGTCAGGATGTACTGAAGTGATGCCTACACCAGCCAAGAGGAAAAGACAGAGCACCCGAAATGCTTCCTCTCTCCTAAACTCAGTACGCTCTCCTGACTGGTGTGCACAACCACAGGATGAGGAGCAGAAAACTCCTGCTCACAATGTTCATGAGAGAGGCAACTTCTCTTCTCCAAACCCTATGTGTAGAATCTCCGTCTGATCTGAATCATGAAACCTTCCCAACCAGCCAGCAAAGCTGGTGCTGGCATGGTTTCATCTGCCATGGTGCCCCTTTGCTGCTTGCCCATGCCACCCACAGTCCCTGGGTCCCCCCTGCACTGGGTCTGCACGCATGAAACTGCCAGCTACCCTACTACCTTTCCCTACTTGGGTACCAGGTAGGAAAAAGTAGATAAAAGTATCAAATAGAGAGTGTTTCAGAAATAAAAGATATTAATTTACTTCTGATTCCTGCCTAATGAGTACCAAATGGGGAGATGGATTGTCTCGTAAGCACAGTTGCTTATGGTCAGTTGTCCTGTGTCAAATATAGGGATTCTCTTTTTGGAGGAAGCTCTAAAATGCCACTTGCTCTGAGTTAGCTGAAGTGCAATAAAGAAATAAAAATCTTGGTTGAGTGCCATTTTCTTTGCAGTGCCCAGAATAATATGCTCATTCAGGGAGAAAAATAGAGGAAGCTCATCTGCATTGCTGATTCGGAGGGGTGGCTTGTTCACCTCTCGCAGGCTGAAGAGACCCTCAGGGCAGCGCTGCTTGTGCAGAAGCTGCCTTATCCTGCTGCCAAAAGGCGGGAAGCTCTAGATTGCTGTGTAAGTGTTTGAGGATACCCAGGCAGTTTTACTCATCTAAAATGTTCAGAGCTTGCAAGGGCTCAGATTATGCTGTAAAAACACACACAGAGAGGGCGAGCAAGGGAAAACTAAAACTTCACTTGTTCAAAGCTCAGGGAAAAGGGTTCATAACACAGTTTAACCTTAGGCATCTAATTAAGGACCTGTTAACATGGGTGTTGTGCTCAGAGAAGCTGGACCCCTTTCAAAACCTCAACTATTGCCTCATAGAGCCTCAAAAATAATTTAAATGTTGAGAAAACAGTTAAATTTTAATATTTGGGCTGAAAAATACTGAAGGGAGGGCTGCTGAAAATGACACGAGCCGCCTGTGACAAGTCGTCAGATCAAGAAAGCGTGTAGGGTAGCAGCAGTGATCTTGTACCCTTGCTTGTAGTGCTGCTTTCATCCTGGGAAATTGTTCAGAAAATGCCAAGGCTGTGAGGGTGACCAAGGCTTGAGCAGAGAGCTTCAGGGATCCCCAAAGCAGCTGAAGAGCAGGACCTCGGTTAGAGCTGCTCCAACTAAGCATGCCAACCAAGCCGGGCACTGCCTTTCCTTGCTTCATGGGAACGTCCATCTTGCATCCCCGACTCCTTCTGGGGCAGACTGGGGTGCAGCATGCTCTGCAGCAGGCAGCTGCAGCCTTTCACAATCCATTTAATTGGTGCACTAATTATCCCATTTTAAACAGCTCTAAAATAAACCAGACTGCAGTCATGTTGAAAAAAAAATATAATATGGCTGTGTCAGAAACCTGACTACAATCCAATTTCTTTAAAGGTTGCCTGATACAGATATCAAGAAACAGCTCTGCAGCAGGAGAGATTGATTCCACTTCCCCTCTTTTGCCAGGGAATAACCTTAGCAAAACTTTCAAATTGATGGTAATTCACTAGTTTCAAAGGGCAAATGAAATAAATCTTTAATAAAGAGATTTGCCCCAAGAAGGAACTGCCAGTTTAAAGAGCTTAGAGCTCCAAATCGTTGGCCTGTGTGCTCTCTGTAATTTAATACTGGAGGATCTTGGCTAACTTCATTAAGAGGATGACAGTGAAATTGAGATAAATCACACCATGGTGGGGGAGGGACCAATACAGAGAAAATTATAACCAGAAGAACAAACAGGTTGTATTATCACACAGATAACTTACTTCCACATTAGTGTTAAAATGAGTTTCACTAACACATTTTATATATTTTACATCAAAGCCCATGTTATTGTGAAATTAAACACTTTGTATGATTCATGTAAATGCATCTGTCATTGCTGGACCTTTCTTAGCTTCAGTTCTTGATTATTTTCAGCCCACTCATTAAGAGTGAATTTTGTTCTTTTTTCTAGTAACTTCTCAGTTAAAAAATTGAATATGTTTTTATTTTTACACCTTCACCAACTAATATCTCAGAAATGTCTTTACCAACTGTGTAACTCCAATAATCTCAGAGTTTTTACTTCTGGTGCTAGCTTGTGGTAAGATCAAAAAAATATTTTTACTCTATGAAAAGATTCCCATCCTCTACCATCTTTTATTAGTCATGCTAAGCAAATACTTACTAAGACTTCATGCATGGCTTACAGCTGCCAGGAAAAAACAATGTTAAGAAAGATAACCCCACTGCACAGAGCTTTAGTTCTGTCTTGTAACTGCTGGGTTTTGGGTTTTTTTCCCTGCAGGGAATATCAACGAATTGTATACTTTCCCTCCAGAGAGTTGAGTCACAGGTTTTATTAAACACATTCAACATAAATTGTGCATTTCAATAACATGTTTTCTGCATTTTGACAAAAATTGCACAGAATAACATTAATTTCTTCCTACTTAGCCAGAATTTAAGTCCAGAAACTTTATTTCTGGCCTTGTAATAGCAGCTTTTCAACACCAGCCCTCTGTAGCACCCCTCTCATTTGTGTCTATTCCTTTTCAGAGACAGAGTACTGGACACTGAGGGAAACTGCCCTGGCTCTGGCTCAGCCATTCTCTTATCCCCTCTTTGGGCCATTGGTGGTGCACATCTACAGGACTGTTTTCATTCCCTGTTTTGGAGTTAGCGATGTGGGAGGGGTAGGTGTGGGCTGTGACTCCAGTTTTGGCTGAGCCCTGCCCTTCTGCTCTCATCTTCTCACCTCTGGACTCCCCGTGGACCACTCATCACCCTAGGATAGGAGTCTCACTGGGAGTACCATATTTCACTATGGATAAACACTGAGCATCACATGATGGGGCTCCATCAGTCATTTCCAAGCATATCATGCAATGCCGTGTTTTGCGTGGCAGCTGCCAGTCACGCTGCACTTACAGACTACAGACACAACTTTAGCAAAGGAAGGAGTTTAGAGGGCACACACCAAAATGAGTTCTGCGCTATTCCTTGTTCAGTTCTACCTCTGGACTCTGTGATTGTGAATATATTAATTTCCTGAAACAAAGCCCATACTTCAGCATAAAATAGTGTAGTGTAAGACTGAATGGAACCCGAGAGCCTTGGCTGGAACAGGAAATCTTTTTTTAATAGTTTTATCCCATTTGCATTGAGTTAGAATACATTTCCTTAGTAAAGGGCACAGGAAAATATTCTTCTTATAATTGATTGATTTAAAAGGGTTCTGCTTGACATCAGCAAAGGGGAACAATACAGACCTGTGGCGGCAGACAACCTGATTTTGAAATAGAGCACTAAACATTAACAACTGCAATAACTGACCTGTCACATCATCTGCTTAAAAAAGACTTAAACAGTGACTTATAATCTAAATTGCAGAGTGGAGCATCACCAGCTATGTCTGATTGATTCCTTGCTGATAGATGCTTTATATACAGTTAGGGCAGTCACAGGAGCTGCACGTATGCTTACCTGCTACCACCAGCCGTGACAGATCTCCTGACTCTCCGGTGCGGACCTCTGTTGTGGCAGCCAAGGTCCTCCCTGGGCCATGAGCTGGGCTTTGCTTTCCCTGGGCAGGGGGAGGAGGTGACTGGTCCTCCCCTGGCTCATGCATGGGGGCAGAGGCTGTGGTGAGACCCCCCCCCCTCACCTTGAGGCTCTGCCTTCATGCAAACACCAAGGGAAGAGTAGAAACCAAGCAAGCAAAGCCGAGCTTTTGAATATTCTCCCAGTCTCTAACCATTTTCAGCTCCAATTTCCATAGGTCTCTAAGTATTTTTGTATTTAGCAACCCTCCATGGATTTCTTCTCCATGCCTGTTCCCCCTTAAATCCATTAAAACTTTTATCCTGCAGCCCAAGGAAACTTGTAGTATGCAGTAGGAGCTGAGCTCACACTGAGGCCTCTTGTGGAGTGAGGTTATCACAAAGGTCTCTTTAACAATCTTCTGCCTGTTGTGATGTGTCCCTTATTCCAAGGACAGTCCCTTATTTCTTTAAATTTTGTTTGCATCTCATAAGAATGAGGAGAGACTGAATCAATCAAATTTCACAGGATCACAGAACGGCTGAGGCTGGAAGGGACCTCTGGAGGTCATCTGCTCCACCCCGCCCTGCTCAAGCAGGGACTCCTGGAGTCAGTTGCCCAGGACTTTGTCCAGATGGCTTCTGAGTATCTCCAAGGATGGAGACCCCACAACCTCCCTGGGCAACCTGTGCAAGCACTCGGTCATCCTCACGGTATGATGTAGATAACAACACTAAACAATCACAGAGTTGTAGGGTTCGGCGTTCGGAAGATCTCGCGATGTCACGGAAAGTTAGAGGGTTAGTCGCAGCCTTATGATGTGTCTGTAATCCCACCTACCCTTGTTAGTATAAAAGGAATTGACTGCGCAATAAAAGGCGGAAGTTGGCGCTCACACTGTGTGTGTTATCTGTCTCTTTCCCTGGTCTGGGGGGTGATCAGTGATCTAATCGTGGCACCTTGATATGCGGCGAACGCTACACAGAGTCATTAAAAAAAAAAAAAAAAAGTGTCTGAAAGGTTGCTGGGAAGGCTTCTAACCCATTCATGATCTTAGGACAGGAGCAGTTACAGCTAGTTGTTTCTGACAGTTTTTTTTTCACCTGTTCTCTGGGAAGGGAGACTCCACAATCCCTCCCAGCAGCCTTTTCCACCTTAACTTGGAAAACCTCCAGTTTCTCTACTGTTAAAACTGCCCCCCCACCCCCTCTCACCCCCCACAGTTTTAATCCATCCGTTGCTTTTTCTCTTAGAAAGAATTGGTCTTCCCCTTTGTCTTGCAAAAGCCTTTTATTGTATTTGAGGTAACTGTTGACTGAACCTTACATGCAGTGTAGAAAGCAAGCCTGAAAATCAAATCCTCTAAGAAAACCTGTGATAGAGTTCAAAATTCTCAGTTTGTTTTGACTGAATTAAAAATACTCAAACAAAAACCATTAACAGAATCCCATAAGAAGTTGCCTGTTGCATTATATTTCCCAGACACTGTTTTAGCAGTTACAATCCTGGTAAAAAAATACACAAAGAAGTAAAAGCCTCAAAAGTTGGCTTTGAAAACAGCAAGTCTTTGCCACACACTGAGTTCAGTATGTTTTATTGCAAACATTCAGTGAAGAACTAAAGACCCTCTGGAGAATTCTAGCTGTTTCTAGGGGGACATCATCACCAGAGCTCCCTGAAGTTCCCGTGCAGAGCTACCAGCCATGCAGAGTTGCATGAGCCAGCTCCAGGGGTTTCTGCGGTGTGGCACAGTGCGGCACAGTGCAGTGCTGCCTGCATGGCTGAGGAAGCTGCAGGGCTCTGTGATGGAAACAGAAAGGGAAAGGTGTTGCTTGTGAGGTTAAAGCAATGTTTAAAAGGAAAACTAAATGCAAAACTTTTGAAAAAAAACCCTCTGAGATATTGACCTTATTTAAACTGCTTGACTGCAACCACTAATGAAATAACCTTGTTTTCTAGCATCCACACAAAACCAGAGCTATATATCCTGGTAAAATAAAACTTCTTGTATTGCTGGCATCCCTTTGTAGAAAGGAATCAAAGACTTCTTTAGGAAAGACGTGTTTTTCCTCTGATGCCGCAATTCATGGAAATATCAAATACTTCCAGGAGTTATTCAAATATTCCTAAGAGTTACTGTTCATTAGCAGGATAGGAGAATTCTCCATCATCTGAATATTTTCAGAATGCAGTGAAGGGGAATTGGGAATATTTACAAATGTAGAGACTGACTACAGTGATACAACTTTGGCAAATGCCACACTGGTGGCTAGTAACGCAGGAAAGCATTATAGCGAGAAAATAATATGCTGTCATCATTTGAATTTTCAGTCATTTTTCAAGTGTTTAAGACTGCTAAGTATATGTCACTTGAATGTTCAGAAATGCTGAGGCATATCTTCACCAAGTGGCTAATTTGTATTTGCAATTGAAAGGGTTTTAACATGTTTTCCATGTTCTGGGAATTTCTATCTGTGCGTCACCTGAAGACTGCATAGCTGGAACTTGTATATTGTACATTAAAAGGACTGAGAGAAACCTCCAGTGAATAAATATATAATACTAAGATTTCTTTTACAATATGAGGAGTTTCTTATGATATGGTTTGAATGTTAAGAGCAATCAGATCTTGTATGTGCTGCAGCTTATGATGTAATGCGTTCTTTGAAGAGTAAGCTGCAACAAAGTATAAATGACAAGTTCTTTGGTCATAAATGTAGCTTTTAGCTAAAAAACATAATGGCAAAGGAGAAGAAAAGGAAGGAAATTTCATTTGTTCCTGTATCTTAGTACTAAAGTACCTATATTCACAGTTTGATTCCAGCAACTTTTTATGATTTTGTGTGTGTGTGTGTGTGTGTGTCTTACAAAGTTTTAAGCATTACTGAAGGTATGAAACTTGATAACAAGTTGAGTATACCATGTTTATATGGAGAATATTGTGTGAAGTGAATGAATTCCCATGTTTTAGGAACTCTTTGTTCTCTTCCTTTTGTAAAAATGTGTGAATTTTATTATTTCCAGTTCTTTGCAGAATGCACCTATGAAGAGAGTATTTTTCTTTTGTAAATTGGCTTAGATAGCATAATTCTGTCAAATACTGCTGTCTAGGTCTCAAATAAAGAGTCCTCCTGTAATTTATGTAAGGAATTTAAAACCTTAAAAAGCCCCACCCAGAACTCCAAAAACTCATCTGTACTGAAATGTCTTAAAATAAAGTACGACCTATTATAAATAATAACATGAACCCTAGAGTAACTGAGTTATATATATCTGAGACTAAAAGAGTGTGTAGCTCAAACATGCTCAGGGGAAATGTATTTTCCTTAAAGCATCCCTCAAAATCAAGCCTTCCCCACTATTTTTCCCAGGATGCTCCATCTTCATGTGGGAAGGGGTGTCACATCCTGAGACCCTTCTGTCAGGTTTTGTTGCATGGGCCAACAGATAAAAAAGCTGTCAGGAGGCACAAACACAGACAGCTAATGTGAGCACATAAACCTTGCTTTCTTAGGGATTCAGGCAAAGAAAACTCCACCACTTACCTCAGATGTTCACATAAATGGGTAACTCAGGTTCACCTGAGCTCATTGTGCATTGTTGAATATAGTTTGTTGCCAAGATATGGACTGCGATTTGTATAACGTGTAAGCAGCAGCAGCTTTGAAGCCAGTGTTAGCAGTCTAATTGGGTGAAATCCAGGGTCCTTTCAAGATGGTGAGAATCCTGCCAGGAACTTTTAGAAGCTCGGACTCATTAACTGCAACCAGGTTCAGAAATAAAGGCAAACATGACTAAGATTTACTCAGCAAATAGGAAAAAATTTCTACACCTCGTTCAAAGTATTGATTTATTTACATACCTCTTCCAAAATAATAATAATTTTTAAAATATACTGCAGATTTCAAAACGGGAATGACCTAGAGCCAGTGCTCCTCCAGGTGTTGTTCTTGCAGAAACATCATGTGCCTTTAACAAAATTAAAACATAAGCACATACAATTTCTAAAGCGCAGCTGGGGGCCTGCGGCTTTTTTTCTTGATATGCTGTGATGGGTATAGAGTGATGCATAATCACTAACTTGGCAGGCTGCCTTTTTGCAGAGGGACAGGTAGAGCTAGTCTGTGAAAACAGATGACTTGCAAGAATCCCTTACCCCATTTGCTAGAAAATGACAGCTCCCTATCACTGATTTGTCTCTAGGAGGTGTAGTTGAAGATATATGTAAAACCAGAAGCTGCTCACACAAGATTTTAGGACCACTGTGGATGATAGAGAGTAAGATCATAAGAAGTTCATTTATAAGCACACAGGAAAGGTGTCTGTTGAAAGTAAAGCCTACTGAATATTTATTAGCTACTCCTGCTCTAACACGGTCCAGAAAACACCTTTGGAAATCTTTGTTTTCTGAAGTTACTAATGGTTTCTGAACCTATCAATGTACCAAATGTGAACACAAAAGTGCAGCTGCTCCCTCATCCCTTGATTCCTTTCAGCTGCAGCCAAAACAAGTTTTCTTTGTTTCCAGGTAAGTTAATGGTTTTCTATTAACAGCAGAAGAAAGACTTTTTAAAAAGACGAAGTGTGGTATCAACCTGTCTCTCTCTCCCACATATACATGCAAAAGCCTAATCAGCAAAGCAGAAACAACCAGGAGTAGCATACAAGACTTTTGGTGTGGAGTTGTACTGGACTATGAAAACAGTGCTGACAGTCTGACATATATGTTCAGCTGTGGGCTTCATGCCACATTATATCACAGGCTTTCTGCTATCACACACAGGCACTAGGTTTCATTTATCAGAAAGCGTTCACCCCAAAATTACTGTGTTGTTTGGTGGGGTTTTTTTAATCCATAAAGCACACATAAAACAGGCAAGAAAGACTGAGCAGCGAGGATCTGCTCTGGGTTGGGCAAGCTTCTGATGGTAATTTATTCCCCCAAAAGAAACTGTTGCTTCATTTCACCCAAAAGAATGTTCTCTGCAAAAACATACCGTAAGTGATTTATGTTAAAAGGCATAAAGATCTATGGGAAAAATCTGTAGGAAAATTGCATCCTCAGACCAGCTCTGTAGCTCTAGCATCATCTCAGAGTTTGAAGTGATGTTTTCAAGGGTCTTCAGTGTCCACCTCTGGCCTTTTTTCCTGTTCCTTTCTGTATTGGTGGTCTGGTGGGGTCCTCCTATATTTGATCAGGAAGGTGATGTAACAGAAGAGGCTAGGGTCCCCAGACCATGTCACTTCAGCTGTTGCTCCACTACTGTGTGCCAGGAAGGCTGGGGAGGGAGTAGGGTTTTTAGCTATGCTCTTGTACTGCTAGGGCAAAACCATGTCTTGTTCATGTCCCTTTATACCACCTGTTCTCCTTGCATCTGCACTGTTGGAGTTTCAGTCCAAGGTGGAGGCAAAATGACAGCTGGAGAGACATGGTACAGTCTAATACCCAAAGGGACAGTCGCAAAACAAAGAGGAATTGTCTGTCTCCTATAGGTGTCTGCAAACATACACTGAATCCTTAGGCTGATGCGTTGTTCCTCTAGAGACGCATACTGGAAGGAAATTGAGTTTCTTTGCCCTTCTGCAGAGCATTTGGCATCTCTCTGAGTGATGACACATTTATTGTTACCAACAATGTGAAAATTCCTACATGGAAGCATTTTTTGCTTCTGTAGGTATGGGTGCTTGGGTGAAACGAATGGATCACGAAATAATAAGGAACAGGGCGATTACCAGCAGAACTCGTTTGTTATCTGCTGTCGAGCCTCAGTGATGGAGGGAACACAGTCATCTGTGCGCCCTAATGAAATGTGACGGACGTTTAGAGACCAAAGGCTGACATTTCCTGACAGCATCACCATCTGCACACTGAAAGCTGCTAGTATCCAGACAGCATAATCTGTTAAGGGCTGTTTATTATTGTACCTCCAAATCACAGGTCATGCAGATCCAGGAGTTATATGTCACCAGCTGTGTATGCAGTGCCCTTACCTTAGCTAGGATCCTAATTCTCAGTCTCTCACTGTGCCACCTAGTTGGATGTTTAACTTTCCAAATAATCAAGCCAATAGCCTAAGATGTAGATATTTGGAAGGGGGGGGGGGGGGGGGGGGGAGAGAGACGCTA
>NW_010973443.1:2772365-2796377 GCF_000737465.1 Haliaeetus leucocephalus | reverse complement strand
GCAAAAAAAAACACAAACATAGGCGGGGTGGGGTGGGTGGGGGGGGGGGGGGGGGGGGGCGGGGCAGAGAAGCCTTCTAGCCTGCAGCAGGCAAAATAGATGTTAACCTAGTTCTTATCAGGGCAGATGGAGTTATAAAATCTAAGAGTAAGGGATTTTTCAAGGAAGTAAGGAATTAGTGTATATATGATATACAGAATTTTTTGCAGCTTCAGAATCATAACATGGCAGTAGTTTCTACAGTTCTGCTTCTACACACAATGCAGGTACAGGGAAAACTGTTTAAAGAATGAAAGATGCAATAATGACAGGGGGTTTTACCTAAATCAAGGAAAAACTTGTTATGTCAGATATGCTGGAACACAAAGATTAAAACAGGGAGTACAGGACTGATCCAATTTTTTTTTCTCAAGCATTTTTTTCAGAGCAAGGAAAAAAGGTGACCCTGAGAGATAACAGTACAGGTTAATTGGAGTAAAAAAAAAGCAAGCAAAAAAAAACCCCCAACCAAACAGTGGAGGTTAACTTTATCTTGCAAACTTCAGTGTTTCCTTGCATTATAAGGAAGAGGAGAAAAGGCTGAAGGTACAAGTCAAATTACAGAAGCAGATGTGCCAATTTGGCCTTGAAGAAAATGGTTTTTTGAAGGTCAGGTACTCTGAAGAGCAGTCTTGAATTCCAAACTTGTATGCTGGAGTACTGTGTTTGCTTTCCTGCCTGGCAGTGAACATGGAGCACCCAAGGGCTTCTTTCCTTCTTTTTTTTTTTTTTTTTTTTTTTATTAAAAAAAACCAAACAAAACACCAACACAACCCCACACAAGGAAGGACTTGTTTAACCGCTCCACCTGGTGGAGGAATATTCCTGGTCAGGTAGAAGCCCAGTGCCTTCTGCAAAGTTTTATTCCTTGGAGCCCGGCTTGAGACATGTTTCTTTCTCACCCATCCAGCTCCTCTGAGCACAGTGGTGAGCAAGTTGTCGCCTGACTCAGGTGCTGATCTTTGAAGCCAGCTTTAGCAAACAGAAGGAAGAGTTTGTGTACCTTCTGAGCTGAAACAGCTCTTGACTTGGTGGCATCTCCGTGTCTCAAGTGCCAAGGAAATAGAGAAATTTGCAGCCTTGTGTTCTTTCACCCAGTTACCAGAGGGAAGCATGGCATAGGGCCTATTTCTTTAAACTTGAGGATGATGCAAGGACATACTGGATCCTTGCACCTCTGGTATGTCAGATATCTCTGTTTTGTGGATCTCTTTATTTGACTGCTGTCTGGAAGTGAATACAGGAAAATAAAGAAACATATGAGGTCAACAGAAGAGCCACAAAAGCAGGACCATTTTCCCAAAACAGTGCAGCTTCTGTTGCTCCCTGCAGGTTTCAGTGATCTAAACAGAAGAGGACAAGACTTCCTGTTCCTGCCTATAGATTTGGGAAGTCTAATGCTCAGTAAAACAAAGTGGCTGTATAAAAGTATCTATAACTCTGGGAAGTATGATGGGAGGAATTACAAGATCTGACAACGTGTTTTACTTGTTGCTGGACTGCACAGATAGAAACTTCTTCAATTAGTGGAGTACTAAGCAAATTATTAGATCCTCACCACTGTAGATACTCAAATCTGAAAGTCTGCTCTTCTACTATATTGGGTAAAAAAACAAACCAGGGGTGCAGTCTATGCAAAATCTGAAGTCAGCTGGACCTAGTAAACTGTCACAAGTCAGGGCAAACTGTGTCCCAGGAACAGTTTTTGCCTTGGAAGGAAATATTGAAGATCACTGCTTTATGGGTAATCCCTCAGCAAGAGAGGGCAAGACAACACTGGCTAACACAGTTGTCTTCCTTGGAAATAAACACATACGGTGAGCTGTGGGAAAGGGTGAATATCCCATCAGTGAGGCAAAGAAAATTTATTATATTCACTCTCCCTGTTCTGGAAGCAGATGGCTTTTGTAGTTCATCTTGTAGCTGAGGATTTTCAGAATGAGCTGTCTCATGTGAAAGAAATCAGGGGAAACAGCGTTAGTAGGAGGTATGTTTACAGGTACATCTAGTATAGCAACTGGAGACAGGGGCTTAACCTTCTGGGATGCATGTGCACACATGAATGCACGTGTGCAAATAATAGCAGCTATTCACTCCGTAGGGCAGGAGCAAATGGGTCACCCTGCCAAAGGACACAATTCAAAGTCTTCCATAGACGCAAGGAGGTAGTATTTAAGTCTTCAGAACAATACTGTAGTGCTCATTTTCCACCTCATCATGAAGCAAGGAATTACAGTCTTCACTAGCTGGTGTTTCTAAATGGGTTTCAGCTCTGAAAGCACACATGGAACATTTTCCTTAAAGTTACCAGGAGTGTCTTACTCTAATGTTTTAGAATCATCTTAGATGAGTTCAGTTTCCAGCTTGCATGAGAGTTAATTTTCTCTCTTTCTGTACAAGTTTTACACCAAGCTACTGTCACAACGCATGTGAATGATTCATGATGATCTGTCCCATGTGGTCTCCTGCTATAGGCAACTGAAGGAGAAAAAACAAACAAACAAACCAAAAAAACCCCAAAACACGCACAACACCACAACAAGGACAAAAAAACCCCACACTTCCTTTTCTTTAGAACATTATTTATTGTTGCTACTCACCTTTAGTGAAAGAAAAGACAAAAGCCACACCACAATGGAATATATAATTCCACAGGTGTCCTAATCAAACCAAAACTAAACATGAGCTATTGTTGTTTTAGTGTTAAAACTAGCAAGCTCATATTGCAAATCCAAGTAGCAAATCACTGGAGGAAAAGTTATTAAAAAAGAAAAGCTGCTTATGTTAATTCAACAAAGAAAATCTGCCTGGCAGACAAGAAGAGCTTAGAAGCAAATGCATTTAAAATATGTATCTATTTCTTGGTGTTCCCCAGAGCACTCAAATACAGCTAGTATGCATGCTTATCCATTCGGTCTTAAGGATTAAAGAAATTATCGGTCATGTTGACTAAATCCAGGGAAGACACAGTGGTCTTTAAAAACAAAAACCCATGCACATCCACCAAGTTTTATGGATGAAGCTCCAGAATTAGAGAAAAGAGACCTTACTTCTGCCCTCTTTGAAAGGCAGGTGTGGTGGGTTGACCCTGGCTGGACACCAGGTGCCCACCAAAGCTGTTCTATCACTCCCCCCCCTTTCTCAGCTGGACAGGGGACAGAAAATATAACAAAGGGCTCATGGGTCAAGATAAGGACAGGAGAGATCACTCACCAATTACCATCATGGGCAAAACAGACTCAACTTGGGGAAAATTAACTCAATTTATTACCAATCAATCAGAGTAGGGTAACAAGAAATAACCCCAAATCTCAAAACACCTTCCCTCCACCCCTCCCTTCTTCCCAGGCACAACTTCACTCCCATATTCTCTACCTACCCACCCGCAGCGGCGCAGGGGGATGGGGATGGGGTTTACAGTCAGTTCATCACACCTTATCTCCGCTGCTTCATCCTCCTCAGGGGCAGGACTCCTCACACTCTTCCCCTGCTCCGGCGCGGGGTCCCTCCCATAGGAGACAGTTCTCCACGAACTTCTCCAATGTGGGTCCTTCCCAAGGGCTGCAGCTCTTCACGAACTGCTCCAGGGTGGGTCCCTTCCATGGGCTGCAGTCCTTCAGGCACAGAATGCTCTGGTGTGGGTCCCCCGCAGGGTCACAAATCCTGCCAGAAAACCTGCTCCAGCGTGGGCTCCTCTCTCCATGGGACCACAGGTCCTGCCAGAAGCCTGCTTCCTGCAGGGTCACAGCCTCCTTTGGGCATCCGCCTGCTCCAGCGTGGGGTCCTCCCTGGGCTGCAGGTGGATATCTGCTCCACTGTGGACCTCCATGGGCTGCAGTGGACAGCCTGCCTCACCATGATCTTCCCCACAGGCTGCAGGGGAATCTCTGCTCCAGCGCCTGGAGCACCTCCTCCCCCTCCTTCTTCACTGACCTTGGTGTCTGCAGGGTTGTTTCTCTTACATGCTCTCACTCCTCTCTCTGGCTGCTGTTTCTGTGCCCACTGCAACTTTTTTTCCTTCTTAAATATGTTATCAGAGGCGCTACTACTATCGCTGATGGGCTCGGGCTCGGCCTCGGCCAGCAGCAGGTCTGTCTTGGAGCTGGCTGGCATTTGCTCTGTCAGACGCAGGGGAAGCTTCCAGCAGCTTCTTACTGAAGCCACCCCTGTAACCCCTGCTACGAAAACCTTGGCACACAAACCCAATACAGCAGGATACAGCAAAAATTAAAAGCCCATTGGGCCTCAGAAGAACCCCTTTGTTCTGGAAAACCCAAAATAGGGAAAAAGGTTCAGCCAAAGCTTATCATGAGGCACCAAAAGCCAATGATGAGAAAACCCATCCATTAGAAACCAGGCTCTATCTGTATTGCTGCTCACTCTCTACTGAGTGTCAGGTGAAGAAGACATAACCAACATCTCAGGTTTTCCCCCTCACTCCCACAAATTCTTTTAACAAGTTTATCTCTGTGTTGCAGGAACTTGTTAAGAGAAAGTAGGCTGTGCCAATATTCAGGTTTTCATTAATTTAATTTCTTCTCAGACCTGAGTGGGTAACCAAGAGACTTAGAGTGAATCCCACATCCTTTCAAGAATTTATTTTACTTCTTCTTATCTTTTCTCCTAATTTAGATCAAACTTTTTAGAAAAGCCTTCAGTAATGACACATTAACCCCTGTATTTGACATTAGCACACATTTAAGGAACAACTGCAGCATATTTCATGGTAGTCATATTGAGAATAGTTACATAGCTATTTTTATATACTTACCATTGTAGACATACTACATTGAGACACTTAAAAAAGACACCAAAAAAAAATCAGACACAACATGAGTAGACACTGTAAGACTTTTAGGTGTGTTGTTTGCTATTGAATAAATATTCAAGGATTTCCAACTCTTAACTATAATATTATCACAGAATGCTTTTATTTTTTCTGAAATGATAAAATTAAGATAGCTGTTTCCAAGTCACAGGTTGTTTTTTTATTTTAAAGCAGGGATTTCCAATGTAACCGCACAGAACCAAAAACTTTATGAATAGTGGTATTTAGTAATCTCTTACAACATCCTGCTGTGACTACGTAAATTTCCATTTAGGTGTTGCTGCTTGATTACCTTACAAAGAATAGCACAACTATGGTAGCAAAATTGTGATAATCGACCTGAATGAAAACATAGCAAGCACAGTGCAGGATAGTCACAGACACCTGATTCTTCTTCATGAAAGGGGTTGTGATAAATGCACTTTCACAGTTGTGCATCCTTCTACTTACCACTGATAAGTGCTAAAAGGTGGTGAGTTTGTTTTAAATACATATAGATACCATTTTGATTGTCTTGTACTTTTAAGATATGAATTATTGTGCTGAATAATGCATTCATTACTACAAGCCTCATGAGCACATTGCTTATTTCATAAGATTGTCTAGTGAATCTGAGAATTGCTTCCCTTCTTTGATGAGAGAAACCAGAGACATGTAAGGTATTAAGAATTTCTTTAAGAGTTTTTTTTTATTTGTAATCAGACCTGCATCACACCTGTAATAACTTCTACAGTCTGTATTTTCTCCAGAAAATATAATCTGTCAGTGAAGATACCAAAAATACCTGCTTTCACCATGTAGTAAGCATATAACAAGCCAAGGGTAAAGTTTTCTTTTGTGCATTTCTCTCACATGCGGTACAGATCTCAACTGCACGTTCTGGATGCAAGTGGTGTGCAGAACATCCTTTGTCAATAGGAGATACTAAATGCATGCCTTAATTTAAGTATATATACTATAGATAGGAGATGCATTATTTGCCTCTCAGGGAAAACTACACTATTTAAGCTACAGTATTTGTTTTTCCTCAATAGGAGACAATAGAAAACTTCCTCAAGGCTCTGTTAGGCTTCCTACCATTTTTATCTTTCCAGGATACTAGACTTCTGACAGCACTGCAAATGATGGGCATGATTTAATGGTTGAATAATAGTGTGTCTAAAAGGGCTAGGACAGTAAAGGGATATTGTAGAAGAGCATAGTGGGAGGAGGAGGGGAATAGGCTCATATGAAGCAGTGGCAAAAACCTGGATTCACTGGCTTTTGAAATTCCTCTGTTTCTAACATGATGACTTAAAAAAAATTGGACATGCAAACAAGTTTCCAAACTACATTAAGATTATTAAAATAATCACCATGAACATAAAAAGAGACATATTGCTAATTTCTGGGGGCAAAAAGCATTAAAAAAACCCAGAATAATCCCAAAGAAATGGGGATTTTGCTCTTCTATAGCTCTCCTTCCTACAGCACTGTAGGTGAGTCTGTGGCAAACACCATTTTGCACCAGAGTCTCTTCAACAGGCTTGCTCTCTCTCATCCACTAGACTTGCCTAACCACCAGCCTCAGAATTGAACCTTTACTCATGATCAGTTTTCTAAGGCTCTCAGAAAGCACAGTTACAAAGAGTGCTTAGAAAATAACTACCTCCCAACCAAAGATCAACTGATGAAAAAGCTAATGGTAAAAAAATTGCTATTATGACAAACACACATGTGCCTCAAAACCCAACTACTTCTACCTTTCAAAGTTTGCTTGGCTAGAAAAATTCACCCAGTGTCTATAGAAGTGAACCAACTGTGTACTTGAAATCCAAGTCAATTTTCATTATTAGAGGATTTAGAACAACTTTAATCATGTCAAATTCTTCCTTGCATTTTTAAGTGAAAGAAAATTGAGCTAAATCATTATCTGGTATGAGTCAGTGCTGTTAAATTAAAAAAAAAAAATGGAACCAAGCAGATTTCAAAGGCTTAATATTACAGTACATGGCTATTCATGACTAAGCCTCTGGCCATGAGAAAGAATCCTGAAATTGTTTAACACAAGCAGTAGGACACAGTAAGTAATAGCCAATTACTTAAAATAAAGTCTCTTTAAGAATCATCTAACTGAGTAGAAAAGCAATGACAAAAGTTTGTCTCCTTCTTTGCAGATCCTGTGCATCTGCTTCTCTATATTTCTAGGTATATTACTACAAGAATTCAGTTGAAGCAGAGCTACAAGCCATTTCTAGAATTAAATATACTGTTATTCATTTCAGATGTGTAATAGTGCAATCATCATTACAGTAAGGGAGCATAAAAGTGAAAGCTACATTTAGTTAATTTGTATTTTCAGCAACATCATGGATTTTTTCAGCTTTATAGAGCAGTTAAAAGATAAGTTCTGTATTACCAGCTTAAAGCAGTGCTATTTGAGGTGAATCTATGTAACAATTGCAAATATCTAAAATCACTTTATACCCAGCAGGTGAGAAATATCTATGATGACAGAATTCAGACACAGTATATTTCCATCCTTCAGGATATTAATAAATTCAAAACCTTTTTTAAAAGCCACTCAAGTCTTCACTTTCTGTAAATCAAGGCCCAGCAAAGTTGCAAAACTGAAGGAAAAGCTGGCAAACTCTATATCAGCACATCAGTTTCTCTTCTTTCAATATTAAGAAAATTAAAAAGAATAGTTGAGGCACAAGTGATTTTTATGCAGAAGTATAGAAGTATTTCAAATAAGTAGACTAAAACTTCAGTACTTCTTTTAACTTCTTTAAAAAAAAGACATAGATCATAGGTCTATGATCAGAGTCATAGATCACAGTCACTGCAGTCTTACTGGATTGCTTTTTTTTTTTTCCCAAGATGAAAAAAGAAATTGGTTCACAGAACTTACCAAATCCACTTTATACTGCTACTTCACATAGTCCATGTTTAATCAAAGCAAAGTACAAACACGTGCTTCAAGGCAGCCTGAAAGCATTCTGCTACACTCAACAGTAAACTATTTCTTCAGTGAAGACAGCTTCAGTGAACCCCGTAACTTAAAGAAGAGTCCATCCAGCTGAACTGACATAAACATTGCACGCAGAACTTACATGAAAGTGCACTGGCAGCAAGCTTTTGAGAAAGTCCATACCATAAGAGCTTGTGCTTGAAACTACTTTTATAGCTATGGTTATTGTTTCTGTTAAGAGGCACTGCATAAATATGGAGTTAGTAATCTAATGCACTTAATATTTCTCAGCTGAGGACTATTGCAGCTTTACCCTATGTCTAGGTGTGATTATACTTTGGTTTGCTTTACAACAGTAACATTGCACTAGCAATACAGCTGATACTAAAGAGAAGGCTGAAAACACTGCAGACTGGAGGATTGAAAAAAACCAATCCACTCCTTTACTTCTTTTCATGCTTCTTCGTTAATTTTCCTCTTTCTAGTTGGAGGCTTGTACTGCTGTTTGTTCGTTTCTCCTTTTGCTGGCTCTCCTGTGAAACTTGCTGCACTGCTCGGAGGATAGCAGTCTGCACAATCTGCTTGCTGGCATTCTGCAGCTTAACTTCATCTTGCTCCGTCCCTGGCTTCTCACCTGCCAGAACCAAACGACAAAGAAAGGGAACTAAGCATCTGTGAACACCTGAAGGATAGAAAAAAAGGAGGAAAAAAAAAAACCCCAGAGTGCTTAGGAACAGCTTATTGCATAAGAAACCTGCTAATACAGAAGATGATGAAGTAGGGTGGAAAGTGCCTCTGTGTGCTCAGCGCTACAGGACTGAATGAAGGGGGAGACTTTGGACAGCTGTGGCTTCACAGCTGAAACAAGCACAGCTGCATTTTGCAGCAAGACAGGGAAGGAGTGTTTTCCATCCAGTTGTGAATCGCATCCTTTTTGACTTCAGGTGCGCTTCTGGATGGGGAACTGGACTTCATTTTGCAAGCCTGACATGTTCTCCCTCACCACCATACAGAGAAAAAACCGTTTCATTAACATTTCTATTTACTTTTACTTCAGATTAAAAGCCCTCATCCATCAAATTCCAATTTGACTTCAAGGTACAAAATTTTGTTAAATGTCAGTTTATTAATCCTTAGCTACATTTGCAAAAATATTTGCAAAAGCATTACAAAATGCTCAGTTTGCTATAGGTAAAATAGAAAAAAAACCCCTGAATCCCAACATTCTCTATAGCAACCTGACAAATATGTATTTCTTATGTCATACTTCCTTGTTTTGCCAAAGTGCTAAAATCTGGAGAAGAACAAAGTAATGTGAATACTGACATTTGATAATGAAGAATAGTTTAAGAGGTTTCTCTTTGGAAGTAATTCCTAACACAAATGACAATTTGGCAGGACTATAAAGCATGCTGTGTAATGTTCAAAGTTGATCTTGATATAAAAAAAAGTAATTCTGAATTAAGGTGGTGTAAGGTGATGTATTGGCATTTAGGAAAATGTAGTCATGGTTGCTAATTGAAATGCTTAGGCTAGGGGCTTATTTACATCACTAGATTTGATTTGAAAGATTTTTAAGATAATCATAGTTCTTTCTCAATTGGCTGCTGTGCTCAAGTATTTCATTAAACAGGATTTGTATTTTGCTATCTGTTTTAAAGCCATGTATTAAGAATTATGTCCTGAGAGAAATAAAACAGAGGTCAGCTGCTTTTATAGACATCCACATGTAGAATTGTGAGAAATTCCCAAAGTTCTTTAAGAATTTTTTGCAAGGAAATTTAAGATAGAGACAAAAAGTAGAATCACTTGTTTACCTTAAAGAAGACACTACTAAGATCTGATAAACTTGAGGGAAGGGACAAGGTCCTGCACCTGGGTCAAAGCAATCCCCAATGTCAATGCAGACTGGGTGGTGAATGTATTGACAGCAGCTTTGTGAAGAAGGACTTGGGGATACTGGTAGATGAAAAACTGGGTATGAGCTGGCAATGTGTGCTTGCAGCCCAGAAAACCAACAGTATCCTGGGCTGCTTCAAAAGAAGTGTGACCAGCAGGTCAAGGGAGGCGATTCTCCCCTCTACTCTGCTCTGGTGAGACCCCACCTGGAGTGCTGCATCCAGCTCTGGGGTCCTCAGCACAGGGAAGACATGGGCCTGTTGGAGCGGGTCCAGAGGAGGGCCACAAAAATGATCAGAGGGATGGAACACCTCTCCTATGAGGACAGGCTGAGAGCGTTGGGGTTGTTCAGCCCAGAGAAGAGAAGGCTCCAGGGAGACCTTACTGCAGCCTTTCAATATATAAAAGGGGCTTATAAAAAAGATGGAGAGAGACTTTTTACCAGGGCCTGTAGCAACAGGACAAGGCGCAACGGTTTTAAACTGAAAGAGGGTACATTTAGATTGGACATAAGGACGAAATTTTTTTTATGATGAGGGTGGTGAGACACTCGAGCAGGTTGCCCAGAGAAGTGGATGCCCCGTCATTGGAAGTGTTCAAGGTCAGGCTGGATGGGGTTTTGAGCAACCTGGTCTAGTGAAAGATGTCCATGCTCACGGCAGGAGGGTTGGACTAGATGATCTTTAAAGGTCCCTTCTGACCCAAACCATTCTGTGGTTCTGTGATTCCATGATCTGTGAGCCCAAAACAACCAACAGCAAAATGATCAAAGCTTACTCTATGAGAAAGAAATAATTCATTATTTCCCATGTTTATTTGAAAGGACTTCAGAAAACATACTTACTTCTATCATGTTCATATTATACATGTTCTGGCTAAAAGTAAAATAATAAATGTGGTTTAATTCTACTGAAATTGAATAATTTTTTAAAAAACCTGCAACTGTACTGAGATGACAAAGTTTGTCTACAATGAAGAGGTTAAAACCATGAAAACTTAGAAAACATGCTTTAAGCTGGAAAAGCTGACTGAATGGAATCACTTGAATTCTTGGCACAGTCAGCTTCCCTGATTCAGGTTGCTCCACACCTCAGCACTTGAAACAGTCGGGGTTTTTGATAAAATTCAATGTTAATTAACAGTAAAATACAGATATTTCTTTATTACTCAAATATGAACTTACTTTGTATTACACAATGAATTAGTCTTCTTGCTGGGCTGAGAAAGATCAGCCAACTCAGCTAATATTCAGAAAATAATATATTAACAAAAGCATGAATAAACATGAAATCGTAAATACAAATGAGTATGCTGGACTGGACTCTGAGGTTACATGAAATGTGAAAAATTTGCCAACCCCTATAGCCATAAAAAAACCCAGAATTTATTGTTAAAACCATACTGACATTAAGCACATTGTTGTTGAAAATTACTCAGTTTTCTTTCCTTAGGAATGCTTTATTATTTATGTGGTTCTTGCCACTTAATCTACAAAATCTGTACTTTAAATATTTTTACATTGGGAATGCCATCCACAGTAACACCCAGCTGAAAAAAGCAGTTTTCCAGTGAATTTCTACCTGAGTTTTTCAGTTGTTTATCTTGGAGCAAAGCCTGCCTGAAAGCACCACTCAGATAAGTGAGACCTAGATTATGTCTGCCCAGCTCTAACTCATTAGGTGATTATTCTATTTGCTGGGAAAACAAACCAAGAACAGAGAACCCCAAACCTCTGGCCTACTTCTGCCCTGCCTGATGGTTTAGGTATGCACAGAAAGGAAATAAGGCAGCTCAAACTCTTAAGAATTTTACATTTGTGTAACACAGGGTGATAGTAACCCAGGTAACAACAGCTAACTGGCTTTGGAAACAGACGGAGTCAAAGCTGTTGGCCTGGGGTGATGTGAACAATGAGAACATTGGCAGCTTATGCTGACCATCTAAATTAGAAGCAAGAGTGAAAATAATAGCCCTTTTTGAGGGGGATATCTGACACTATGTAGAGGTCTGAGCCTGTGCTGGGACAGTTACACATAGTAGCTGGGCTGCCAGCCAGGATCCAGACATGTCAAGCAGTCAGACGTGAGCGTCCAGCTCCCCTGGGTGTCTGGTGTCCATCACAGCTGCCCCATCTGGACATGATCCTGGGCAAATGGTTCTAGGTGACCCTGCCTGAGCAGGAGTTGGACAAGATGACCTTCAGAGGTCCCTTCCAACCTCGAGCCTTCTGCCTTCTTGTGATTCTAGCTGGTGAGGCTGCCATAAAACCCAACTTTTCCACTTCCTGAAGGAGTAAACAGCAGTCTCTGGAAAAGCATTCCCACTCCATCCTCTTCTTCCAATTATTCATTTCAAGGAAAGCAGTTAGCACAAAGCTGTTTTCTGAGAAGCTCATTTATTGATATGCTGGACCTAGTCTGAGCAAGAGAGAGATTGACCAAGGAAAGCAGAGATGATTCATGCAAGGATACCAAAGGGGCTGAGCTGGAACATATCTATCAAACTGCTCCACCTTGCTGAAATACAGACTGCTGTGGATATAAACAAAGGCAGAAATTTGAGTGCCTATAGAATTAATCAGGCATTTTAAGAACTGCATCTTTTCAATTTGGTAAAACAGAGACATTGCTCTTGTTGTCTAAGTATTCAGTGTTTAGCTAATCAAAATAAGAGTTACTAGGGTGATAAGATAAAAATTAATTGTATCTATGATTTTTTTAAGATTTGAAGAATAACTAGTTTAATTAAAATTCCATGACAAAAGGTCACTTGAAGTAATTGCTGGGAAAAACTTGCAGGATAGCAGAAACAGCATTCTGCCTACTAGTTATCCTTGTCTAATGACTACTTTTTTCTCTTGATGTCAGAATATCTTTTCTACTTATTCTCTCCTGCTTACCTGACTTATACAGGAACCCAGCACCCTAATTCTGTAAATAGAGAATTGAAAAATCCAGGTTAAGTGATGTTAAATCCAAGGCAGCAATTTTATCATTAAGACATAACAAATTCTCTTTAGCATCTTTTTATTACCTTATCTTTCACTTGGTAAGTTTTATGCCAACTAACATAGCAGATGAAAAGTAATTTGCAAACTCCAGCCTGGTTCTGCAATGTAAAGTATACTGTGAGAGATTTAAAAAACTTCAAAATCTTGGACTGACTTCAGGAGTCAGTCACATATTCCACTTTGATCTACAACTAGTGCCGTATATCAGTACCTCAAAATTCCTTTGGCTCGCTTGAAGATGTTCCCCATGAAGGAAAATAGGCTAGTAGTTTGGAAAAAGAATAAAAGCATTTGAGGTAGATTCCAAGTGTTCATTTCAATTACTAGAACTGATATTAGTTTAAGCCCAAGAACATCTTGTGTGGGAGACTTTACATTCTCTGTGATGTTTCCAGACTATGGAATATGCCTAGAAAAGTAAGTATACATGGAAAATTACAGCTACAGAGAAAGAGCATTTAGCACAGATTAAACCTTGAAGAACTTTGCTCTGGTTGTACATGGAGCGTTTCTCATTTACACACTTCACTTCCTTTCCAGCCTGCAATCAAAGTAGTCTCCTGCACTTTCGGTTCATATCCCTCATGCCTTTTCCCTTTCAGCTTGCTACAAGATAAATTTAATATGCCTTATAAACACTCCTACTAAGTAACACTCAACAACAGGTCATTTGTTTGAATCAGCAGTTAAGTTCTCTACTGTATCTTTTCATAGGATTGTTGGGAATACTATCATGAAGCTAAAATACCACAGGCATGACCTTGCTCTTGCAAAGATGTATGTCCATCCCAGATCCACTAATGCTGGCAATGAACTGTTGGAGAAGGAGACACCTTTCAGTGGGTGCAGAATCAGTGATTCAGAAGGAAACAGAAGCAACATTTCTCATGTGAAAAGAGAGCTGGGTCTAAATGGTGAATAAACTGTGGTAGGAAGGAACTTTGGGCTCTTGGAGAACATGGACTAGAAATAATTTATCCCATACTTTTTGAGAAGACATTAGTCATGCATGAGCATGCACGATCATGAACATACATCCAACCTCAGGAAACTTCTACTGTCCCTCAGTTATCCCTTTTGCTTCATCACCTATATGAGGTTACTGCTTTTCCCAGGAGAAAAATAATGCCTTTAACTTTAATTCACCTTTCCTCAAAGCATGTGACATTTATGCAGCTCATCATGTCTTCCTGCAGGTTAGGTCTCATTCTGTCTCAAGGCACAATACAACCACTGCATTTGAAGAGAACAGCTTAGCTTATATGACAGGTTCCATGAATCCCAAGGGCCATGCATCAAAGGTCAAACGTTTATGTTCTGCTTCACAGAAATAATAAATTAAGTTTAATTCCAGCAAATGAATACCACTAAAGTTGCTCATCTGGAAAAAAAGAAGTTTTTGTTTGTGTAAACAGCTTTGAGCTTAACAATATCTAAAACTAACAACAAAAATCACATTCTTCTAAGCAAACTTCTGAGCAATCTGGAACTCACTATTACCCAAAATGTATTCCCCTGTTAGCTACAATTTTAATTTATGCGAAATTTCTGAAGCTGAAAGAGCCAAGAAGCAAATATTCTTTCTTCATTTTTACATAAGATTATGCAGGTATATCCTTTAACCAGAAAATTTACTATTTGTTTATCAACATATTGCTTTGGATTGCACTAGTTAACCATTGTACTATTTTCTGCACCATTAGAATTAATTTTTTTCCTTTATTAGTAAGAATTAATAATAATCCAATGAAAATACTGCTCTCTGGTAAATCTATTTCAATTCTATTGAAAATTACTACTGTAATTTTTATAATCCAACTGACAGTACTAACAAGATTTTTAAATGGAATGGAAGTATAAGTAAGCAAGACTGCAATGGTAAGACTTCATCACAAGGTACAGTATGGATGCATGGGAGCTGTATTTATGGAAAAAAGTTGCAGGATATTACCTAAATTGTGTTTATAAACTGCAGACCTTTCAAAAAATTAAAGAACCTGGCATGTTTGTAATGACATAACATACATGTATATGTTGTAGTAATTAACAGTAACATTCTCTGCATCAATATTGATATTCTTCTACTAAAAGAAACAAAGTTCAGTTCTTTAACCTCCCATTGTCATTAGGCAGTGACATATCTCTCCAACCTGCCAGCCAAAGAATGGAAGTTACAGGTGAGCCTCTTCTGGCGAATACTTTTGTAACCTGTGAATTCAAATGGTTAAAAAATCTCCCTCTTTGATTTGCTTTATAGGTTGGTGCTACAATTTCAGCATTAGAAGCCTAATTTGAAGAAGAGATTAAAATATGAGGCTGCACAGCATCCATAATCAGGAAATGATGACAAGTCATGTTAATTACATCTAGAATGAATGAACACGGCAGTCAGCCAGGGCTGCAGGCTTTCCAACAAGTGCACAAATCCAACTTTATGCATGAGTGTCATTAAGCTATTTACAGCATTAGAGACCCGATTTGTCTTAATGTCAGTAATGATGCCAGTTCAGAGACCTCATGAAAAGGTCCTACAATGAAGGTGTAAATTTATCTTAAAAAAATTAAATAAGAAATGTATTAGAGTTAATTCTGTCCAGTACTGTTTCTCATGTTCCAAAACGGAGCCTTGTGAAGTCCTCACTGATAGCTGTCAAGTATCTGAGGGCAATACTCAGTTACCCTGATTCCTTGAGGAAGAAGGGAGGACACTGAATATATCAGAAATGCTAAAAGTACTTTCATGTAGGATTGTTGTATTTTTCCTATTCCCTAACCTGAAGTATGCAGGGGATTTTAACACTCACTTTCACTAGAAAAGTCATGGCTCAGTTCAGATATATTTTCTGCCCTAACCTCACTCCTTAACTCCTGCTGTGCAACCAGCACGGAAGAGGAGTCCTGTATCAGGACTACTTTGCTCTTCAAAACAAGTTTTAAGAATGAAGCTGGAACAACCCTGCTCTGAAGACAAATCCAGGAGGAATGGAAGGGTGAAGGAAAAGAGCAGAAATGCAGATAAACTGTCTCAAAGGACATAATAATATCACCACAGTAATACTTTATTGTATCTTTTTTTTATCCAGATGTTAGCTATATCTGAACTGAGTTTTTGAAAATTTTTTTCCCACTGAGTTTTGCTCTTTCTTAAGACAAAAGAGTATCTGGAAGTCTTTGGTTTGTGTGCTATATAAAAGTTATCTTTTTAAAGACTTCAGTGAGTTATTTCATACTATTTGAAATATGCCAGCCAAAATGAAGCGTCCAAACTTTTTTAGATTAAGAGGTTGTTGGGATCTACAGGTACATTATCTGTTCTTAAGCATTTTCTCAACATGTTTTAGTAAGATTTCTTGCCCTACTTTAATAAGATTAACTAAAAACAGATTATACATTTCATTTTATATATTTTCTAGGTATTTTCACATATAGCAATAAATTCATTCCTTAAGGACTATGTCTTTTCAGCTTTGAAGACTGGATGTAGTTCGAAGTAGTAGCCACTGAAAATTCTGCCACACCTGTAAGTGTGATACTCAGATTTTGGTCCCAGCAGGAAAATTTCTGGGTCTAATACTGTAAACTAACATTAATTTATGAGGGCTTTTAACTCCTAGGCTAGAATTCAGTGTATTAAAAATAAGATACTTCCTGAAGAGCATCTGGGACCAGCTGCTCCAAAGTTAATGAACAATTTAAATTCTCTTCACCTGTACAATTTTGCTATTTCTTTTAGGGAACACACTTCAAATACTGAAATAAGAAATCTCTCTGCATCAAATGCTATGCTTCTCCCATAGAGGGAGAGGTCCAATGGCACAGATACAGGTGACCCATACGTCATCTAATTCCCTCTGCCTTCTATTTTCTACTGTTTAGGTGCTCAGAGATTCCTAGTCAAAAAGAAAACATTAAGCACAGAAAGCTAAATAACATTTAGGCCTTCTGAATCTGTAGCAAAAAGGTCACTGGTGGACTTGCACGAATCCCCACCGAAATACCTAGCTTTGCTAGGTGTTAGAATACTTTTGGTATCCACCACTGTATAGCATAAGTGAACGGAAAGTTTTCAATGGAGGCATATTCCACTACTAAAGGTTTATTTTGCTAGCTGTTGTGTTTATATTTCTGCAATGCTTTGTGGTTTTTGGTATTGAAGAACTATGTACAAGTTAATTAAAATTTGCTATATCTGAACCTGATTTTTTTTTTTGAAGTGAAAAAAATAGGGAAGAGGTTATATAACCTGTCAAAAGCCAGCAAATCAGTGAAAATGTTCTGCTACATTTTAGATGTGTTTCAACTTATACCAGGTTATTCAGAGTCTCATTTCAGAAATTGTCTAGCCCTTATCTCTAAAAAAAAACCAAACCCCAAACCAAACCAAACAACCCAACCTAAATTTGCATACACACAAAACAGCATACAAGAACCTTCCTGCTTATTTTAGAATGTAAACAGAGTTTGAAAGCTGTACATAAGGCTATTAGTAATTGAGGCTGAGATTTTATATATATATGTATGTATGTATATACACAAGCTCACAAGAGAATCAGAGATTATATAAGTTTAAAGTGCACCTTGAAAGAGTTAAAAACCAGTTTTTTTTCATAGCTGTAATCTTGATGGAATCCCTGTTTGCAACAGGATGCCATGACATGCTGTTTTCCCCTCTTGAAGCTAATTCTCTAACTTCCCAGAGAAATATTTTCTGCTCTAAGAAAACTTACTTCAAGACAAAATGTAATGTCAATCTGCAAGTATTTAACAGAAGTAGTAATGGATATACACCCCCTCCATATTGACAAATGGTGAACGGATTCACTGATCAAAGTAAGAAAATACAGTGTCATTATATCAAATACGCATACTACAAAATGAAGCAAATATAGGTAATTCACAGGAGATTATATTTGCCTTACCATTAGAGAAATACCTGAGTAGAATATGGCTCAATTTACCTCTTCAGGCAGAAAATTTCAGACTTTCTTGAAGAAGGAAAACAGCATCTTCTGATAACATGACTACAGGCATTTGCAAGCTCAGATGATAGCAGCACAGAGCTCACCTGCCTTGACTTCCCTGGCAAGGCATTCTGAAGGAACCTGAAGCATTTTATGGCTATTCAGGTCACCTTTTCGTTTCTGCTAACATCAGTAAAGATTCTGCCCCAATTGCAATCCCTTAAAAAATAATAAATCTTGTTCCGTAAGAGCTTGCAAATTATTAGAGAAAGAACACATTACAAATGGGTAACCAGTAAGCAGATAATTTCAGAAAGCCTATAAAGAAATTATTAATACATTATTTGCAAAGAATTTTTGCTTAACTTAGTATTTGTAAACTTAGTATGACAGACTGTGTCCTTAATAAAATCCTTAAGAGACAACATTGAAGGTATAGGAATAAATCTACCTATTCACTGTATTTTACAGTAAGTGCATTTAATTTCCATTATCATGATAAAGCTTGCAAGGTTGAAATCCTATTATTTATGTCTATAACAAGTACAACAGAGCAATTCATCTAGAAGAATAATGATTTGGAGGGACATATCTTAGAGGTCAGTGTAACTCATTCCTTTTGTACATTCACTGTTTGACCTTCCTGCTCAATACATGGATCCCATACACAGTGCCAGTAAGGATGTTAATAATGACTCTATGCCATATTACAACCATCCCCCAACTATGAACAACTCCTTCAATATAGGCCACTACACAGCCACTGAGAAGACAGGATTCTTTTCACTGCTAACCTTATAATAATAAGGTTAATATATAATATAATAATATATAATATAATAATATTATAACCTTATAATCCTAATAGGATTCAGCCCAGTGATATGCAAGTGAAAGGTGCCAGCCTTACTTATTTAAGCCTTCAGTTCTGTTAATAATAATTTGAAAAAGTAAATTCTGTGCCAGTTTTTAACACTATGTTGAATCATACTTTAAAGAAATATTGCTCCTAGGACTGCTGACTACTTTTTAAGCTTGCTCATTTCATCACATTTCTGAATATCTATGAACTAACTTTTTCTTTCACCTCACTAGTGAGATCTGCTAGTGGAATTTCACAGCAGGGGAAAGATCAATGTGTTATTGGGGAGAGGTCAGCACAAGAAATAATTTTTCCTCAGCAAAAAAACCCCAAGAAATTTCCTTACCTCCAGGCAGCAAACACTTTGAGGTATTGTTGGGAGCTCTTAGCTGCAAGTACATTGTCAGATACTTTTGGGAGGCAACTGGCCTTCATACTCATACCAGCCATCACAAATTCTGGACAAGAAAACCATTATATCAGACTGCATGAGGTCTGCAAAGTAGCCTTGCCTGTAGCCTCCAAATTATGTCCATAACATGGTCTTTGTCAACATTAAGCTCATAAGAAAGAATCCTACATGTATATACTATTACAATATTACTATTATATTAGTGGGGGTGGGTGTTGGTAGCGCAGAACTTGGAGCATTAGCAGAATGTAGCACAGCAGTTAACAGGGACAAGGACTGTGCCCTGCCTTACTACAATGGTTCTCATGGGTGAAAGGCACTTCATAACTGAGAGTTTCGGAGTACCACACTGAGCACAAACACTGGAGATATCCCACAACAGATTATCTTCAGAAAAGTAAAGTTATTGGTAGTAATTTTTCCATTCATTAACAGGTGCCTCCATAGTGTCTTGGTCTGCATTACGGACAGGGTCCTCCACAGCACCTGTAACTGTATAATTGAAAAAAGAAAAAGGCTAACAAGAAATTTCATGTTTTCACATCCTGCAGCACAACAGGTTGTTGCTTTCCCAGCTTTTCCACTAGATGAGATCAAGACTATTCAGACAAGTAAGCACATCTGTTTCAGTGTGCAGCTGCTATGTCTTCAATTGCAGTTTAATGAGATTCCTAAAATGTTTGGTACAGGATGCGCTTCTGATATTCAGTGTCATTATGCAAGTCTGCTATGCTTCTAGCTTAAAAATTTTAAGAACAGCTGTACTGCTGAAAAGCTAGTTGAAAAGCTATTGCTATTGTAAGAAAAAGGTGCTGAGCAGTGAATATTCTGACTTCTCTAATGTATCTTTAAACATCTTTTTTTTTTTACATACAAATGTTGATACAAAAATGAGTTCTACCTCCTCCTCCTTCTTTTGGGATTGCAGGGTCATGAGTAAAGCCTGTGTGTTTCTAGTTATGGAGAAAATGTCAAGTAAGAAGGAATTCTTCAAATTACACTGAAAAACAACAAGATTCACCTGAAAGATGAAATCACACAAATCAAAGTAGATGCAAGCTTAAAGGATGGAAATGTTCAGACACTGAAACAAGCTGCCGATGTAGATGTTGCAATCTTTCTTGATGTATTCAGATCAAAACTGATTCCTTTCTAAAAGGTATTTAGCCAAAAATACAAATTCCTATTCAAGCAAACACAGCTCTGTACAGTACTGACTGGGTGAATCAATGATGGCCTGCAATGATGAGACTGTAATTTGGTAATTTTTACGGTCTTACCTTATAGAGTAAAATTCTCAAAATATACTAACATAATCACTGAAATGATACTTTAGCGACAGTTGCTTAGAAAAACCATTAGGCAGAGCTCAGATATCCTTAACAGCTTTCTAACTTTATTCCCAAGCTAGTTTTAAAAACGCAGGCCATCTTTGTGCTGTATCAGTACACACACATAAGGGCAAAAGTCTAAGACATGAGTGAGTGACTCACGTACAAAATAGCATCAGAAAAAAATCCTTGGAGCATGAAAACCACCTCTGTATCCTGCTTGTTGAGGCAAATCAGAAGTAAACAGTATTACTTTAAATTTTATTTTACCTTTCCACTTGAAAAAGTTTTAGGGCTGAAAATAAGCATGGAATATGCCCCAAGGTAATTTTTGGGAAAAGTAACTGAAAGCAATTTGCAAAGAAGTAGCACGATATTGATTAGCGACATTTTAAATTATTGTTAGATGTTACAGGTTCATTTAAAAACAAAAATAAGATTATTATTGACCAGATAGCTTGATATTGGAAGTAATTACTCCTTTGTGAACTGATGATGTGGTAACAGAAGAAAGCTTGCTGCATTCTATAGTTTTTGTTGATGCTTTAGAACAAATAAATGTTTTAATAACTCTTCATTACTTACCTTACAAGGACAGATATTTAATCTGTGGAATCATTTATAGTTATCAATCTTTTATAAGCTAATTTGGTAGTGGTATTTTTAAAATTCTGGAATGCACTATCTTCTGAAGTCTCCTAAGAAAATCTGCCAACTCAACAATGATGACTTCTCTTTGCTTTTTGACCTAATCCAAAACCTTGACATTTCATGCTTCTTTACTGTAGTCCCGTGCATATCTCCATCCTTACATGTGACAATCAGTAACACTTTTCTGTCTACTTCTCAGGCTGCCTAAAGCAGTTCAATTCAGGGTAAAGAAGCTAAATTTTGCAATGTGTACTTTGTCCGCATTTCCATTACATGGATCATCCCCTATTGTAAGGGTAGCACGTCATGTGGGAATCCTCCAGGTAAAATAAACTCCCAGACATCTCATAGAGTTTGCATGGCATTTCCTACACAACAACCTATCATCAGTCAACCAGCACGATAAAGTGCAATGAAGCCCCAGTCAGATTAAACCAAGTAAGGAAGAATGTACTTTTCTCAGTTCCTTTTTCCAGAACAGACTCAGAGTTAATTAAAACTGGGTATGAAGAAAGATCACATATGAATAGTGGCTTTTTGCATACCTGTAAATAGCAACCTACTGCCTAGAATAAGCCAGAAAGTCCAATTTTGAACATGAAATAGCGGCCTTTTTGTAACAATTTTGATCTATCTAGCTCACTAATATCCAGGCCTCTTTTGGGGGAGGGGGGTGGTGGGGGTGGTGTTCGTTTGTTTTGTAGGTTTTTTTGTGGGAGGTGTTGGGTTTGGGTTTTTTTTTTTAATATAGTAGCTTGTTCTAAGATTTAGGGAAAAGTGCTGAAGCTTAACAGGAAAGTATCTATTCAGTCAACAGTCAGCTGGCTTCACCTTTCAAAACATATGTTTAAACTTGGTAAGCTTCTTCTACTTAACAGTTTATAAACACAGCATGATAATTCATGCTTTGCAATAATGTATCCACTACCTTAAGGAAGAGAGCATCATCTTATTCACATACAAAATCTTACCTTTGCCTTCAGATAAACAAGTTCCATTATTTTTCCTGGAAGAGAGTTTCCTTTTTGTTGTTGTTTTCTTTCCTTTTCTTTTTTTCCACCTCTCTCCTGGAAGGATGTTTATCATTCTGAGCCTAACCATTTATAGTTAGACAAACCTTTTTCTTCCTCCCATCCCCCCCACACCCAACAAATAAATGAAACAGAAAATAAGGTCATTCATCACAGCGATATAAAATCAGAAAGTTGACTCAAGAAATGAAACACAAATTCTTAGTAAACTTATAGAATTCCTGTATCATATAGCCTGAAGTACTATGAAGGTGTTAAAGATGTACAAAACCCTGATATTTTAATTTTTTTTAAAGTATCCGGAGAAGAGACAATGCCAGGGCAGGGCTGATTTACAGTGAAGAAAAGCAATAAAATAATGCAATCTACTCAGGCTTGCTCTTTCTGAATACAAGAGATTGTCAAGCCCCTCTGATTGCTTTATCATCTCTTTTACAAATTCCCACTTACCCAATGTATATTATGACAACATTTACAAGGAAACCATGGGCTTTTCTTTGAATAAAAGCAGACTGAAGAAAAATGACTATACAAGACAAATTTATTTTTTTTTCTGTATGGATTAGAGTTGTGAAAAGAACAATTCATGTAGTTACTAATGAGATTTGGGGCTTGTTCATTGTCAGCCTTTGACGAAGATGAGCATGTTTTCATTATTTTAGAGGTAAACCCTTCCTGCAGTATTCCAGTCCCACGGTGCATTTCAAAAATGAGTACAGTTAATGGTAACAGACTGTCAGATAAAAGGAGTTCAGAAAAGAGCCACTAATACTGAAAGGTGTACTACAAAAAACAGTGGGTGGTTCTATTAAGAGAAATAACTTGGTCCCAATTTCAGAACATGATGTATGGGAAAGTATGAAATTAGACAGCAACTGGGCAGTTAGAGACAAAATGAACTTCTGATTGTTGAAAAAGGATATTAATTTCTCAGAAAATTAGACTTTGCTGAGTTGTTGAGTTAGTGAAGTCAACCCCAAGATCATTTTTTTAATGAAGGTATAAAGCTTTTGAATTCTTATCCCTTCACAGACTCGATATAGAATTTCAAAGGAAGACAAAACTTCTGTTAGCTTTGCAAAACAAAGGCATTAATAGTCACTCATTGTCACGTTGCAGCCTTTACTTTCCCTTTTCTATTTTTGCTGACAATTACACATCTTTAAAGAAGTTAATTTCAAGTCATTTCACTACAGAAGATATTATGCATGACTTACGTTTATATCCTGGAGCTACTGGGCCTCTCAACCCTTTCTGAGCAACAAACTGCCTATTTCCCAGCAGAATGTACAAAGTACAATGCACATGCTCTATACCTTCCCTTCTTCTCTGGTGTAGCACATATAGACTACACAGCAGAGATTCTGCATCTTTATAGAGTGAGGTCTTGCATTAGACATGAGCTCCTGCTGAAGTCCCCAATTTTGTTCCAGTAAAAACTGGACTGAACAAACTTTCTGTTCTCTTCCATTCAAATACTTGGGGCGGGGTGGGGGGTGGGGTGGGGTGGAAATTTGTAAAATATCTCCATGAGTTTCAGAGGGTGTCTCACTGGCAGCCACCGGTGTGAGTGCCAGGGTGGGGACTCGCTCTCCAGTTGCTGCAAGGCCACGTCCCCCTTCCTGACCCTTTTGCGCAGTCTGACAAGCACACTCCCCTGCACACTCGTATAGGAGGCTCCTGTCCGTGGTGGGCACCACAGGGGTGACCCTCCTAACCTCCAGCTCCGCAGCTAAACCCATCCTAAGCTAAGCCGTCCTCTTTGAAACCGCCTGTCCCTGCTGGGCGGCAGCTCTGATTCAGCCGTTACCCCCTCCCCCGCAGCCCCCCGGAGCAGCTCTCCGGCACGGTCGGGGCCTTCCCGCTGGGCTCCACCGGCTGGGCGCGGGAAGCGGCTGCCCTTACCTGGAGCGAACACCATGGTGCTGCCCGGCCCCGCACGGCTCGGCCCCTCGGACACCGCCCGGCCCCGCACGGCTCGGCCCCTCGGACACCGCCCGGCCCCGCACGGCTCGGCACCTCGGACAGCTCCTGG
>NW_010973443.1:2753457-2772310 GCF_000737465.1 Haliaeetus leucocephalus | reverse complement strand
GGGGCGGGGAGGGGGCCGGGGCGCAGCGCGGCCCCGCGCCTCCGCCGCCCGCACGGACACGGACACGGACACGCTCTCAGGGCATCATCACTGCCACGACTCGTTGCCCTGCAGCGGCAGCGCGGGGGGGGGCAAAGAGGAGAAAGGTAATAGCGATCTGCCCAGCAGGGAGACCGGCTAATTGCTCTTAATTACCTCTCGGCAACAGCCCCGCTGCCTGACATTTCGGGGTACGCTGCTTTCACCACAAGCTAACAGCCCTGCTAATAGGCTCCAGCGACTCTGGACTTTGTCACAGTATTTCGGCTTTCAAAGGTTCAAATGCTGAGGAATTTATACTCTGATTTCACAGGCCTGTTAACCCAGCTCTACGGAACAGAAGCACTTTGACTTAAGAGGGAACATGTTTCAGCATATAAAAGACGACATCAGGGCCAAAAGGTAAATAAATTAGTAAGTAATAAAATAAAATAGAGGAGGGTAAGCACAGAGAGAAGACAAAATTTTCCATCAACTTTTAGATTTCACATTTAATTTGCTTTTATTTCTAAAACCCATGCTCAGAGTTCCTGTGGGCTCTGAACTTCTACAACAGAAGTGAGACGCACAACAGCCAGATGGGACACAATTTAAAGAAACTAACTGCCCTTTTTAAGCCTACACCTGCAAGAGGTATTTTGAAAAATATTGATTAATCAGTGCAAGTTAAAGTAGACAAAAAAACCCCCACCAAAACATGAAAGTTTGCATGTAAATTCTTGCAATATGCAATACATTTTCCAATCACATGTTCATAATCTACAGATATTCCTACAAGCCTATTTCATTCTTTTCATAGTCAAGCACTTTATACACACAGAATTCTCCAATCAAATCTGGAATATTTTAAGTCTCCAGATAAGGCCTTATTCTTAAAGTACAGATACAGAAAAGCACTGATCTGCTTAAATAATTCTGCCTGTATACTTCAGTAAGAACTCAAGAATGGCATCACTATCAAAGTCAAAACTAGTCATCTGGTGACAGTTTTTTCTTTTTTTGGAACACTATATAAGATAACTCCTCCTTGGGAAGGCCTTTCAGATTCATCCTCACATACCACTTCTACCATCTGATTTCTGAATATTCCTCTTATCACAAGATCTTCCCCATAGCAATTTCAGCTTCTTTATTGCCATTTGTTTGTCTCCTGTCTTATATTTCAGACATTCAATTTCAGTTCTCTCAGATGGCAACTGAATTAACTTACCTAAACATTATACCTCTGACTGCTCAGAAATGGTGTTCCCTCTAAGAATGTTACTTCAAAAATCTTTTTTTTCCTTTTTTCATTTATCGTTGTTCTCATCCACCTTACTTCTGAGAACTAACAGGATACCTACAAACTGAATTAGAATAATTTCTAGTAAAAGTATCCCACATAAAATACAGAAAAGATTACAGTCAGCAATATTCAGCATTCTTAAGAGATAGATCAAGGATACCCTATAATCTTTAGAAAATCAGGACTTATACATATTTTGAAAAAGAGATGTTAATCCAATTTTCTTAAAAAAAAAAAATCTATTGGATATACATACAACTACATATATCCTCAAAAGAAATTAGATATATGTTTCTAAGGGAGTGGGTTTTGAGACGGTAGAGCAGCTTGTTAAAAGATTTTCAAAAGAGTAAATATGATTCAGTGATTTGAAGGTCTGCAAGTAACCTGTAAAATTCTAGGTGGGTATCTTTGACTTGGTAACAGAACCTACACCACTTTGGTGAAAGAATACAGGTCATTAACTATAATGTTCTACACACATCTTTCTTTAACTGCTATCTGTATTTAATAGATTACCCAAAACAGGCACATTTTATTTTAAAATCTTTAGTTTTCTTGCTCAAATTAAAAGCTACTAGCAATCAATGTTTTCTGACAGAGGAAAAAAAAAGGTTATAAAAAATCATCTTGGGCTTCTTTTTTTTTCATTTAATTAATCTTTGAATTTCAGATTTGGCCACAAGTTCAAATGCACAAAAAAATCACTGAAATAACTGCACAGGACAGAGTTCTGTAGTGAATTGTCACCTCAAAAAACCATGCAGTTAATGCAGTACAACAACAACAAAAAAAACCAGTGCACTAATAATTATTCTCATTCAATTTCCGATCAGTGGAAAACAACATCAGTTATGCCCAGCTATTCAAAAAAAGCCCTTGAGAACGAAGCACAGAGGTAAAAATGAGGTTATATCATTAAAATACAATACACAGCCTTGTTCATTTAAAGATGTACCATCAACTTGTATGAAATAGAAAATATGAAAGCACTTACAAAAACAGACTTATATATTTTTATCAGTAATTACACAGTCCCTGCCTTGTGTATCATTTAATTTCTTACTGCTCAAGTGAGGAATTACTAGTTTCTGTATAACATCAGAAGACTTAAAAATTCTGGAGTATGTAAGTTCAGAGATTTTTTTTTTTCAGTCTTGACTTACTTAGAGGATACTCTGTTAAGAACTTTAACATTTTTAGACAGTTACAGAAATCAAGTTGACTGATGTCACTTTCAATCATCCGCTGCTGTCTGTAATTCCAAGGTTTTACATCTGAAGTAAACCCTTTATTCTAAAGGAGCTGAAAACAATTATTTGGTCACATAGGTTCAGAAGCTTAGTAAATGTGTTTCAAGGAAGAAGCTGTTTTTACCTGAAGATGTTAAATGTTTCAAAGTTTTGTTAACAAGAATGTACAGCTAACATTTTACAGGTAGTCATCGAAGTGTTTCTGGAAGAACCATTTGGAAGTAATCACCTAAATATAAATGAAAACATTTTATAATAAAATAATACAAAGATAAAAAGAGATAATCAGGAATATTTTGTTATGTCTCTATCAAATGCTAATTTTATATTTTACAAAAAGCTTTCTCCCCAACTTTGAGAATAAACTAGTTCTGAGCCATGTTTTTTTTTTATTTCCTCACACATGTCAACATTAATAATCAAACCTAGCTCTTTAGGAGGGAAGGTTAATATGATCACTAAACTGCTTGAACTAGTTGATGTCTTTTGCTAAACTGGGCACTATCATAATGGTCTTCAAAAAAGCAATTACAGTCACTGACTATCTTATGGTTAAGCTTAACAATAAAAATCTTTACTAGCCAAGGTGCAATACATTGTGTCTGAAACTGCAAGGAAACTGTTTAGAGGAAATAATTGTGACCGTGTGTGAGCAAGAAATATCTAAAATCATTTAAATAAATATCTGAAGTGTCAAATGACTTTGTATAGCAGGGATCATAATATTCAGTATCCTAGATTTAGACTAGAACAATTAATGCCTCTGTGATTAATATACCTCTAAGAGACAGATGTAGGGAATAAACACAGAAGGGAAAAGAGAAAAATCCAAACTCATAGAAGTACCATTCTCCTGAAAAAAGTAAATGTAAAGCCAGTTACCTTTCCGTGAGTACTCCAGAAGAACAGCAATGCACAGATTTTCAGCAGCCAAAGACATGAGTCCTTGAAAGCCAGCAGCAAGAACATGCAACTTTTCCAGAGACAGGAAAAAGTGAGTACCATTAGATTAGAGATAAATGTGGCCACTAGAGTTTCAATACTATTCTATTCATTTTTCTTAATCAATCTGATAAATTGCATAGTAGTCCAGGGCTGAGATTTACAAACGTGGATAAATTTTAGATAGAGTCTAGGAGTAACAGCTGTACAGTTTTCGGGGTTTTTTTTGTTTTTTTTTTTTTTTAAATATCACAAAGATGAGTCCACCATAGGACTTCTCACAGCATGTAAAGAGATCTCCAAAGCCCGACTCCCATCTAGGGAATCTCTCTAGCTCTTACATCGCCACCCTCACAATATCTGAATGCCTTGCACCTGTTAATGATTATCTTCCAACAGTTCCACAAGAAGTAAATTGGTATCTTCATGTTATAGATCAAAATTACAGTGAAGCTGAACCCAAAGCAAAACTCAACCAAAAAGAAACAGACCTGGATAAATTTAGGAGGTCTAAATACAAGACTGAATGATTCACTGAAAACATTACTACATATATAACTGTGCAAAAATCAGTACAGCCAAAGTAATTGCTGCTCCCACCTGCCACACCTCTGTAGACAGCCAGTCCCTTCACTGAGACAGATGAATGAGTCACAGTCCAAAATTCAGAGCCTTTAGGTCACATAGGAATTCCTTCATACAGCAAGGAATTCAGTCCAGTCAAGTCCTTGGCTAATGACTCTGGCAGAGACACTGTGAAACATAGGAAGAGACTTTAAAGGACCTCACATACAACCACTGACTCATGACATGGACAAGGCCATACCATGCTACACCATGCTAAAGACTCATAGGATAGGGTGGGAGTCTGCCACAAGTAAAATTCTCATCTTCAAACCTTTTCAGTTCTACCAGCATGACACATTTGTTAGACTAAAAATGAGTATTTTTGCATGTGTCCTCCTCTTTTCTATAACAAGTGTTTTAAGAACCTGATCACACCACAGCTTATTGGTGTGTGTAACTTGACACAAGTCATAAAATTAGGCATATGCTGAAGTCTTTGAAGAAACTTAAAAGGAGAGAAGCAAAGAAGCATTTATGACCCATGGCAAAACTGCTAGCCAGTGAGCTAAGGAGAAGAAAAGTCAGCTTTAAAATAAATGAAGAAATTTCCAAACTTGAAAGAAAATACTATTTCATTAAAGTCCTCAATAAATTCAGATATAACATTTTGATAAATGTAAAGAACCTAAATATTAAACTACATGCTTAATTTAATGCTCAAAGAAGAGAACAAAGATATGTAAAATGTAAATATCAAAATCATCATTTTAACGTCCTACTAAACAGCTTAAGATTGTTCAAGAACTGAGAATGGCAAACTATACTGAATTACACCAATATAAAATACAAAGAGTAAATACACAATGTGGTTTCCTGACTCGTCCTATAGAGTCAAAAGGATGAGGATTTCATCATGCATGGCTAAAAATTACACAATTTGGCCAAATAAGATAAAAATATGTATTTTAAATTATGTTTGAAAACATCAACTTTATTACCAAAGAAAGGATTTAAAACAGTAGAGTATCAAAACTTTAAATTAGGCTAGCGAGATTTGCAGAGCATTATCCATGTCCAACTGAAAAGTCTCTATAATAGGACATCCCTACTCTAGCAGAATTTATCACATCTATCAAATCAGGGCTCCCCTCTGACTGCATTTAATCCATCCTTGGAACAATGGGGGATCTACAAGAAAGTCATACAACTGGATAAAAGAAAAGTTAATTACTGAAGTAGAAAATGAAACATATGTTTCATATTGAAAACATTTACTAACGCTCTTAAACTGGGTAATTGTTAACTTTAAAACATTTCTATCTAACATACAACTATTCATGACGGCAGTCATGACATTTTTGAGTACAAATTTCTGATGTATTTCAGGTTTTTTGGAGACTGAATGGCAAAACTCTAGCATAAGCAAACTTGTCTGTCATGCACTTTTAAAAACTGTAGGTTTTAACTGTTATTGTGTGTATAGCTGTACATAACTCTTACTCCAGTAAACAAGCCCAGTTATCTTCAGACCTCTAACTCATCTGAAACACAAAGGGGTATAGCCACTCTTTCCTTCTTCCCAAGTAGACAGTTGAACTCTTTTCCCTTATTTGATTTAAGATCAAGAATTCCAGAAACAAAGTTAGAATATATTTATTTTTTTTTTAAAAATCAAGTCTCCCCAATAGAAGCATTCAACGAGATCTAACTGCTTTTTAGTGGTATAAGGTTTCAAGTACAGTGCTGGAAAGTTAAAGATTGAAACCTTACACCAGCATTACAAAGTTTATATCTCAAAATCCTGGTTTAAGCTGTATTTTACACTTTAAGAGCAAGAATACAGCAGCCATGATTGTTATAAATCTTACTGGAAAATCTGGATGAACTATTAAAATATTACTGGGTAAAATAAAAAAATCAGCAATAGCTGTAATATCAAATAAAGCATTTTGTAAAAAGAAAATATTCAAATGTTGTTACTTCAGATGGGGCGAAAAAGTCTCGTTAAAAGTAAAGAACAGAAAACTATGAGAAATATCAGAGAACAGAACTCATTTCCAGGGAAGAACTTTTCACCAAAAGAAGGCAACTCTTAGCGAAGAATGCCTTCCGCAGCCTCAGCTACACAACCAAAGAACTAAATTTAAAACTCCTTAAACTGAAGTACCAAATGGGAATGTAAAAATGCCTACAATTTTTACATTCAGGCCTTCAAATGGATTCATATTTATACTTGGAAAGAAATCAAAATCAATCAGTCTAAAAACTTCAAGTTTAGCACAGAAGCCTATACTAGAAAGACAGAAAAAAAAAATTCTTAACATGGAATCAGTCTAGCTGACATCACCTAATGAAATACAGAATCTATCCCTATACTTTGGATTTATATTATTTGCAATAACTTAAAAGATTATTTGATGATTTTTACACAGTAAGTGATCTAAAATAAACCTAAATAAGTATGGAGTGAATATTATCTACTTCTAATACTTTTAAACATTAACCTATGTTGCAAAAACATAATAACCTTTTGGGGTTACATTTTTGTCCTTCTGTGAATTAAATACCTATTGTCTTTTATAACTATTCTTTTCTGCTTAACTTGAGCAATTTGTCACAGTTCAAGGCTTCATAGGATTGTTGGATGAGAGGCAAACAGGGTCAGATTAATTTAAATAATAAAAAATGAAAGAAAACACTCCCCTCCCCCCCAACTCCAAACCCCAAATTCTGTTCTCCTGCAAGTCTACCACCAGTGGTTATTGCAAAGGAGTTATGTCTGTCAGGTTCTGTTGCCTGGCTTCTTCTCACAAACACTTTGCAACAAGTGCTGTGTTTCATCACCTTGTATTTAATGGGATGCCAAAGTTGGGCAAGCCCTGCTCCATTCATTCTCCTAACTCTAGCTATGTGCTCCTACTACTTACCTTGGCTCGAATGTAATGAATTGGTTCGACAAGGTAGGTCAACTTAAAACTAACTCACCAAACCACTGAATTGCTTTGTTACAGAAACTCACTCAATTGGCTTATCCTAAAGCCATAAAAGCCATTAAATCTGAGGCAAACAAGATGGAGGAAACAGGTGTGTGCAAAAGGTACAGCAAGAGAGAAAAGGAGAGAATGGCATTACCCCTTTTAGCAACAATTTGCAGTTTTATTATGGCAGGTGAAACAGAAAGCTGCTGTCTTAGAAGGCAGCTCCACAATAGCCAAAGTCAATCTAAACTGGGGCTGTTCTTCCACTGACCCTAGCACTGAGGCAATTGTAGGGCTCCTAAGAAGGTTAAGAAAAAAATGCCTCAAAACGGTTATTAGTTTTCAGGTGCTTCAGCTCTCTATGAAGTGGTTCAATGAGACACTGCATGAGTGCTACTGCAGGCAAAAGAATGACAATAAATTGCAGCAACCACAACTTTGGTTGTCTTAAATCACCATGGATCTGATCCCTTGATCTCGTTTAGCTTTTCCCTTAATGTGCAAATAGGGAAATATCACATGATTTAGCTGCGCCTCGGACATAAAGCCTACTGCCTTGGTGAATTATTTCTCTCTTTTTGTTATCACCTAAGATAGACAAATAGGTTTGAGTTAGAGTGCTGTTCCTGTGCTCTGAGAACACTGAGAATAGATCATCTTTGGATCAAAGCCGACAGCCGTTAGTTTGTTAACAAAATAGCACATACCATCCAGCATACTAACAAGTAATCAGAATATTAGCTCTACCATAGTTCTATGCACAGTGAATTCTACCTGGAGAAATAGATTAAATTCTTTTCAGCTTCTCTTGAACCTCTCCACCCTGAAAAGCCTTCAAAAAGAAAGAATTCAACAAGAATAAAAGAACATAACTTAGGAATGAGATTTGTCCAGACAACACAAACTTTAAGGGGATGACTATCTAAGAGCGAGCTGTCACTCATTTCGCTACAGCTGAAATGAGAAGGTCCTGCTCCCTCCTCTTCCCTGTTTACCCTCATCCCCGCTCCTGCCTGAATACCTTCATCACTTACCTTGCATTGACACAGAAGTTCACCAGACAGCTTTGTGAGCAGTAAAGGAGGGGAGAAGGAACAAGACTCACCCTTTCAGCAGAATTAAGCCTTACTATACAAAGTCGACTTTGTTATGTCTTTAGAAGCATAGTCTTTTCTCAAAAAACAAGCTTTATAGCAGAACAGAAACAAATAAAAAACAATGCTTAAGTTTTGAAATAAACATAGAGAAACATTCCATTGTAAACTATCTTTCCATACAGAAGAAGCCACTTTGTATTTGTTTTACATCTTTGCAAAGTCACCAGATCAAATCCTACTGCTATCTAAGAAAACATTCCTTCGTGTCCTAAGCAGATCTCATGAAAACTTCAGTTATTTTGTGGCAGAAAATGGGGGAATGATAATGCGTTTATTTGGGATACACAGAAGATGGATCCCCGAGTGTGAAGAAAAAAGTGTTAAATGCTGCTTAGATACCGACAGCCAGTATAATTAGATATTTCTGGCATAATAGAGCTACATGAACGGATACTGTGTGGCTTTCATACCCAGGAAAAATATATCTATACACTGATTCTAAATGCTGGAGGTTAAGGTAATGAAAACAAATCAACAAATTATCATCTGAGGCTACTGACGTAAGCAATGAAAACACGTTCTTAAATATAGTGTACCCTAAATACATTAAATACAAATTTGCATTTAATTTGTATTAAAGTTTAATAAATGCAATGTTTAGAACATTTTTGACAGTACATTCTTGCTTCAACTCCAACTCTTCTCCCTAACTTTGTCCATGCAACCTTAAACACAATAGAAACCTGTACACAAGCTTTGACAGTATGCAAAATAGAACAACTAGTATCTTTAAAGACAGAGTCCTGAAAACTCTAATCTGTAAACCCCAGTTATGCTGCTGATGAGTACAAACCAGACATAAATCATCCACAGTTAACTGGTAACTTTCCTTGAAAAGGAACTCCTGCCTGAAGTTACACAGCCTCTCGTATCAGCACCATTTCCAATTTCTAGAGTAGAGAGGAGTATTTGTTCTCAGAGTAGAGTTCTGCCATACTACATCCTCTTGTCTGAACCATCTGCAATGCCACTACAGTGGTTTGTTCCCGTAAGCACTGCTTTTGGTACCCTTGACCCTGAAAAAATGGACCTTTATTAGTGAAGAATGAAAACTTAAGAGTATCTTTGTCTGTTAAAATATTCTAAAGACTGATCTTCCCTGCATTTAAGTTGCTTGTGTACGCAGATTACTTAAATGTAAAAGTAGGCCATTGGGAGGAGGTCAGAAAACTACAAATGTAAACACTGTAGGGTTTGGGGTTTTTTGGTTATTGTTTTTAACAGAATGGGTTTGCATCAGAAAATATGTTTTTCTAAAACAGAAGAGTGCTTTAACGCTTTGGTGGGAAAAGTTGATCAATTTTAGTAACTCTTATGATTTTATGATTCCATAAAGATGATCTATAATCGATGCATTATATCCATTAATTTCTTTTACTTCTGCATTAAGATACAGCTTGAAATCTATTTATATGCATAATATGTAATATGTAGTTACTGCCTTATACACTTACTCAAAATGGCTCAGTATTATTAAAAAGAACATATATTTGGAATTTCCATTCAGTAAGAATTTTAATTTCTTGTTAGTACCACTTGTTTTACAAACTTGTGTACTTCCAAGAACTACAGACTTTAAAAAAAAAAATGTATATACCTTGGAAGGAATCTGGGATACAGGTATCCAAGAAATTTTGCTTTGGCCATGCTTTTTGATATACATATACCAAACAGGTCAGATGTGGTACAAATTTATTCATATGGTCTACATATTTTTCAAGTTTATCTATAAAAAATTAGATTCTTAGCTACAGATTATTAAAAAAGCAGTAAGACTTCAAAAGTCTATTTCTATTTTAAAGAGCTCTAGTGCTGTTCATTTTAGAACCACTGAAATACATAACATTTCAGAGTTCCATAAATATCTGAAGGATTAGGGCCTGCAAATAAAAAAATATAAAAGAACAATGGAGAGAAATACATTGAAAAACATATCAATATTGTATAAATCACTATTTTTAGCTCTTCTATTATTTCAGATTTCTTGTATTACATTTAATCCTCCATCTGTTCTGAAAAGAGTAAGAATGTTATTATAATTGTTTTAGATCTATATGGAGACAAATGACAGACCAACTGCTATAATGGAATTTTTAATGAAACATGCACGTTTCTGGCTGATGGGGCATATTACTGTGATCTACAGACTAACTGTTTGAAAAAGATGAGAATTTCTTAGATCTGTCTTTACCTTCTAGCTAGAATTATCCTATTCTGTACCAATCTGTAAATGTTTACGTTCAGAAAAGTCATATGTTGTTAGTGGTAGATGTACTTTGTTTCGGAAATGCTTTGTCTCTTCTGTAAGACAGAGAGGTGTCTAAATTGATAAAAGACTTAATAATAGATAATCTGTCCCTAAAAATACATTCTAAGCTTAGGGTAGACTTTCTGATATCATCTGATATTTTATTCTATATCTCACCCAACTCTATTAATTTAAATATCCTTACTCAGTGGAATCATGAAGACAATCTCTAGATTAGAAAATTGGGGCCCAATCTTCAAAAGAGCCCCAGTTTGGGTACCTAAATGGCAAGACTTTGAGAAGTATTTTGTATTCTGTAGCTTACATGAACAAACAGAAACTGAACTCCTCAAAGTTTTGCTACTGAAGTCAGCATGAGGCATTTTCTTTCACACAACCATCTTTAAAACTGATCTCCAGGTCTAAACCTTCTTAAAAGATTAAAGCAGAAAAATGAAAACACAGGTACTCCACTGTGAATTGTTTCATTTTCTAACATTTGTTTAAATATTCCTAAGAAGGGTGGGTAGAAGAGCCAGTGTGGAATGGAGAAGGGCTGGAAGGTATTCTTTTCTGAACTTTTACAGTTTCCAAACTGAGTTGTGCCAAATAACCAGCAGCATACCCATGGCTAACACAATCTGGATCAGAAATTAATCAGATACCAGAGTTCAAAATGTGTTCTCTTTGTTCCTTTTTCTCTTTACAAAAAAACCCACACTATTTTTAGGAACACACAGTTAAGATCACAGAATAGCAAAGTTCTTATTTCAAATATTTCTTTTCACTCTAAGTTATTTAGTCTTATAAAGCACAAAGCCTTTTAACTAAATGGTTATACTTCCTTAGTCTTTAGATCTTTTTGCAACTAAGACTTTGGTTTAGTGTCTCAACTGGTGTTGACCTTCTACACCCATCTGGGTCACCAGAAGAACCTCATTTCACATCAATTAGCATGTTGCTGCATTATATACATGTAAGCCCTGGTCACGCAAACACCTATTCATATACTTAATTCCAACAGACGGAGAGTTTGACTGAAGCCACTTGGTCATCTAACATCGCAACATGGACAGATGTTCAGTATAAACAAAAAAGAGTAACCAAGACATAACTGACTCTGATTTCACAAACCATAGATGAAGAAGTGTATGTTTAGGGCTAATTTTTGCTACTTAATTCTGAGAAAAACAATTAATTCATATCTAATGTTATTTTAGCCATCTATGTTTCTATAGCATTCTGTCATTCCTGCACACACCCCAATTAGCTAATTTGCCCACTGTTGGAAAACCTGTTAGGAATATTAGGCTAGTCTGGCCCCAATAAAATCAACAGCAAAATTCCCATTAATTGGACAGAATCTCATCCACTCTCTCATATGCTCTGAAAGAAGTTGCCATCCTTTTAACAGTAAAAATAAAAATTTGCCCATTCCTCAATCAACACAGCTCATAGCTTACGGTTTATCATGTTTGAAAACCTCTGTGGCCTGGAGCTGATGTACATCTGCTTCTGTACACGGCATCTGCTGGCACAAGACAGGAGAGAGCTGGGAGCAGTAGCGTCTTAAGATGCAGATTTACCTGAACTTCACAGACAGACCCCCAAAACATATAAGCTAACATCCCTTCAAAATGTACACAATGAAAAGGATTAATCTAGAACACATTAACAATAACGTACACCTAAGGTTACCTCCACACTTCCTTTCCGAAACCTTTTCCAAAACTTTAACCTTAAATATTCTAGGCCTTCATCCCTGTCTTGAATAAAAACAATTGGGAAGAAAAAACTACCTATTGGCTTTCAAGAAAAGAAAAAATAAGGTAAGTTCATAGCCTTAAAACAGACAACAGTAGTAGAAATCGCCAATAAAATTCTCAACTTCACAAAAATAACTGAGCCTTTTCCTTCTTGATCAATATTGTCATTGTTGGTCTCGGGAACATACAGCAGCCTTCTGACTCTTAAGCAGCTAAAAACCAGCAAGAGGCCAAGGCCCCTTTCAGAACCTTTGACATGGGAGCAATTCCATTGATTTCACTGAATTTGTTTCCATGACAGACTGTTAAGACCAAGTCTCATGTAAGGTGTTTATGCCTGTCCAAGGAACGTGCAGCAATAATATTTGTTCCTGCCTCTGCACACTTTTGTATTAGAGTACGTATAATATCAATCCGTCCCAGTTTTAAAAAGCTACAAACATCATGCAAACCTTACAGCTGTAATCTTGTATAACTCTTAAGAGCTGTAAGCTTTAACAGCAGAATTTACTCTGATGTAAAACACAAGATTATCACACTTTCGGTGGTGTTCTTTTAATGCAAGCCTGCTTTTTGTTAACAATTTCAAATTCACAGCCTGACTGCTGGTGCTCAAATGTCAGAGGGCAATTTTCTTTAACTGTAAGCCTTGAGCTCTGTCTTCCCATTCAAGCGTCTGCTGTCTCAGTGAGATCCATTTTTATTTATTACTTTCCAAAAAAACCAGTGAGGCTCTTCTTGAGAGGTTATTTAGCTTATCCCTCAGCTTCAAGGCAGAATTAACTATATTTAAACCATTTCTAACAGAAGTTTGTCTAAACCGTTCTTGAATATCACCACTACCGGAAATTGCAGTGTCTCCCCAGGCATTCTGTTCTAGTAAGTCATTACTCAACCCTTTAAGTTTTTTCTAATGTCTAATGTAAATGTTCACTGCTGTAATTTAAGCTCATTACTTCCTGCACTCTTCACAGGAGACCTAGAGAAAATTTACTTTCATCATCTTTTACACTTTTGAACTCATCACAACAGATCTGTTTTGTACAGTCTTAAACCCAATTTTATCATCTAAGAAAAAGTGAACACAATTTTAGATAAGAAAACGTAGCAAGACTAATATATTTAGGAAAAAAAAGTAGATCTCATTTTGGACCTACTATCTTTATATCTATGATCATATACAGTAAAACATTTTAACAATGGTCATTTATCATGTTCCTCAAGAGAACCAATAAAATGCAATGACTACACATCCTCTGATGTTGCACAGATACAAAATGTATAGTTTGTTTACAAACTAATATTACTGAATGTAAAATGAAGCAACATTTTAAAAAAATATATTGGTAAAGGTCCAAAGTTTACATTTTCTAAAATATTAAGTTCATGTTTTATTTACAGACCAGCTTTCAAACAATTATTGGCATTTTAAGGTAACTGCTTAACCTGATGAGTACATGAATAAAATGAAGCTGTAAAAAAACCCAACCAAACAAAAAAACAATAATCAAAGTTCCATATAACAGTTCCGAAAACACTATTTTCAATTTCTATTTAGAAAAGCAAGATGTGATCTACTACACAGTAACTTACCAGAAACTGGTCTAACACTTTCATATGCTATAGGTATCGCAAGTGACCAACATTATCCAAACATGTGCCCAAGAGTGTGGTTTTTTCCCCATTCCAACTTCAAATGAAGTTTTGACAACAGTTGTAGTATTTACAAATTTAAAATAAAGGCTTGATATCCCTTTGAATTACATTACCACTGTTACTGAGTCTTCTCGTGTTGACTACACGTAGCAGACTGCAATCCAAAGACCACTTTGTTGACTCTGTGAGTTAACAGTTAAATTAGCAGCATCTACCCCAGCTCATCTGAAAAAAAGAACGGGCAACTCTAAGTAACAGACTATTAGTGAACACTGATTCTGGTTCAATTATGACTGAAGTCACTCACTGAAGCCTTCCTCTTGCTGAGAGGTGGTATGTCAGAAGGCGGAAATTTTTAAACTTGAACGGGACCTATTAGCTGATATGACCAGCTAGGACACAAAACCCAGCCTGACCACTGTGGGCAGTTATGCGATGGCCTGTGGCTGTGCTCTGCAACTCCAGAGGTCTGGCAGTGACACCCGGTCACTCATCAGCACAGCTAATACTCCTGCACTGCCAGTACCTGTGCTAGGTTAGGTGAACTGAAAGCTGCAGAATAAAACCTACAGCCTCAGGCTGTATTAGCTTTAACTAATTTCTACTGGGTCAGAGTAAGGAACATGTCTCCTTCTCCATGCTGCACCCTTTTTCCTGTGTGGCTCTGTCCCGTCTTCAGGGGCCTGCATAAGAGTGAACACAGAAACAAACAAGGCAGACTCTTTTTCCCACAGAAGGGACTGGTGAATGCCACGACCCTTTTGCTTTGGCAGCCGGGACCACTGTGAATAATGCAGTTTTTTCAGGAAAGCAAGTATTTCATTAAACTTGCCACCTTGATTAAAATAAAAGGATATCTGAGGGAATAGAATAAGAAGCAATTTCATTTTGATCACCGTCCCCCCCTTACACTCTGTTGTACCAACCTCTAGCACCTACATTAGGTGAAAAAAGGAGGAATTACAAAGCTTAGGGAATCAACATCTGTTTCTCAAAAACTGTAGGTATAACACCTTCACAATTATGAAAACCAAGTATTTCCTTTCCACATTTGTTATTTTCTGAGATCTCAGCATTTTCAAACAAAACTCACTGATTTCGATGTCGACATTGTATGCAGTATTCCATACTGGATGAAACAAAACATCAGCTGGTGATGATTCCTGTTTTATAGAGAACTTGATCATATTCTCAAATTAAATCAGGTATTAGTGCATTATACTGCTAATGACAACAAAACTATTTCATATTCAAAGAATACCCATCTCTGAAATATTTTAAAATACCTAACCAAGCAATGCTATGTGTTCCTATGTAGCATTCAATTCCTCTAAAAATATGTTTTCTTGAAAAGATAATTCTCAGTCTAAACGTATACCAACAATAGATTGTGTTCAATTTAATTTCTTATATTACTTCTGATAAAGTTCCTGCTTTTAACTACAAGCTATAGTTTCTAATTGCTGCTCTGCTTCAGCAGCCATAGCTGCTGCCTGTAACTGTTCTGTTTCACTTTGGATGGAATTGGCTGTAGTAACTTGTTTTCTTTCACTGTGCATATTGTTCTCATGCCTTTTTAGATCAGATGCTTTAGCAAATGCTTTAGTGCAGGAACTGCAGACAAAAGGTTTCTCTCCTCGATGTCTTCTTTCATGGTCTTTGAGGTGGGACTTGTGCTTGAAAGCTTTATCACACATATGGCATGCAAACGGCCTCTCATTACTGTGAACCCTTTCGTGCTTTTTTAGATCTGGTGCACGAATAAAAGACTTTCCACATACCTCACAACTGTAAGGCTTGTAACCTGTGTGTATTTTCAGGTGCTCTTTCAAATGAGCTTGCGTGGTAAAGCCCTTTGTACACATTTCACAAACAAATGGTCTATCAGCAGTGTGTAGCTTTTCATGTTTTCTCAATCGCGCTTCATCAGAAAAGGTCTTACCACAAGCCTGACATACAATGTGTTCCCTGTGACCATAAAGCAAATACTCAAACTTCATATCCCCAGCTGCTGTGGTCCAGCCTGGTGTCTGTTCATCTTTCACTTCACTTATGCCATCATTAAATGTCAAAGCCTGAGGGGTCTGAGATCCTAAGTCTTTTGATTCAGTTGTTTCCATAGGCTCTACTTCTTGGCCATAGCAGTTTACTTTTCGAACTTCTTCGCTTCCCAACTCTTTCAGAATTGCCTCTTGCACTCTCAGGGTAGTGGTAGGTGATTTTCCATCTTCCTGACTTGGGGGAGTTCCTTCCACCGTCACATCTGATGGACTGTCATCATGATCTCCAATTTCTTCCACCTCATCATCTTGGGTATCATTAGGTTCCCCCATAGGACGGTTTATTTTTAGACAGTACTTGCTCTTGGACTGTGTGTTTTCTTCAGGACTAGATACATCACGTTTTTGAGAGCAGAGTTTATCCAGAAATCGAATACCAAGAATCTGGCCTGAAGACATCATCAAATTTACATCCTCTTTCTTAACAGAAATCTTTGCAGTATACATGTAATTGAGAACTTCCTCAAAAATATCAGAACGAAGAAAATCTATTTCTATTACTGATGAACTATCAACTTCCAGTTTTTTGAAAAGCTTTTTGAAGTAGGTACTGCAGGCAGCAAGCACGCACCTATGTGCTCTGAATTTAACATCTTCAACCACGATAGCTATGTCACAAAATTCTCCTTCCAAACGTTGTTCATTTAATGTTTTCAGGAACACAGTTTTGTGATCGTCATCATTATATTTAATGGTTTCAGACATACTGATGAAAAACTCCTGTAAAATGACATGGGAAAGTTTTGTAATTTTTATAAATTGTCTCACTCATAAAATCCCAACAGCTGATGTCATTTACACACTAAAAGAATTGCCAAATATTTTTTTTTGCTTAATATGACCAGAAAAAGCCTTTCAGCTGATAAAAGCATTACTCTTAAAATTCTTTTAAAATTGTGAATACATAAAGGTCTTTCCCTAGGTTATATGCTTTACAGAACACATAGTGATTTATAAAGGATAATTATTCGTACCAATATATTAAATTATTCAAATATTTATTGATTCAGTTACCCAAAATGAAAACTATCTCTGTGAAGTTGCAATTCCCAATAAATGTATGATCCAACTGCAGTAGAAGTCATTCTTATAGCTAAAAGAAATACTAATACTAAAAAATGTATAAGAAATACTCTAAATTTGTCAGCATAACAAACCAAATGTGAAATATCACATATAAGCCTTACCATGAACAATGCAGGAAATTTTCTGAACAAATGATGATTAAGTATTTGACAGATGATTAGCCCTTACAATGGGCTACCTTCAGCCTGAAAGACAGGAAGATAATAACATTTTAAGAAATGATAAAATCGATTCCAGAAATTGTTTTAAATTTGTGTGTTTAAACACAGCATTTTCAATTATTTAAAATTATACAAAATGCACTGTTAAAATACCCAGTTATTTTGACTGGTTCTACAGATAGATGACTGTATAAATTGATCTGATAGCACTGTTGTCATAAACCATGTGTTCACTTTCCTCTGGCTACTTCACTTCCCTGACTCCACTTTCCTGTAGTTTGCACTACATCTAAAAGTCTGAAAAACGTCTACAGGAACCAACAGTGTTAACCCAGCAAGCAACTCATCAAAAAGGTGATTAGTTCTTCTGCTGAATTAGTGTGGTGGGCAAGCCTAGTGGCGGGTCTGGCAAGCAGACCAAGCATTCCAAAGGACAGCAGACTGGGCTGTGGATGGATGCACATCCAGGACCAGGGAAAGACACCATGGATACCAGACCACCACCAACAAAGATACTTGAACGGCAGAAAGAAAATGCAAAACACGTAATTTAAACTATTAAATCCCAATCTCCCACAGGCATCTAATTGTGACAGAAGCAGGAAATGCAGTGAAGAAGAGGGAAATTTAATATTTGGTTCAGAACAAATCCTCCATTGCCTGGCACAGAGCTACTGGGAACTCCTTTCCTAATTTATCCTGGACCATATACGAAACGGAAGCAGACAACAGGTAGGCGACTTCCCTTCTTGGTGCTGGGTGTTTAAAATGGTATGGGAATGCTTGACTCCCTCCAAACACCTTTGCAGGTCTGGCATCTCAGCATACAGTACCACCGGCTACAAAAGAAACTTGAGGAAAACCAAAATTCTTTTCTTGGTCCCTAATAATCAGATGTTGAGATAGCCAGATAGGAAGCGCATAAATATTTGAAATACACAAAAAGAAAACGAAACCAAGAAATGCTGTGTATTTTTCTGGGCTGTCGGGGTCTACCGTCCCAGGAAAACATAACAGTCCAGCACCAAAGAGGACAGGACAAACCTATTTCAACAGGATCCATTTAGAGTTCTTCGCAAGCTGGGAAAAACGCTGCTTTCTTTTTAAGCAAACAGCAAAACGTTACTGCTAATGATCTAGCAGCAATCCCACCCTGTTTTGTTAAACAATATGGAATTTTGCTGCCATTCTGTTGGGACTTACTAAGCGAGAACCAATTATAGGAGAAGTAATTGGCTGAAGACAGTGTCGCTGAGTACACAGGGGTGCGCAGCAGTTGGTGACAGAAACAAAGGTACTGCTCTGCGAGTGGAGCACGGTAGGCACTTGACCAGAGTACCTCCAACACGGACTAAAGGCAGGGGAAACTCCCACTGCCACCGGGTCACCGCTTCCGCGGGGTAATTCTAATTATACACATAGCCCCCCGCACGCATTTTACACTGCCTTTACCACCACAGGCATGGGGGGCGGGGGGAGTATGTCTGGGGTTGTAACTGTTCGTGCAGCTCCTGCCGCCGCCGCCGCCGCCCGAGACACGCTCGGTGCCTCGCCGCGCTGGCGCGCACAGCTGCGAAGGCGTGCGCACTGCCGCGGCGCCAACTGCCGTGCCCGTGGCCGCAGAGCCAGCCGGGCGCACGCCCGCTCCATGCACC
>NW_010973443.1:2664806-2752806 GCF_000737465.1 Haliaeetus leucocephalus | reverse complement strand
CCCGGCGGCGGGGCGTTGCGCTTGGTGCCCGCGCCCGCAGCGCCGGTGTCGTGGCTCTGCGAGAGGAGCGGTGGGGCTCGGCGGGGTGGTGGGCGGGCCCGGGGCGTTAATTTAGGCGGGGTTTTTAAAAAGCGGTTGTCTGGCGAGTGTCAGTTCGCTCTCGGAGGCTCGGGTGTACGCGCGGACGTTTTCGCTGTGGTGTAGCTGCGGTGCTCTCGCACGGGTTTGTGGTTGAAGGCTAGGGGTGCCTTTCTGCCCCTCCACGTCTGTTGTGTCCTCTGCGTGTCACAGGGAGAGGGAAGCACGGCTGCCTACCAACATCCGCTGTAGGCGGTCACGTAACTCTCCGTGGTTCAAACATCTGGGGGCTTGAACTGAAGAGAAGTAACGCGATCACTAGAAAGGAAGAAAAGCTACTCTTGCGCTACTCGTCTTCCACCTCCGATTTTTCTTTTCAAAAACGGTTCTTGAGATGCTAGCCTGATGGCACAGCATTCACTGAAGTAATTTGTGGATAAATAAAACGTTAAATTGTTTCTGTTAGTGTAAAATGCAGTAGTTCTGCTAGGAAAAAAAGTTTCAATATAATCACTACTTGTGTTGAAAATTACAGCAATATAAACAAGTTACTGGAACAGTGGAATCATCCTCTGGGAGCAACATAGTGACTTTTTTCTTCAGGTTGATAACTCTTGCCCCTTCCTGAGTCATCTCAGTGATGTTTTTGTGTAATGCAATAATATATGTAGTGAATTGCTCTCCAGCTGGATCACTCTGTCTTTTTTTTTTTTAATTATTAATTAAAATATTTTCTGTTTTTCTACCCGCTTTTAGATATACTGGAATGAAGTCCCTATTTTTCCTGGGCGGTCAAAACTGCCAGGCCTGTTTTTGTCGTAACATCGGCGATTTGCATTCAGAAGGCAGAACTAACTATCTCTAAATCTTTTAAGTATTTCTGAATCCTGTACCAGAATTTCCTCCACTGTGGAAGGAGCTTCCCTTTTAGCATTTCATTACGTGCTGTTTCTTTGACAGTGCCTCAGACGCTCCTGTAATAACCTTATTAGTCTTGAGAAACATGTAACTGCTGAGTTTACCATGTTGACCACCAAATTATGCCACTTCATTTTGTTATGCTCTCTGGTTTTGCTCTGTCCATACAGCACCTGGCACAGTACAGATGTGCTTAATATCTAGGGCCAGGTTCTGCTGTAATGCAGGTAATCAGAATTAAACTCCTGGTGGAGAAAAGGATGGTACCATAGGAAAGGTACAGCTATCCATTTTTTCTCTCTGCTTTCCTGTGTCATAGGCTACTTCAGAATGTGTACTGCATGTTTCAAATTGCTTTGTTAGTAGATCTCAGTGAGATACTAAAATAAAGGAATTCATAGATAACTATGAATTGTGGAGGGTGAAAAGTAAAGCATTGTTACTGTCTTAACTGTGTGTGGTGGGTTGACCCTGGCTGGATGCCAGGTGCCCACCAAAGCTGCTCTATCACTCCCCTCCTCAGCTGGACAGGGAAGAGACAATACAACAAAAGGCTCATGGGTTGAGATAAGGACGAGGAGGGATCACTCACCAGTCGTGGTCGTGGGCAAAACAGACGCAACCCAGGGAAATTAATTCATTTCCAATGAAATCAGAGTAATGAGAAATAAAAACTAAATCTTAAAGCACCTTCCCCCTGCCCCTCCCTTCTTCCTGGGCACAAGTTCACTCCCGATTTTCTCTTCCTCCTCCCCTCCAGCAGCACAAGGGGATGGGGAATGGGGGTAGTGGTCAGTTCACCACACCACACGTTGTCTCCGCCATTCCTTCCTCCTCAGGGGCAGGACTCCTCACACTCTTCCCTTGCTCCGGTGTGGGGTCCCTCCCACGGGCTGCAGTCCTTCAGGCACGGAATGCTCCAGAGTGGGTCCCCCACAGGGTCACAAGTCTTGCCAGAAAACCTGCTCCAGCATGGGCTCCTCCCTCCACAGGTGCTGCCAGGAGCCTGCTCCAGCATGGGCTTCCCACAGGGTGACAGCCTCCTTCGGGCACCCACCTGCTTCAGCATGGGGTCCTCCACAGGCTGCAGGTGGATGGATATCTGTTCCACCGTGGACCTCCCTGGGCTGCAGGGGGACAGCCTGCCTCACCATGGTCTTTCCCATGGGCTGCAGGGGAATCTCTGCTCTGGTGCCTGGAGCACCTCCTCCCCCTCCTTCTTCACTGACCTGGGGGTCTGCAGGGTTGTTTCTCTCACATGTTCTCACTCCTATCTCCGGATGCAATTGCGCAGGCTTTTTTTTCCCTTCTCAGATACATTATCCCAGAGGTGCTACCACTGTCACTGATGGACTCAGCCTTGGCCAGCAGCAGGTCCGTCTTGGAGCTGGCTGGCATTGGCTCTGTGGGACATGGGGGGAAGCTTCCAGCAGCTTCTCATTGGAGCCAGCCCTGCAGCCCCTCCCCCACTACCAAAACCTCACCATGCAAACCCAATACACTGTGTCATTTTTCATTACATATAATGTCCTAGGTATTTGCCATGTGGTCTGAATTTGGCTGTGCTGTTTGGTGAGCTTGCAAACTGAGAGAAAGACTGCCTCATTTCTGTGTGGAAGTGCTAGAACACTGCTGGATTGTAAATACTAGAGATAATATTATAAAGCATGTAAATCAAGTGGTAGGACTAAAGGCTGTTAAAATTTAGCAGTACCAGGTAATAATAAAATTGCAGGTGCAGTTCAAACAGCTGCTAATAAGTGGCTTATTTAAACTATTGCATGTGAGACAATTATGCATTTCTCTGTGACTACTTTTGCTGAGTAATTGAAGTGATCAAGAAATAGAACGCAGTGTCACATGAGAATCCAAGTTTCTGGTGTAACCTGCTTGTCTGAAGTGCACCTATGAACATGTACCCTACACACCTCATGAATACCCATGAAATGTAACAGAGGAGCCTACAAGTCATTTCAAGTGCTGGTGTGTGGAAAGAACAGGTAGAATAGCTGCATATGTAAAACAAGGGTGATAACAGGTCTGAATCTGGACATGTTGCACTACATTTTGGAAATAAAAGACAAAAGGTAAAGGTCACAGAAATTTCCTCTGAAAAGACCTGGGGTTGAAAATATGTATTATTTTTGAAGGTGGACCATAAGAATAAGAAAACGTATCTCCACTACCATGTCTGTGGAGTAGTATATGTAGTTATGTCAGTTGCCAAAAGCAAGTATTTTTTCAATTTACTGGAAAATACCCTTCTGCAGAAAAAGTGTAACTGGAGGAAAAAAATGTCCTGATCATGTATCTGACTGAAACACGCTTCCTATCGAATTACTCTGTACCCAGCTAACACAGATTAGCATTCAGGCTTTGAAGTAGTTTTGCTGTTTTCCTATCTGATGAGCCAGACTGTAGATACTGTGGAACTGTTGAATCAATAAGCTGTTTCCAGACTGTTTGGATTGCAGGGACACGTAGGGAAAAAGAACCCTTTGTAGGGTGCGCTTGTTTGTTTAGAAAATTGTGTAAAACGGGAGTGAAGAATGACAGGTGCCACTTTCTGCAACTATGTGTGAGGCATCGGAGATGGCATGCAGGAAAGCCTGAAGGTTTGCACCTAATGTGTTCTAAGTGGCAACTGGGTCATGGTTTAAGCCCAGCCGGCAACAACTAAGCACCATGAAGCTGCTCGCTCACTCCCCCCACCCTGTGAGATGGGAGCAGAAAGTATAACGAAAAGCTCGTGGGTCAAGGTAAGGACAGGGAGGTATCACTCATCACTGATGGTCACGGGCAAAAGACAGGCTCAGTTTGGGGAAGAAACAAAATCAGTTTAATTTACTATAAATCAAATCAAAGTAGGATAATGAGAAGTAAACCCAAACCTTAGAACACCTTCCCCCCAGCCCTCAACCCCACTACTGGTTCTCTCCACCTCCTCCCCCCGGCGGTGCAGGGAACAGGGGATGGGGTTTGGGGTCAGCTCCCCACACCTGGTCTCTGCCGCTCCTTCCTCCTCAGGGGGAGGAGGACTCCGCACTCGGCCCCTACTCCACTGGGGGGTCCCTCCCATGGGAGACAGTCCTCCACGAACCTCTCCAACGTGAGTCCTTTCCGTGGGCTGCAGTTCCTCACAAACTTCCCTGGCGTGGGTCCCTTCTGTGGGCCGATCTTCAGTCACAGACTGCTCCAGCGTGGGCTTTCCCGTGGAGTCACGGCCATCTTGGGGTGCATCCCCCTGCTCCAGCGTGGGCTCCTCCCCGGGCTGCAGGGGGGCATCTGCTCCCCCGCTCCCCTCCATGGGCTGGGGGGAGACAGCCTGCCGTCTCACCACGGGCTGCAGGGGCATCCACTGCCTCAGGCACACCTCCTTCCCCCTCACTGACCTCAGTCTCTGCAGAGGGGCTTGTTCCTCTCACATCCCACTCCCCCCACTCACTGCAGGTTCCCCTTCTTAAATCTGTTCTCCCAGAGGTGCTACCACCATCACTGATGGGCTCGGCCTGGGCCAGAGTCGGGTCCAACTTGGAGCCGGGGAAGCTTTGAGCAGCTTCTCACAGGAGCCACCCCTGCGGCCCCCTCCCCTGCTACCAAAAACCCAGCCACACAGACCCAATACAGACTGGTTTTAAAATGTATATTAAGTATCAGTGGGTTCTTCTGTGTCATGGTTAGGTTTATAAAGTCTGTACGAGTTGCAAGTGATGATACAAGCATTGCAATATTATGGCCAGTTTTCACGTATTCTAATTCTGTCTTGGTCTTGCAGAAACAGTCGTCATACAAGGACATAGATTTTCCATGTTCACTTTTCATGGGCCAGATTTCTTGTCAGGCCGTGTGGGCAAAAGAAAGTAAGTGTACAAAATGTCAGATATTTGTGAAAGGGAATCACAGAGCCTGTTAACATATTCCCATGTGTCAGCAAGGACGGTCTATGTAAGCCTCCCCAGAGTGTAAGTGAATGCACTAGGACAGAGGAGGACAGACAGGGAGCAGATGCTCCTTGCAGTGCGTGTTTCCCATAGCAACCTGGCAAATTTCCCAGCATAAATTTGCGTGCAACTTAGTCATGTTTTTGCATCACTTACTCACTTCTGTATTTTCAAGTATCCCCATAAAAGAGGGAATAGTAGAGACAAATGAGGAGGAGCAGAGCATAGATGATGGAGGTTGGCAGCCCAACCCCTGGCTAAGCTGTATGAACAGAGATGGTGAGAGGCCATCTCACCATCCAAATGATTGAACAGCACTCACAGTTTGCACCTGTGCCAGAAGAGACACAAGTCCTCTTCAGAGACCTCAATCTCTCAAATCTTATTTAATAGTATTGTATTCTAAGTAGAAGAGCATTTTAATTATATACTTATCTTACCAATTAATTCTAGTACACCTTGCGATGTGTTTATCTGCAGTCATGTAATACATGATGATACATGTTTGTCAAAAGTTGTGGTAGGTAAGAGATGTGGCCATGTGAACACAGCAGTTCACGCTCTGTGCATGTACAAGGCAGTCCATATTCTTTTTGTTTCTAAGCAAAATAGTCAGATCTAGCTGTAACTTGCATAATTTTACACACCTTATTACTGTCCCTGTTGGATGGTCTCAGTCTCTGTTCTCCCCCTTTTCCTGCGGTTTATTTCTTCATGTCTTGGGGTGTGGACTCGTCCTGGTTTCAGCTGGGATAAAGTTAATTGTCTTCCTAGTAGCTGGTACAGTGCTACGTTTTGAGTTCAGTATGTGAAGACTGTTGATAACACTGATGTTTTCAGTTGTTGCTAAGTAGTGTTTAGACTAAAGTCAAGGATTTTTCAGCTTCTCATGCCCAGCCAGAGAGAAAGCTGGAGGGGCACAAGAAGTTGGCACAGGACAGAGCCAGGGCAGCTGACCCAAAGTGGCCAACGAGGTATTCCCTATCATGTGACGTCACACCTAGTATATAAACTGGGGGGAGTGGGGGCGGGGGGATCACCGCTGGGGGACTGGCTGGGTGTCGATCGGCAGGGGGGGAGCAATTGCACTGCGCATCATTTGTACATTCCAATCCTTTTATTATTGCTGTTGTAATTTTATTAGTGTTATCATTATCATTATTAGTTTCTTCTTTTCTGTTCTCATAAACCATTCTTATCTCAACCCGCGAGTTTTGCTTCTTTTCCCAATTTTCTCCCCCATCCCACTGGGTGGGGAGGGAGTGGGTGAGCAGCTGCATGGTGCTTGGTTGCTGGCTGGGGTTAAACCAGGACAGCAGTTCATTTCTCTACTGATTTTCTCTATTTATTCCCTATACACCCACCATCCCCTCATTTTTCCTTTTCTTTCTTCTTTTTCACTGTCAATTACCTTACTCTAGACCCAATTCTTGACTTTGTCTGATATCGTTATTTGATTGGCACCATATGGACAGTGAGTAAAGAAGGATAGATGCCACTTTCCAATACCAAGTGCCAGAGGAGTATCATGAAACTTCATTTCCTCTTCCTCTCCCGCAGTGTTCTCTCTGTTTCCTTACTCTTCTGTCATTACCTTCCTGCCTTATTCAGTTGTGATCCTGTACTCCGGTGCTGAAGCTAAGAAGTGCTGCAGGTAGAAGCTTTAGGGAGCAGCAACACCTACTGTCATCCACAGCACCCAATGGAGAGAGGACACTGAGCAGACATCAGAGGTCCCAGAGGGGAAAGAAAGAGTGCTATGTATATTTGAATCCTTCATCCTAGATAAAGATGGTATCAAATGAACAAAAGCCTAAAATTACACATTCAATCTTAACCTGGATATTTCCTGACTTTTAAGTGTGTAATATATAAGAGGAATAGAAGACATTTTGGTGAATTAGTTAATATTCACTAGGCAAAAGCTGTTTCTGTGCTTGATTCCTGTTTGTACTTCAGACTTGCTAGCCTTATGGACACACTTGTAAGAAACAACTGGTCCACAAGAGTATAACAGCTTCCTCATGCCTGATCTATCAAAAAAGAACAGATTTCTCCTTCACAGGACAGGTATATTTTTGATTTACAGAGCACATATACCATCTGCTGCTATAAGACTAGCACAGTGATTTCAGTTTCAGCCATGTTTCATGTTCAAGGCAGAGGCTTGCACTATGCGGTTAATAGAGGAGACTACCATTCTGTGAATTATTTATGTGATGTCCAGTTTGTTTGTGTAAGTAGGGCAGATGAATTTTTTTGGGTGAATGATCTGCTGGTGTGAGAATGGGCAGAGCAGAACAATTTAACTCTTCTTTGAGGTGGAGTTGTGGTTACCAAGTTATCGCAGATCTCGTCATGGCTATGCGAAACTAATTTTTATTCAAATGTGAATTTTTGGACATGGCATTTTCGGCATTTTCTGAAGGGAGTCAAGCTTGCCAAATGTAAACAAGTACTGTTTACTGTGATGTATTTATTTCATCAAAAAACCAAGCCTTTATCTTATGTTTGAATATTGGAAACTGTTCCTCATAATTATGGATAGGCTATAATTGAAAAATCAGATGTCTCAGAGCTAGTCCTCAGTCCCCCTCCAACCTCATTCTTTGTCAACCACATGTTTTGTTATTCCTGAAAATTAGATCTTTATTGTTTACAGGAGGAATAACTCATTAAATTCTCAATTGCTATTTTTGTTATTTAATGCTCTATATATAAACTAAAAGCGATGTCTAACTGGACAGTTTCATATCAGTCAGCTACACAGGGTACAACAACAGAAAGAAATGGAGCCTTGTCCACACTATACAAAATGCTTGAAATTCTGTAGCTGAGACAATGACCAGGATTCCTGCATTCATAAACCTCTCACAAAATGCCATCAGTAGAGAGGAATCAAGCCCCCCCTAACAGACAGCTTGCCTGCTTCTAGGTGATATAGCTGCTTTCTTCACTAGTTGGTTGCAGACGCTTATTTGTGGAAATTTTTCCAAGCAGTTGAACATGTTTTGGCATTCATATGCTTAAAGAGAGGTGGAGAACTTCATACAACGAACAAGTTGTGCAGCCCTATGTGTGACATTTTATTTAAAGGTAATAGTTTTTTCTGCACATGTGCTAATAACCATAAACTTTCACTTTTTAAAAAGTGCAGATTTTAGAACGGAGAGCAATTTCACTGACCGTTCTAGTTTGCACATTTCAAGCTTTCATCAGCACTTTCCCCCAAGAAGATCAGAAAGATTTTAGCTTGTTAACACCTGCATTTTTGAGCTCATTATTGAATCTGAATATTTGTAGAAAGCATGGAAATTATTTTATGATAATGAAAGTAGAATTCAGAACTGATCTCATCTAACACCAAACTCATTAAAGATCACTGGAAAACACATCACCAGAAAAACCATAAACACAGAAAAATATTTGAACTGAGCTGGATTCAGGCTAGAGGCAAAAAAAGCTCAGTGCTCTGTCAAAACTGTTAAATATCATTGATTGTAACCTGTTCAAGAATAGGAAAAATTTAGATAATAGACGTGTTTGATTCATTTTGAGGGAATAAATGGGCCTGGAAAGCTAAGAGTTATCCAGACGTCATACAAAATTAAGGAGTTAAGATTTGGATTTTCAACTTTCTCAGTCCCATGGACAAACATGCAACCTTCATTACCAATCATTAAAAGTACAGAAAAAGAAGGAATAACTTCGGTATCCACTTCTCTTCCCTGAACTGACAGTCTATTTGGTTGTATTAAAGGTGGCATTAACTGTCCTGGAGAAAGAATTAATTCTAATGGTCTGTAATGTCAATTACTCAAACTAGCTTCCTTCTAATTACTTTCTAATGACAGGCATATGTAAAATAATAGCAAACATAGAAATTGAAGTTCTTCTGGTGTTTACTCTTGCTTACAACCTTTCCCTTTCAGAAGAACAAGCCTCACACATTGCCTTCAGGCAACTCATGAGATGCAACGGGTTTGCACCAGCAATAAAGCTGTTTAAGATATCACTTTTTTTCTGATATTTTTGGCCACATGGTTATAGGAATGCTGCGGAAGATGGAGTCTTATCTGGCAACGCCAAATGCTTCTCAAGCAGAGGAGAAACAGGAAGAGAAATGAAAGAGGAAAAGCTAAGGTATGGAAGGAAAATAATAGTACAGAAGTAGGAGGGTGAAATCTAAGGTTGGACTGGCACAGGTATGGTAAAGGCAGCAGTACCAGTGGGGTTCCCCCAGTTTAGGCTGGTCAGAGCATCCTTGGATCAAGGACCAGCGTTTCCACAATGGATCCTGGCCTTGGAGCAGTGGCAGGTCCCGTGGTAAAGTGTTCCTCTTACCATCTGCTTGTACTTCTGCTATTGGTGGCAGCAGGCCTTGTTGTTGGGTGAATTTGGGTTTCTGTATTTAATGTTTTGCAGAAGGGGAAGTAAAAGATATCATAATATAAAATGAATGTGATCGATGTGATATGTCTGTACTTGTCCCAAAGAGGCTGCATAATTTTTGTCCAAGAAAATATATATATATATAGGTAAGCTGAGATAGGGAGGTGGTGTGCATGGTTTTGGTTGGTGGACTCGTGGTGGATATCAGTCTCTCATTTGCTGTTGAAATACAGCACACAGTTCTGGTTCCCATGTTCTGAAGAGGATGCAAGAAAAAAAAAAAGGAGCAGAAAAAAGCTTCAAAATTATTTGGAGGGCTGCAGGAAGTGTTTTACATTGAGACACTTTAAAAGCACAAGCTATTTAGCTTCCTTAACAAGAATGCATTAGGATGATTCGATTACAGTGACTAAGACACTTACTTAACTTAATGGAGAGAAAATACCAAGTGAACAAAGGGATCTTTAGTCCGAAGACAAAAGACCTGAATTACCCATAGCTGGAAGCTGAGACCATGAAACCATTCAGATAGGCAATGAAGCATACATTTTTTAAACAGGGGGGGTGATTAACTGTTGGAACAAACCAGCAAGAAACCTAATGCATTCTTCATCTCTTGAAATCCTCAAGTGAAAAAATGAATGCCTTTGAAAGTTATGCTTAGTCACACACTAGTTAATTGGCTCAAAGTAAAAGCAGCAAGTGACATTGTGTCCTGTTTTATATAGAAGGTTAAATTAGATGGTTATAGTCATTCCCTTTTGCTTGCCAGTCTATGAAGTACTGCAACTGCCAAAGGCCTACTTTAAAAGAAAAATAATGCTTTGAAGTTAAGCACTCCAAGGGTAAAGAAGGCAGAGTTAAGGTTAGTCTAGTGCATTTGCATTATGATGCACTCTTAACTGCTCAGTCACACAGATTTTCCTCTCAACATGGATCATTACTAAAGTTATGATCCTAAATTTTTAGAAATCAGACTCTTCTACTGCTTTATCTAAAGAAACAGCTCCTACCTCTTTTCTTTTATGTGGGTCAGCCCTTAGTGAGGGGTGCAATGAATAAATAATTTTATGAAGGACTGACAGAATGAAAGGCACTTTGTATCAATGTCAAGTTAATGAAAGTATGGGAACGCTGGATCTTCAAGGAGAGAGGATACCCCATTAGGCCATCAAAGTTGTCCTGCCTATTCTGAAAGGCAGCACAGGTATGGAGAGGGCACGATCCTGTCATATTAAGAACCAATATTCTGTTCATAAATGCAGATATGGGACATTGGTCACAGCCCAGTTGCCAAATACAATGTATTTTTGCAGGGAAGATTTTCTTTCTCATATTTATCTGTTACCTGAGATGCAGACAAACATCATGAGACTACCATACGCCTGTTAAGAGAAGGACTGGGACTAGAAAAATTTGCTGCCCAGCAATTTGCTTGAAGCCATTCTCCTTACAGTCAGTGGGAGTATTGCCACTCATAAGGAAAGCAGATATGAACCCATAATTTATAATCCAGGGTATAGATAAAACTGGCTTATCAACTAACATGAATTTTTGAATACATTATTACATATTTAGAAAAAAAATCAAATTTTGATTGAGAAAAGTGTATAGAGCTATGCAATTATCTTTTAAACCCATTATAAAGATATCCCTTTCTATGGCTCTGTAGATAACAGAGTATTTAGGAAATAGATTTACTAATTTAAAATAAAATAATGGTGTAAGTATATTTTTAGAGGAGAGGAGAAAGAGGGTTTTAATTTATAATGTTGCTTGCCTTTGTCTCTTAGCAGTCTCAACATTACATTAAAAAGTTCTACATTAGAGTTTGAAACAAAAACCTAAACCTACATTTTGTTTATTTCTAGTGTGCCCCTCTATTTTTTAGGCCCTTCCCAAGTGTAATAGTGTTCAGAGATCTCATCCAACATCCACTGAAGTACCTAGAATGGCTCCCATTGATTTCCATGGGAGACAGTGTCAGGCTGTGTTAAGGATAGGATTGAGCGTATCCTAGCTCTCTTCGGATGTAGTGGAGTTTTATTCTGATAAATCCAAAGCTATTAGTGTAAATTATCAGTCTCATCTCTTATAAGATGAAAAAAACCTACCTCTCATTTAGCTTGATGAGAGTTTGGAAAAATAAGAATCCTCTATTAGAATCAATATATGTATTATTACTGCCTTTGTCTGCTTTCTCAAGACTGGATTTTGCAAAAACTGTATTTAAGTAAATAAGTGATTACTTCTATTAAATGTATTGAAGCTACTTGCTTCTGTGTTACTCAATGTGAACAAAGTTTGTGGAATAATACAATGACTTTGCCAAATCCTTTTAGATTTATTGTTTAAAACTGAAGAAATCCCCTGTGAACTAGTCTGGATCTCCTTCAATGTTCATTATTAGTATGTGCTTCATCTCTGTATCATATAGCTACTTGTCTTGCCCAAAAGAAACAACACATTAATTGCTTGGTAGTTTTTGCTCCATCCCTCTATTAAAGTTTACAGACCCCAAGAATTCCCAAATAATTTTATTTTTAAATCAATACCATGTCAGAATTTTGGAGCTTACTTTTAGTAGTGTAGGATCACATATTTAATACAAGTTTATATTTCTTTGCTTTTCTAAAGAGAAATGAAAAAGAGTAAGACTTCTTACATGAAATTAAAATAGTAAATTATTAACAGACATTAAAGAGTAACACAAAAGGAAAAGTATTTGCTCTGGTGATGGATTGGGAACTTGTCTGGGAATCAGAAAGCTGCATTCTGTCCTTGATTCTTCTCTAAGAGGTCATGACCTTGGTCAGCTCATCTTTGTTTCTGTCTCTTTCTTCCCTTAAACTGTACTCATTTTGATGCTTAGGTTATAAAGGTTACCAGAAGAGGCATTGGCACCAACTACATTGCCTTCCACATTGAAAAAAAAGTTCCTGTGATCAGTTTTGGACCTTATTTTGATATTTCAATATGAAGAGAGATTAACTCTTGGTTATGGGATTTGGTGGGTACCCTTACTGATGCTTAAGTATATATACTATAGCTATGATTTTGTCATCTCAGAAACACCTGAAAAAGCTTTACATAAGATCAGAATTTAGTGTCTTACTGAGTGAAAACTGTAGGTAGGATAGCTACAGGAAAATAGTTGGCAATCACTTACTTTGTGTATACCAGCCATTCCCCCTATAAACAATGTGAATAATCTTCTGAATACATCCAAACTAATAGTTCTGACTTTTAGTTCAAAAACATATCCAGAAGGAAAAGGACTGTCTGATAGGGATAATAGATTTGAACCATGATCAATGCTTCTTTTGTCGTGCAATCTTCAACAAATTGCATTGTTGCAGTTTTCTGAATTGTTAAGAGATCCAAAGATAAGTATATCAAAGTGATGATGTGCAGAAAATACTAACTTAAGGTAACACAACTTAAGCAGCTCTCCCCTTTTCTCCACCTTCAGTTGTTTCTTGGCAGCTCAGCATCTTCCAGAGGCTTGTTAAAGAGTCCTTAATATTTGCTGGACTGCAAGAAAATGCAGTTATGAGCAAATAATATGTAGTGGTCAACAAAATACTTTCCTCCACTGTCAGTATGGACTATAGTGACAGGTATGACAGGTGTCCACAAGTGATTTCAAGGGATCACATTATTCAATAGTTTAAATTCTCCTCACTTTGTAGAGACCTATTCATTTTGCCTTTATATAACTGCATCATTTGTGTCAATTCACTCAAGAATTTACCAGAGTAGAATATTCCTAGCAAAGTGACTAGGGTTTGGGGGGTTTTTGTTGGGTTTTTGTTTGTTTGTTGATTTTTTTTTCCTTTAAGTGGTCTTGCCAGAGCTAGATCCAGAACATACACCACCAATTCCTTTTTTTCAGCTATTTTCTTGTCAAGTCCAATGTAAAAAAACCTGATACTATGGCTTTCCAAAGCTCAGGTCTGCCTGTGTTTTGCCGTTGACTTTAAACACAGCACTCTTCAACAGTTTCAGGGTGCCCTGTTGCTGTAGGTTGGCTTCCCTACCATTGGAGAAGCTTGAAAATATCCCAATACATTGTAGCTGGTAATGTTTAACCTATGGCAAAATAATCTGACTTTGACCTCTGAGAGAACTGTTCAGATGCATTTGGCTGATGCACAAGAATCCCGGAGGATAACATATGTCCTTATGTATACTGGTAAACACAGTTACCAAAATGAGAAATGCAATGACTACAGCATAAAAAAGGTATAGCGCAAAAGGCACGGCAAACAATTAAATTTGCAATTGGTCTGCTGCAGCAAGAAGTTATAGCACTGCGGAGTGCTTGTAGCTGAGGCAGGAAACCTATGAATTTTCCAAACCTGAAAAGCTTGCATAAAAGGGGAAGATTGGAAAAGATCCATGGGATGTAGCTGCTGCATGCTAGAATGATAATTGGCTGTGGTGTGCCACTTCTCCTAGTGTGATGATGTTGTACTGTTGGACTTGGTCTGAGAACAGCATTGGTTGTTCAGCCACAGAATTGTCAAAATTTCTGCCAAAACAGACTTTTCTTACCAGCTTGCTTGACCAATATTCTTTCAGCTGCTTGTGTCCCAAGTATATGTGTATGTGTTTTCAAAGTGAAACACAATGTTGAATGAACGTGGGCTTTGCAGTCACAATCAGGTCATGTGCTTCAGTACCGTACAAGTTGCATGAAATACAGGAAACATAACTTGCAATAAATTATAGGCTTATGTGAATTATTAGTCCCATGGAAATAAGTAGAAGTTACATTTGCTTGGTTTGAACAATTTATGTTTTATAACCATAGTCCGTTAGAGTCTTTTCCACAGAACACATACAAATATTTCCAGCAGCTGTGACTGCCAAATTACTTGGAACAAGTGAACATTGCTCAGTCTCTCTAAGTACAAAGAGACTAATAAGAATCATGCCTTATGGTCATCCCAAACCTTCCTCATTCTGCTTTACCTAATGCATACTTTGGACTTAAATGCCCACCAACATCTCAGCCAAAGCTGCTAGTGTTATAACTACAGCCTGTGATGGTAATACAACAAGCCTTTTTGCTTGATATGTGCTACAATTTCAAAATAAGGTAGGGTTACTTTAATAGCTTACAGTACATCTGCAGCAGAATTTGCAAACTTACAGTCTGATTATTTTATGCATTGGCAACTAAACTAATCTGTATTTACTGTTCAGTCTCAATTTGTTATTAATGGAATTCAAGGTGGATGGCTAAGCATCGTTCTCTGCTTTATAGCTTCTGCAGTTTTCTTTCCTGATTTATTTTGACATGAATGCAGAGAGATGGTCTCAGAAATGTAGGAGAAACACATACTAAAAAAAGAATCTCTTTCTGGAAAACCCTAGAGGAGCTTCACAACTAAGTCACCCATCATCCAACTGTGATACTGAAGAAGATCTAGCAGCTTCTCAAAGACGTTGCATAAATAACACAATATACATACACAGTTCAGGAATGATTATTACAGCACCTTCTCATTCCCAGTATCTGTGTGTAACATAAGTTGAAGGAGGAAGGCACAGGGAGGATAGAGGAGAACTATTTTCACAGTATCAGCGTAATAGCTCTGGCTACTGTCTGTCAAGTAGTCCTATTTACAGAAAGTAATGCTTCCAGTCTGGATCATCCTTGAATGGTGGGTCTCATGCAGGTGAAGTCAATGGATAGTCTATAGAGTGCTTTAAGACAGGTTCTGTTCCTTCATAGGCTTTTCCATCTCAAGTATCATCTCTCCCTAAATCAAATGCAACTAGCCATTGCTGATGTTCATAGCTGTTAGGTGGAGATATGTGCAAATAAAGCAGGTGAGTGGTACACTGCTATTCCATATTGACTATCATTCTATGAGCTTACCATAGTCAAAACAGAATTTTCCACATGCTGGCCAGTGCTGTCCATAACGGTAGCAGTCACTGAAATGATAGTCAGGGTAATTTATGCACTTCTTTAGTTAGAGATATTTTCTAACTGCTGCAATTTCCAGATTTGCTCTTGTATTAATAAGTTATATGGTTAGTAATGGAAATAAATCAAATTTGTTTATGTCAGCCTTTTGTGCATGCAATTACATGCTTTCATAGCTGATAAAATGAAAACAAGCAAGTTTCCAGGTACATTTAAGCAAATCAAAGTGCTAAGATAATTCTTGCTTCAAATACATCCATATAAGGGAATGTGGCTGTTGTTTCTGTTAGACCATGCTGTTAATTTCTCCCGTCAGTGCCTATGGGACTAGTCCTAGCATGTACTGGAAGCAGCTTAGGCCATATGATTGGTACCTTAACAGTACAAGCCCTGATTTCAGAGAATTCTTTCAAACAGGCTGAAAATTGGCAGAAGCAAGAGTGAAATGACAGCAGCTATAAACATCACCTTTTATACTGATATAGGTTCTGTAGCTGTCATTCATTTTGGTACCAGAAACCCCTCTATTGAGGTAGACGATGTCCACAAAGCATTTTAGAAACCATCATCATTTCATTTTTATCTGGTGTGGTACCTCACATTCTGTCATAGCCTTTGGCACTTGGGAGGGCAAGCGCTTGTCAGGTGATGTACTACACACAATCCACACTTAGCCATGTTGTGACTCTCTCCAAAGCCAAATTTAGAAAAACTTAGCAGGATTTTTTTGTTTGTTTGTTTTAAGATCACCAAATATAAATGTGCATTCTCCAAGATTCTCATTTGCTAACATAATTGTCATCTTGTTTCAGGAGAACCCGAGACAGCCTTTATTAGCCCACTAGCTTGAAAAGCTCAGGTGCAGTTGTGTTTAAAAGTAAATTTATTAGCTTAAGAGCATACAGCTTGTCAAATTAATGCCACTTTTTACTTTTTTATATATTTAATCAGTGACTTTATGCTCACAATATTTAAGTATTTCATGCACCACACAAGTCAGGAACACCTGTTAGAGTTTTGGATCGGTGTGCTGGCTATTAGCCTACTACACTGTTAACATTATTATGTATGTTTGCATGGTTTGCTGTAATAGTTACAAGATCAACAGGATTGTGTGTGATCAACTCAGAGGCTAAATATATCATAAAAGCCTTAGGCATCGCAGGCTGCTTTGATTCAGCAATATTCTTTTGCAGTCCTCTAAACATGCTATTAAAACTTTTTGCTTGCTTGTTTTGCAGAAGCACTTTAATCATGAAGTCTGCTCAGCCAATTACTTTGTTTTCCTGAAACGTACAATATGTTGCTCACAGGAGTTCCACATAAGCAATAACTCAAGTAAGACTTGGGTGCCATTTCCCCCTCATAAGATCACTAGTGCAGAAAGACCAGAGTGAGGATGTGACAGCTTTCCCTTTCCATTCTTCTCATTTTCAAATACTCTCACCTCCTCTGACTTTCAGAGCATTTGATCTCACCTGACTCTTCTCTTATGTCCTGGGTACCTGGACCCTGTATGCCACTGTCTCTAATTTTGACTTACTTTTCTCTGTTGAATGAGTTTCTCCTCTTCTTAAGACCCCTCATGCTCAGACCTCAGTAACCTCCTTGCTGATGGCCCACCTTAGCTGCCCATTTCCTTATCCTCACCTCTGCTCAACTTACAAGCTTAGCTCAAAAATCCCCACAAGGATAATGACCCATTTTGGGTCTTCACTGAATAAAACTCTCTGTGAGCTTTAGCTCCATTCCACCTTAGTACAATTCAGTTTCTTGCATCATTGGCCTTCATCATCATGTCCCGTCACTAGTTCAACCATCAAAATCCGTGTCTTAATTTCTCTTGGTTTACCTTAGTTTTTCTCCCAGACAGTCCATTGTGGGACTATTTGGGGTTTGTTCTGAGAATTCTCTATAAACATGCATAAAGTATTCCTCAAGCCCTGCTTAAAAACTCCCCTTTCAAAACTCTTGGTAGTAGATAAGCCACGTGCACTGGGATCCTTTATCCCTAATATCCCCTTGTATTCACCCGTGTGTCTTCATCCAGTCAGCTCTTGTTTGACTGTAGGCTGTTTGGTGGAAGAATCCACATTCCTGTTCTGTATGTGTTTTGTATCTTGCAGAATGGAGTCCTGGTCCATAACTGGGGCTTCAAGGCAGTATGGTAAATACCATAATGATGATGAACCTAATTTGTTATTAGTTCCTCTCTTTTTACTGTGTTTCAGTACAAAGTAAGTCAGCAGATATCATGCCAGATGTACAGCTTGTGTTCAATACATTGGCTTAAACCTAGTGGCATGGTTAGGAGGTTCTAGATTGTGTATTTATTTGCACTCTTTCCCATGGAAGAAAAAAATATTAGCACAGTTCAAAGCATAAGCATACTTGCCTTATGAATTACCTTCACATGGTAAAATCAACTTCACCAATTGAGGCCCTCAAATATCTCTGGTCTTCATAGACCTTGGTTTTCATTTGAAATCTGTGCTGTACATATGAGGCTGCTCCGATATTGTAGTCGTAGTGATTTGCTTTGGGTTACTGCCACATAACAGGTGGGAAAATCCCTTTTAAAGGAATATTGGTCTTCTGAAGTAAAATTCTAAGGCAAGATCATACTTCAAAGAAATTACTACACTAACAGTTTCATGAAATATTTGGAGAACTATGGTTTTAAAAGGCAAGAAGGCTTTAAAAGACATAATTGTAGTTCCTGCTAACAGTGGAATGTATACATTCTGTATAAAGTTTACCAAATACCCAAAAGACTGTATCTAGAAATGTGAGGACCTTGCAGAATTCTGTTTGCTGCTCAAACAAAACTTGCCACAACGGAATTCCTTTCTTCTTTTCTCATTTGGTTTCAAGTCAGGCTCCAACTGTTTTTCATTAATAACACAAATAACATGTATTGCAAGTTCTGTTCACAAGTTTGGTTCTTACAGCACAAACACATAATAAAACTTCAGTTCCAAATTACTTTTTCTGCTTTCAGTACAACCTGGTATATCTGCTATACATCTGCTGTATGCTACAGCCTTCTTTTAGGCTTACATCCTTCAGACCTGTTTGTTCGAGCTAGTTCAAATTCCAGACCTCAGGGTCTACAGACTTTCTTTTCCAAACTAAATATCTTTTTAGAGGAATATTTCTGTTTATCTGTGTGATATAGGCAGATGCTGCATTTTCTTCTAGCTCTGTTGTAACTCTTTCCCTGGCTGGCACTGTAGAAAGGAATGTGGATTCTTTAATACCGACATTACACATTTCCATGTCTTGAGACAACATCTCCCTAGCGAGATTTCCCCTCTGCATGTTTGAAGCTGTACCTCCCAGCTCCCCTTGCTGGGCCTAATTAATTTGTACTTGCAGTGGGACAAAGACACAGAAAATAATATTAACTCAAAATGACAGGTTTTCCACCTAGCTGGTATGTCTTTGTCACAGGATGCTTCTGGACACCTATGATGAGACCATGGAGAACATACTGTACGGCCTATAAGGCAAATATTTCTACACTCTAATCTCCTATATTTACCCTTGCCAGTCACAGATAACTTTCTCTGGCTGGAGCATGTTTTTTTAGAGCTGTGCCCCCAGACTCTACCACTTCTGTTACAAACACCAAATCCACCCTAGCAGCTGAACCCACTAAGCTTGTGCAGGACAGTTACACTGTTGTCATTCAAAGTGCAAATTCCATCAACTAAATTCTCATTTTGTTTTGCTTGCATATCAGATGAAAATGGTAATTCACCAAGAAAATTGCCATCTAACCTTCACTGCTGCACTTTAAGCAGTGCTGCATGGTGTTGTATTACTAACAGCCATCTGAGTGCTGCAGAGCAATGAAGACAGGGAGAGTCACCAAGAGCCAGACGTAGAAATTACTTCAGACGCAGTCTTCTGGAAGACCTGAGAGTTGGTAGTTGCCTCTCAAATGTATTTTAGGCCTAGAATAAGGTTTTGGTAAGTCTGATCTGATAACTAGCTGATAATTTTATTTAAAAATACGATGTATAACAGTAAAGAGAAAGGCAAGTAAAGGAGATGCTCTTAACGTTCTGGTAGTCCTAGGATCTGAAAAAGCAAGATCCTGACAAGCCACGCTGTGGAATAGCATAACATACAACATGGGCATGTGGAGGAATCTACACTTGAATGACAGCAGATAACTGTTGTGAACTCGATGGGCATCTCTTTGCAAATGAAGCAAAAATACACTCAGACACGCATAACGTATTTGTAACCATTTGTGAGGTTGATGTCTCGCTCACTGCTGAATAGTAGGAGGTACCCTTTCTCATTGGTCTTGATAGTTTTAGGCTTTTCATGAGTTGCTACAACTTTGTGGGGAAAGGTACTAACCTTCTTTTCTCCTTTGCTGTGTTTGAGCTGGGGATATTCTTCTTACTGTTGAAGTCACCTACATGTGAATTTGAGAGAGCTGGCTGTTTCTGTACACCAAATGACCGAGCTTAGTCTAAAAGAAGTTCCTGTTAAATATATTGAAGGAGATATGAAACTTGTTCTCCATCAGCCATGAGATTAATCATTTATACGTTAATATTTGCAATGGGATATGTTGAATTCAGGCTGACGTTAGTTTTCTGATTGGCTCTAGCTGGCGATAATAGTAACACACCCCGCATTTGTGAACTTCTGCTCATCAGCCATAGCAGCAGGGTATGAAAAGCTACGAATAATGGTAGGCATTCATAGGAAATAGTTCTTGGTAAATGGGTTGTGCCTATCATTGAAAAAAAGTAGAAAATTGTGGAGGAGGAGGTTACTTTATTTAGGTTTGAGCTTCTCTTTTGGTAGCTATTGTATGCACTTCTGTTCAGCTCAGACAAAGATTAGTGCTCAGTCAGATCCACCAAAGGGACTGAAACCCAGTATGTGGGTATTTATAACATGGAAAGATCCCAGCCCTGCTTGCCATCATAGTAGGCTCTGAACAGGCTGCAGGTATTAGCCGATAAGTAAGTAGACAAGAGGAAAGTTTCACTGTCACCTTGCATGGATATGGGTGCCTAAGAAAATTTCTGTCATCAAGGTAGTAGGGATATTGTGTTTGCAGGTTGAATCCAGAAGACTAGTAAGGTCACATCTTCAGGTCTTGTGATTTGTGTCACTGTTTTCTTTTACCAGGAAAATGGCAGTAAAGCTCAGCATGAAGTGTGTCCATGACTCAGGAAAGACAGAGATGAAACTGAAAGCTTTGTTAGAAGAAAGATGATGGTGGGTGATGAATGCCAAGGGGCCTATAATGCATACAATGAGAAACACTGAAGAATAGCTGGGGGGAATATAGAAAGCAGAAGCAGAATGAAGAGAGGCCGGTTTCTCCCCACTTCAGTTCTAGATTAGTTAAAGTGTAACTAAGCAGGGAAGGCTGGCGGGGACACTGCTGCAAACCAGACAGAAAAGACACCAACAGACCCCATGCTCTCAAATACCACATCTTCTCAGGACAAAGGCTTGCCCTGTCAGAAGCAAAGCCTGCGTGGGATTATGACTTCTATCCATCAGTATATTCCCAAGAGAATCAAGAGAGAAATCCTGCTGTCTTTGTCTAATTTTTCCTCACCTGGGGGGAGAAATAGATGTAGAGGATGAAGCATTTATATTAGAAAGTCTTAGACATAACTGTTGTCTCAAAAGATCATTATTTCTCTCTCAGCAGCAAAAAATTGCTGGAGGCAGGAAGGAAATGGGGGCGGGGGGGGAGGGGGTTTAATTGTTGGTGCCAACACAGTACACGTCAATTTTGACAAATAATGTTTGCCTTACTGATTGGTATATAACAAATATACTTGCCAGCATAGCTGAGCACACAGAGGTCTTCTTTGACCAAGTAAAGTTTTTAAGATGGACATCATTAGCCAAGGATGTACAGCTGGAATCAGATCACTTTGGAGTCTCAGCAATAGCTGCTTTGCATGATTTCATGTAGGTACAGAGGTATTACTAGTTTAGTGTAGAAATACTTGCAGCTTCCTCACACAAATTTGTAGTTTCATGCCTGTTTATGTAGGGGCAAATGCAAATGAGCATACCAGTGCATCATGAATCTAGTCACCCTTGACATTTGTGCTCATGACTGCATCATCATCAGTAGCTTCACTAAGATAGCAACTGGAGCTGTGCAGGCATTGGATATAGGCAGTCTTTCCCCTAGTATCTCCCCGCTGTATGTTAAAAATATCACTAAATAATAAGACAGTTGTCAGTATCTAAAGATGTGATTAGAGATATGGTTTAGTACCATACACTGAAAACATGCTTTGGAAGTTAGCAAAATTATGGGGATGGCCTTTTCTATTCTTGTCTCTATTCACCAAGATTTTAAAGTAATAGCCTGTAAAGGTCAAATATGCCTGTTTCAGATGATGGATGGATATTAGTCCATCACTATTTTTACTCTTTTTTGAGATAGATAACAACACTAGGAATTTATGACTGCAACAGACACTAAGAGCACATCAAGCTATTTTTGTAGGATACATGCTAACAGAAGAGATAAGTTGTATTGCATATATGAACATTTTATTTCTCCTGCAGTACAATGTTTTGGCTGATTTAGTATTTTACCAAGGGTCAATTAGACAAATAGGTTGTGTTCTCTCTACAGCAGTCCTGAATTAGCACTGTACCCCCTACCTCATTGTCCTAAAAAAAAAAAAAAGAAGAATTTTACAAAACCCACCTAGCTATATTGATTGCTCTGTACCACCTTGAAGTACCCCGTACTGCAACACTACTGCCATGTTTTACTTGCACATATCTGGAGGTTTTCTGTTTTCCACATGTCATGGTTTAACCCCAGCCGGCAACTAAGCACCACACAGCCACTTGCTCACTGCCCCCATGGCGGGATAGGGATCAGAATCAGAAGAGTAAAAGTGGGTTGAGATAAAGTAAAAAGAAAGAAAAAGTAAAACTCATGCATTGAAATAAAGACAGTTTAATAGGTAAAGCAAAAGCCACACACCTAAGCAAAGCAAAACAAGGAATTCATTCACCACTTCCCATCAGCAGGCAGGTGTTCAGCCATCTCCAGGAAAGCAGGGCTCCATCACATGTGACGGTCACTTGGGAAGACAAACGCCATCACTCCGAACATCCCCCACCCTTCCTTCTTCTTCTCCCAGCTTTATATGTTGAGCATGACGTAATATGGTCTGGAATATCCCTTTGGTCAGCTGGGGTCAGCTGTCCCAGCTGTGTCCCCTCCCAACATCTTGTGCCCCCCCAGCCTACTCGCTGGTGGGGTGGTGGGAGAAGCAGAAAAGGCCTTGACTCTGTGTCAGCACTGCTCAGCAGTAACAAAAACATCCCTGAATTACCAACACTGCTTCCAGCTCAAATCCAAAACACAGCCCCATGCTAGCTACAATGAAGAAAATTAATGCTACCCCAGCCAAAACCAGCACCAGCCTCAACACATCCTCATGACTGCATCCCAAGGGATATTTCTCCTCACATATCAGGCTGCTCTCTCCCACTCTGCAGGCCAGCATGTTTTCCCCCACAACAGCTACCACAGCATCTCTGGTTGTCTTCTCCAGGCTCAGGACCAGTAGTCTACTCTTGTCCTCTGTGACCTGTCCTCTCTGTAGACACATACCCCACTTTTCTATCTGAATCCTGTCCTCTCCGTGCTCAGTTAAGTCCTCCTGATGCTCCAACCACTCTTTTAGCAACAGGCTAAAAAACTCCACTTTTCTGTAGGAATCTTCAGAGCTCATGGTGTGCGTCCAATCTCCCTTTACACCACCTCACCATGATCTTCCCCATGAATGTGGACTCAGCCAGCCAGTATTTCTGTGTCACTTGTTGAAAGTAAGTTAGTATTGCTTATCTTTAACCCATTTTTGCGTATTTACAGCTGCAGCACTATTTAGCAGAAACAGTTCTGTCACTCACATTACATTACTGCATTATGACTCCTGTGTGAAGGCAAAATGGAAACACCCCCAGGAAATGTGGTATTTATGAGTGTATGAGAATCAAGAGGTAACATCATAGCTATGTTGACACCTAAACTGTTCTGGAATAAACAGCCAGTTTTATTTCAGCCAATAAAGAAGCCCCATGACCAAAAGGGCATCTTTGCTGGGGCCCAGTGTTGCACAGCCTCTGAGCTGGAGCTGGTTTCTATGAGATCTGCTCAGAGCAATGGCTGAGGAACAGAGCTGTCTTCTCCCATTGTTGTACATATGACCCTTACATAAACCCTAGGAATGCAGTGAAATTATATTAGCCATGTGAAGCAGGCTGCTGTGACACAGGCTGAACAAGTCATGTATGAACTCACTGATTATATGTGTCGGTGCATTTGTACTGAAATGGTGCATCAGCATTATTTATTCAGTCATGTCACTAAGCTCTCCTTCAGTGCATTTAATGCTGCACTCACGTATAAATCTGAGTGATTTGAGGAGGAGGAAGAGACAGCAGAAGAGAGACAGGCAAAGCAAAAGCTCTGCCATAGCCTTGTGGATGACGGAAACCTTGGCTGACACCCTGCATGTTCCATCTGTGTTGTCAAGTACATCAATCACTCCAGCAATTAAAGCTAATGGATGTTGAGACAACAGTAGCACCAGTTGGCTCTCTACCCAAATTTTATCATTATATGTCCTTGTTTGGCCAGAAATGTAAGTACATTGTGGAGAGCTGATTCGAATTTCTCCAGTGAAGCAGGTTAATCTCCTATTGACAACTAACCCTGCAGTGTCAGAAAAGCCACCTGGTGCTATGGCAGGCCAAAAGGCATTGCTCTACTGATTTGGAACAAGGTTTTTTGCTATAGGAAATCTAATTTGGCCAAAACAAAAAACCCACTGGTGATGGGAAAAAAACCCCACCTACCAGCTGCATGAACAAAATTCCTCCAACAGCAGCAGCATTGCTCATATGTTATGGTGGGAGAATCAATTCCTTCAGTATGTATGATGGAACTTATTTGTGAGCCTGGGAAGATGGTGTGACTGAAAGATAGGGTAGGTGGTAATAGTTCAGGACCAAGAAAGCTGCTTCTTATGACTGTGTCTCAGTAAAAAGACTTTGCTATAATGTCAGACTTTGTGCTGTATCTACAGCATTAATTTTGTGCTTCTTTAAGACAAAAAACAATGGTAGCAGAGGGTTAGAAAAATCTTGTGGCTATTAATAAGAGAACTATCATGTGGAGTGCTGGTTTTTGCTGGGATAGAATTAATTTTCTTCATTGTAGCTAGCATGGGGCTGTGTTTTGGATTTGAGCTGGAAGCAGTGTTGGTAATTCAGGGATGTTTTTGTTACTGCTGAGCAGTGCTGACACAGAGTCAAGGCCTTTTCTGCTTCTCCCACCACCCCACCAGCGAGTAGGCTGGGGGGGCACAAGATGTTGGGAGGGGACACAGCTGGGACAGCTGACCCCAGCTGACCAAAGGGATATTCCAGACCATATGACGTCATGCTCAACATATAAAGCTGGGAGAAGAAGAAGGAAGGGTGGGGGATGTTCGGAGTGATGGCGTTTGTCTTCCCAAGTGACCGTCACATGTGATGGAGCCCTGCTTTCCTGGAGATGGCTGAACACCTGCCTGCTGATAGGAAGTGGTGAATGAATTCCTTGTTTTGCTTTGCTTAGGTGTGTGGCTTTTGCTTTACCTATTAAACTGTCTTTATTTCAATGCATGAGTTTTACTTTTTCTTTCTTTTTACTTTATCTCAACCCACTTTTACTCTTCTGATTCTGATCCCTATCCCGCCATGGGGGCAGTGAGCAAGTGGCTGTGTGGTGCTTAGTTGCCGGCTGGGGTTAAACCACCACAGGCTGTCATGAGTTGAAGCAGACAAGAAAATTCTATGCCTGTGAAAAGGGCAAGTGGAAGATGAGGATGAAGAGGACTGGAGTTGAGAGCATGATAAAAGTTATTCTGCTCTTTAAATATGCTCTCCCCTTGGAATGTATGGGCAGGAGTCCATGCAGAAAGAAGTGGGGGCAACATGCAGCATGCATGGAGGGATTTATTTAAATAGAAGAGTGTTGTTTAACATTGTTAGAGAAAAGAATGTTTATTGTACTGAAGGAAAACTATCTACAGGATTTCCATCATGCATGCTTTTCAGTGATGGGTTAGAAAGAGAGGCAGAGAAACTAGGGATGGGGTTTGAAAGCTCTGAAAGCAGATTACAACCCATCAAAACTAGTGGACCAGAAAACATCAAAGGGCCAAGTGTCAATGTGAGGAAGAATGGGCTGATGCTGAAAGAGATCAGATGATGTCTGAAGAGGGAGAAAGTGGCTATTAAAAAAAAAAAAAATCAAAGAGAGTACTGCTTGATAAAAACAGTCATGGTAAAGACACCAGTGGTAAGATAAGAATGAACCAAGGCTGAAATTTGAAGAGAGATATGAAAGCAAAGACATATGCGCTTAAGGGTTGGATGTATCATCATTGTAGGAGTTGAAGTTGTTAAGGATGAGTGGGGAAGACTGGAGGACAGAGAGAATTAGCAAGACTTTAAAGAAGGTTCATAGGTAGGATAGGATGTAACAGCAGAATGAATGGAAAGAGAAGGAGCAGATGCATTCTGCTCAAAAGCCTGGAGAAAAGTTGGAAAGGAGAGAAGATGAAGAAGAGAGGAGCCTGATAGATCAAACACAGCTGGGTTAAGTTGGAGAATATGAAAGAAAGCAAGAAGGGACAAAGAGAATTTTAAATAACTGTAAAGTGGTGGGATAAGCCACTATTACAGGCTGTCTTCCCAGAGTTTGCAAAAGCTTCCTTGTCACAGAACCACCTCATGCAGATATTCAAGACAGTCTTTTATTTCTGTGACAGCAGGCCACATGTTGCAGTATTCTCATGTTACATATTTACTTCTATAGATCAGTATGGCAAAAAGTATTTGTACTGACATACTGCATCTGATTGCAGGAAAAAAATAATCTTGTGACGTGTCAATCACCAGATGGCATTTTGAATGGAAAAACAAAATTAAAAAAATCCACTGTTTAATGCACATTCAAGGATGATTTCATAGAATTACTGTTAGAACAAACAATGTTCTGTGGGAACATGTGTGTGTGTGTGTGTATTTAGTCTAGAAAAGAGAAGGCCGAAGGGAGACCTTATCGCTCTCTACAACTACCTGAAAGGGGGTTGTAGTGAGGTAGGTGTTGGTCTCTTCTGTCAGGTGGCTGGAGATAGGACAAGAGGAAATGGCCTCAAGTTGAGGCAAGGGAGATTTAGGTTAGATATTAGGAAAAATTTTTTTACTGAGAGGGTTGTCAAACATTGGGATGGGCTGCCCAGGGAAGTGGTTGAGTCACCATCCCTGGAGATATTCAAAAAGCGAGTGGACATGGTACTTCAGGACCTGGTTTAGTGGGCATGGTTAATGGTTGGACTCGATGCTTTTGAAGGTCTTTTCCAACCTAAATGATTCTATGATTCTATTCATCCAGTAGTTTGGGATTTAGGAGCTCTAAGGATGACTGGTGAAACTGTCAACGCTTCTGTGACTGTATAAAAAGATTCACATTTGTCTAAGTTGTATATGGATTGGAGATTGGACTAAAGGAATATAAATGCTTTTAGAAGCGTTCATATGTCAAATTTATCAACTGAGTTTGGCCAGAAAACCAGTATGTCCGTGAAACAACCTCGTAAATCCATCGAGGAAGGATATCTGTGCTAGTAGCACTCTCAATTTAAGGAAAGAGTGAGCATCCTATTAGCTGGACTCTTCCTACTGGAAGAGGCTTTGAAGGTTTCTTAATGGTTTGCTTTTGTACTTTCAGATCTATTGCTTTTGGTTTTTTCTTTGCTCCATTGTATGATTTATGATACACCCTTCCCTGAGCCCTTTAATGTGCTTTGTCTAATCGTATTATCTTTTAAACTACAGTCACCCAGGATTATGCACCAAGGAACACATGCCTAGTACTTAAAAGCAACATGTGCACTGTAAGGCAGGACTTCTGTGGAAACATGCCACTCTGGGTTGTAATCCAGGCATCTCCAAAGCTTCACATGTTCTGGGATCTGTGTTTTGCAGTTCAGATTAGTTGACATCATTGCCTGAGCTTTGTTTGTGCACAGAAGTTAAGAGTCATGGTACAGAAGCAGAGAGCAAAGATGCTTCTAGAAAATGAGAAAAAAATTCCTAGTAAACTCTGGACAAAAAGAAACAAGAAGAAAAGGTTCTTACTTAAGGAAGTTCTGCATTGGAGAAAACATAGCTGGTAGACTGTACAGATAAAAGTATAATGTGTTTAAAAATAAAAATAATTCTTTTTTTATTTGTGTCAGTACTCTCTTTTCTCTTTTTTTTTTTTCTTTTCCCCTTTATGTCACTGTAGTCATTCTCAAAGACAGGCCATTAATCCAACTTACAGTGAGTGAGGTCATTGATTTATGGAGGTTATAGCTGCATTTGGGAGCATGAGATGAAGGAAGAGAGTTGACTGAGACTTTTGCATAATTTGTGTGTATTAGTTTTCCTTTAAACATGGATTTTTGAAATTCTGCTCCTAACAGTCTTTACAGCAGCCATTAGTTCTAGCTGAGAAGCAGGACTGATGTTGAATGGGAGACAGAAAAAAGGGTGGGGGAGGAACCAAATGGCATAAACCTGAGTAATTTACAGTATGAACAAGGGCTAACAGTACTTCCAAGATAATAATCTGGTTTCAGTTAATGAATACAGGAATTTGTGGAAAACATTTTTATACAAAAACTAACAGCAATATGCCTCATTGTATGTTTAAACCTAAATCCTTATTTGAGACAGAACTAAAAGATGTGTAACCAGTAACAATCTTTTTAAGTGTATGACCAAATTTTTATTAGGAAGGCTGGTATTTTGTGTTGCTCTGAGGGAACCCAGAGCAACCATGGACAACCTCTTTGCTGATGTGGCATAATACTAATGACAAAAGACACAGCAAACCATCATTTGCAGTGCAAGACTGATACAGCCTTTGGAATCTATAGATTTAAGAAAAGTGCTTAATTTCCTCTTTCTTTAAAAAAAAACAAAAACATCCATGGACTATGGTCCATCTATAGTACCTCAAACCACTGCTATACCTTGGGATCTATACAGGACTTCAGGAGGTCCAGTTCAGCTCCTATTGTCATAGAAAGCATTTCTTCACGTTCATCCAGACCCAGATCCTGTTTGAGAGGACTTTGGTCTTACTTCAGTTGATGGAGAGTTTGTTTGGTGTCATTTCATTAGCACATAGCCATAGAAAACATCAAGTCTGAAAGCCTATAACTAGAGATACTGGGTTTCAGGAGCAAAAGAAATTGCAAAGGCATCACAAGAGATTAGAGCAGCAGAGTCAACTGAAGTAGGTTCAATACCAACAGAAAATACTTGAAAACAAGTATCTGCTTCTTTACGTAATGGAGGGGAAGGGAAAGAAGAGAATCTAGCAACTGTTTTTAATCTCCACTCATTAGCCGAGTGTTACTCTTTTATGTACCTCAGGAGAAAGCGGAGCTAAGACTTGGGAATGGGAAATTGCCCAGCTAACGATTTTCTTTAGAGTTAACAATATAGAAGACCTGAGATCAATTTTCAAAACAGTGAACTGTAGTTTGGAACATACGTACCTTGAAAACCACCACTTTTCTTCTTAATGCTTTGTAATAGCTAAAGTAAAATGAAAATGGGGTTTCCTTTGGTATTAGTTTGAACTTCGTTCATTTGAGATAGTTTTTTGTGTAGGGTCTCTGACTGTATGGTAACTAACAATATAAAAATGATGCCAGCCAGTTTGATTGAACATGTGGTTGACTGAATAGGATTCTGTTTGGGCAATACAGTTAAGAGTATATAGTATCTGCTGCTGGTGTGTTCAACAAACATTAAAAAAACTAATCATGCAACTATCTCAGCATTGCCTTAGGCACGTCACAAACTTTTAATAGACTAGTCTAGGAAAAATGATTAAAAATTAAGGTTTGATTCCTAGCCCTGCAGAACCTGGACCATTATCGCTCCTGTTTAAAAAAGGGGAATGGGTTTCTTTACCTCACCCTTATTACCTGTGAAGAGGGAAGATGCAAAGGTGAAGCTTGTAAATGGGCCTTGTGATCTTAAGCAACAGAACTATTTTGGGTTAAGGCAAGAAATCTCCATCAAGGTTTGCCAGGGTGTTTGCCAAACTGAAGCCTGGACTCAATGTCCAATTCATTTGCCATGAAGTACTATTTATAAGGAACCATAATTTCAGCAGATTCAAACTGCTGTACAGGTGAGCCACATCATCTCACCAGCTGCCTAAATCTGCTCTGAGAAGAAATAAGGCTAAGCTGTTAAACCCTTGCTTTGATCTAATATCTGGATTTAGAGGCCCATCAATTTTTTTTTTTATATATGCTTGAGTACAGAACACCATTACTTGCCATTTGTGATGAGACAGCCATAAAAAACCTCGGAGGGATAAAAGTTAAGTGATTCCAAACAGCTTTAAAAATGCCAAGGCAATGTATTCATTCCTTCTGTATCTGTAGTGGTCACAATTGCTGTGATTGCTTGCTGTGCCCACTCTTGCCTGGTGTGCAAAGCCCTGCCTGGCCACCCTGGTCCCTTACCTCAATGGTGCAGAGCAGCCGGCTCTCACAGGGCGGAAGCTGTGACTCCAGTTGTAACAAGCGAGGCTGTCTGCTATACGGGTGTCTGGCTGGTAATGGGGCTTTCAAGTAACAGAATACCTGATGGTTTGTTTTCTAAGCTGTTTTATGCCGAGAATCCGGACAAAGACCAATAGTAAATGAGAAGAGACAGAGACAAAAGGTGGTTGGTAGAAACAGGCAGGTGTTCTTTATTTCATGTGGCACAGCATTAGGCAGACAACCCAAGAAACAGTTTCTAACAAAAACCAAAGCTATCACTTCCAGGAACCATCCCCCAAACAAGGGTCTACTGCCAACAGCAGCACTGAGATGTCCTTGCCTGCCTGCTCTCATCTCCTTATTGTTTGCACACGCTTAGGCCGTATCTCAGCTGTGAGCATCCTTTCCAAGGAGACTAACTTCTTACGATACAGTATCTTTAGACAGCATACACACTGCGCAGTATTACCAAAGTACAATCTCCTCAAGCCATGCTAAAATATAATGCTAACTCTGGAGAGAGGGCTGTGCAATCGCCTTGCGTCTCTCTGAGGTAATACAATGCTGTTTCTTAGCTGACAACATGAGGGGCACCTGAGGGAAGATCAATATGGCTTCAGAGTCTATTTTCAAACTCCTGATGCAGTAGCGAGAACCTGGCATGCCATCTGCTGAGATACAGGGCGAGTACCTCCTCCACCGCCGGCTGCCGCTGGCCGCGGGCAGCACCAGAGAGCTGAGCCTGCTGTCACCCAGAGGGCTGGGAACGTAGATGCTCTTGGGCTAGGAGGAGGAGACGTCCGTCAAAGATCACAACAGACCGTAACCTTTGCGTCGGTCATTAGGCAAGAGGTAAGCAATGGCAGCGGTAGGGGGAGTTACATAGTTAGCACTCCAGATTAAAGGCATGAAGAATGGCTGGTGGAAGGAAGACGTTTTAGAGACTAAGGGCAAAGCTTTAAAAGCCTTGGCATATTACTTTTAATAACTATCTACAGGTTATTATCTCTATATATACTATTTTTCTTTCTAAATTAAGAAAATAAACATTTATTAACAAGTCACTAGGTCAATCCTGCTCTCCACTGAAGCCAAATCCATTGACTTCAATGTGAGGGAGCCCTGTGTAAACAATGAAGGGCAAATTTGGCCCTTTATGTCCTGAAAGGTCTGCTTGTACCCATTTTCCAATCCTGCGAGGAAATACAGATTGAAGGGTGAATTAATTGTTACAAATTTCTCTTGAACTACCAGGGGAGTGTTGTCAAGATGTGGCAAAGGAGCAACAAAAAGGAACAGGTAAGTACTACTTTAAAGAGAATTTTTTCCATGTTGCAGAGCAAAAGTACAAAAAGAGAGTGGATCTGGATCAAGCGCTACTGGCCTTTACTTTCTAAGCAACCACAAAATCCTTCATGTAGCTTCGGTGAAACGGTACACAACCAGAGAAAACAGAAGGGACCAAATACTCCTTTTCCTTTGCAAACCTCATCTGCCCAAAGGTGAACACTGTCATCCCTTTGGATGCTCTGCTAATTCCAACTGTCTGCACAGTGCAGTGTCAGCCACTGAAGATAAAACGTGTCTACTGTGCAGATGAGTAAAACCTGTGGTGTCTTACAAATGTAACTTAACGTTTTGAATATTAAAAAACACTAGGTGCTTTTAGACACAGAACAATACGATTTTAGATGCATTTACCACTTTTATTTCACTATGCAGAAACATACATTCACCATGTGTTGTGATGCAGCTGACAGTGTAATGGACGCTATCCCTTCAGTGGGTATTATAGCTGGACACTAACGAGTTTTCAGTGGACGTTCTGTACAGGTTAAGGCTTGACTCTGAACTAGATAGTAAATGCTGACCAGATTCTCAAATAGATTTTTTTTTTTCTTTTTTTCCTCTGAGAACAAAAGGGAAATCAATAGAAAACCATCACGGTTATTTCAGATTAATAATTTTCTAATGCTGCAAACTAAGTAAAATACAGATTTTTTTTCCTCCAAAATAACTACATATAATTTACAAGGTTAGGATCTGTGAAGGGTGACTGGAAGCTGACTCTGAACAATGCTGACAAAAATCGTTAAAGTTAATATACTAAAATCATTACTACCTCATAAGGTATTCAGTCAGGTATACAAAGCACACTTTGTAAGCAATTAAATATTTTGATAAGAGTAAGGATTCGTCATCATTTATCGGGCAGTAATAAAACCAGATGAAACAAATATAAGATTCAAGTTGTTTACTGAATAAACCGTGTTATTGGCACATCTAATGTGTGATAAAACATTATACACAGTACCTATACAGCTTCTAGCATTTTGGGGGTATCTTCATTTATGATATCCGTAAACAAACGGCTTGCCACCTAACAAAATTTAATTTGTTTAGACTTTCATAAACTGTGAAAGGCATGAACTGTTTATGTGTTACATGAGATCACTGTTTATATTGTTTATGAACGTGCAGGTATAGCTGAAAACTTAGACATTTTAAGAAAATTAAAAATGCTGCTTTTCTGTAATTTTATCGTTGCTTCATGCAATATTGTTTAACTGCTGCTGATTCAGATTGCTTTCTATGGGAAGGTATCTCTGCCAGTTTCTTTATTAACGGTCAAGAGCAATTCTTCTGTACTGAAATTTCCATAGACAGATACAAGTCAGTCAGGTTGGAACTGAGACTCCGTATAGGCTCTTGTATTCCTACTGGTGTGCATGTCTGGATTCGTATGCAATCTAGGTTATTCCTGCAAGAAAGAGAACTGAGTTAATTATTTGAAGCAACTACTCTCTTGCAAAAGAGATTTTGTCAATTGTTCATGTAACAAAAGCTATTTGAAAACGGCATCATCCCAGTGTAAGCAACTTGGCCCAAATCCAAAGTCCACTGATGCCAATGGAAGGAATTAGTGACATCAATAGACTTGTAAGCAAGCCACATTGCGTTGTCTCTGAAACAATTAGCAGACTACCACAAGAATCACAGCTACTCACTCTTCAGTGACTGTTTTCATCTTCCAAATAAATAACAGATACTGAAATTCAGTTTTCTTTAGGGTCTCTATATCCACAAGCAGGAGAGCAAAACCGCTTCAAATGGTGCTGTGCATTATACTGTTACTTACACCAAGTGCTAGGGAATATATATTGTTTTAAGAATAAAATGCTGCTGTCGATTTAAACAAATCAGACAAGCAGCTTTTTTCCCCACCTTCTGCATACAGCATTCAAAGCAATTTGTGCAATGGTGCTGGCATTAATGGCTTTTGCATAGCAGGTTAGTATGCATGACATGTTTTTGCACACAGAATAAATATAGTAATATTAAGACGTCTGTTTAGCCAGCCACAATTGGAGAGCATGCCTTTACTGAAAAAAAAGCTTGACACAAGAAAAGCTGCATTATCATCTCATCCTGATAAACAATGCTGCTTTAAAACATAAAATGTTCTTTCAAATACAAGAAAGCCAAGACATCCAAATACCGACATACTAATTCACTCAGTTTCAAAGAAAAATCAAAAGCAAGTTGGACCATATCTTTTGCAAGTTAGGAATTAAAGCTTAACTTGTAACATATCTGCATGGGACATTTAAAAAGCAGCTGCAGGTTTTTCCCTTGGCATTTTTAAACAAAATGCATACCTTTAAGAACAAATTATTTTTGTTCTTAAATGACATAAAAGCAGACAACAGGTTTTTTTACTTCAGAATTAGAAAATTAGACCATATCAAAGCATGGACAATGAGGGCTTTCCAGAGAGCCAACAAAAGCAAATGAGTAGTTTCTCTTTCTCCAGCTGGCACCATTAAATGAAGAAAGATTTTTACAGCTGAATGTGGTTTACATTCAAATACCAGAACTGATATCCAGCATAAATGCAACTTGCAAATGCCAGTGAGAGAAAGCAAAGAGTTAGAGGTGAATTATGGTAGGAAAACAACATTTGCAACATGCCAGCCCAGTAAATGCCTAGGAAAATTATCTAGTCCTCTTACCTGTGGTCAATCCTCCCCATCTTCTGGTGTGATTTCTGTCTCTTTATGTACCACTACTTTGGTCACTGACATGTCAGGGTGCTGCTCTTTGGCTTCTTTAATTGCCTGAGCCAGCGCCTATCCCAAGGAAACCACAGAAGGGCAAAAACAAAAAGGAGGTGGAACATGCATGATCAGTAGCAAGGTGAAGAGATTCATGAGATATTACACAATTTACAAATGAGGAAAAATGATTAAAATATGAAATATACCATCACTGATTTAACTGCTAATCCAGTTTAATTTAAGGCATGCTAGTATGAATATTATCTTTTAAAGCAATGTTTAGAAATGTTCTCTTTTGGCTGTCTTCAGGGTAGCCTTTAGCAGTTTATAGATTTTACCTGATCATGATCAATATCTGCATCTCCTGTGATGACTATTCGTTTTTCAATTCTTGTCTCTGAGATGCCTCCTTTCACAGTCTAGATGGGAGGGACAAATGCATGTCAGTAACTTACTCTGAAGAGTGCTGCTACCCATCCAGAGAATGATCAGTGCAGGAACCCAGAGGTGATTGGACTGAACTATCTCAAACAGCATGCACAGAGGGGACAACCCTGAACTGCAACCGGAGCAGCTCTGAAGTTGGCCTGCTCGGAATGGACTAGATGACCTGCAGAAGTCCTTCCAACACAGATAATTTTACGATTCTAGTCAATCTGCACACGTCAGGAGAGATGTTTGTATATCAAAAATGGCATGTATTTACGGTAAATTCATCCCATGAAGAAAAGAATGCACATACAGACAGCTCATTCAAGACCTAGTTAAGTCCAAATGCAGGCTTCAGAAGGACATACAGAGTAGCATGGCCTTTGCGCAGCTCACCTACTGAAGGGTGAATTTCACTGCAGAAAGATGAAATCCTGTCCTCAGTGAATATTGGCAGGAGAGCTGTTACAGCACTAAAAGGGTTGCTGCTTAGGGAGGAACTGTTATGTAGATGCTATCTTGGAACTTGGAAGACCCAACCTCATTTGTCTGTGCAGCCATAAGCTTTCAGTCTGGCTGTGGGCAAGTTCTTAGCAACGCGACCATGGCATCTGAGCTGACTGAATGTCCTGTTATGACTGTGTGATACAGATTTACTATATGCTTTCAACAGCGTGCAGGGATAATAGCTCAGGACTCAAAGGCAGTGTAGTCATGTCAACAGAGCCTCATGCTCAGGCAAATTATTCCTTCATGGCTAGCAGATGATGCCAACATGGCTACACTGCTTTCAGTCCCAGAGAGTTAGGCAGCTAACTCAAGTGTCTCTGCACAGCAAGGTTTTGTGCTTGTAGAGACTTACCCTAAGGGTCTATGACTCTCAGGACTCTTGTCAAGTCCTTGGGTGATGCATTAATGAAGCCAGTATAGCCAGAGACAGGTGAATGAAGACAGGTACCCAAAACAGACAGGATTTTGTCCAGAGAGTATAAGCATGTGTCCATGTTTTAAAGTAAATAATAGAACTGAAGTTAAGAAAACATACACCCTCATGAAAAAAAAAGCTCCCAGTTTTCTGAGGACTCACTTTGGTGATATGTGTAGTGGTTGTAGTGCTGGTGGTTTCAGATGTGATAGTTTGTGCACTCATCAATACACCCGGTTCTGAGTCAGCACCACAATCCACCTAGGGAACCAAAAGAGAAAACCAGTCATCAAAAACATGCTCCTGAGCACAGGGAGGCAAGAACTGGACTGGCTGAACTTCCCTATTTCTACAGTTCTTCATAAAGTGAGTATCTAATGGTAGGGAAACAACTGCTATGAGGTTGATCATGAGTCAGTATTTCTCTCTGCATCTGGAGAGTCCCCTTCGCTTCTGGAAGGACAGATGAGAAGCTGGGCTTTAAAATCTGTAGTTTCATCAATGTTCTCAAAAGGACCAGGACATGAGAATCACCCTCACATAAGCGATTCTTATGTACATCCTCATCATGCTAATATTTAATACTTGAACAACTTAGAACAGTTTACACTAAGGCATACACTTAAAGATGGGTGAAGACACATGGGTTCCTTAAGGGCATGTTAAATTAGACCCTGGATTTTGCAGAGTTTCTCACCTGAGAAGACTCATACGTAATGGTTTTTGTTTCTGTATGGACTACTGGCACTTCCTTTGTTGAAATTTCAAGGTTGTCCCCACCAGCAGAAACACTACTGAAACTGATAGTCTCAGTCTTCACAACTGGTGACTGCATGAACAAAAAAAAGGAATTGGAATATTTAGCAAAGCTTACGGATTTCTCAGAACATTTTTTTTTGCTTAGGAAAAGGTAGGGGAGCAATTAAAAAGTGCTTTGCATTTAACAAAAAAAAAAAAAAGAAAATTCTCTTCATTACAGTGGCACATACATGTATATAACAGTGGCAACATTTAGCACTATCCTGGCTTTTATGAAAACAAACTTCAAAAAAGATCTAAACACTACAAGAGGCAATGGGCACAACCTGAAACACAGGAAGCTCCCTCCGAACATCAGGAAACAGCTTTTCATTTTGAGGGTGACTGAGCACTGGCACAGGTTGCCCAGGGAGGTTGTGGAGTCTCCATCCTTGGAGATATTCAAAAGCTGTCTGGACACAGTCTTGGGCAACTGGCTCTGGGTGACCCTGCTTCAGCAGGGGTGGTTGGAGCAGATGACCTCCAGAGGTCTCTTTCAACCTCAACTATTCTGTGATTCTACATTTTCTTAAAATAACCAGAGAACGAATCCTGTTCAGGCTTAGCTTTCCATTCAGCTCTCAGAGAAAAGAGCAAGAACAAGGTTTTTTTTTAACCCCTCTGCAAAACAGTTCTTGAAATTTTGCTAATGGGGCTAAGATAAGGAACCTGGGTTGTTTAAGACACAGTACACTTATTTACAATTGTACCAAGCATAGGAAAAAAGAAAACAAACAACATTTTATGTCTTTGAGGACACATGAACTTTGCCAGTCTTGATGGACTTTCCCCAAGAGAATGCCAGCTGAAATCTCGTTATCCATTGCATAAAATGCCACCAAATTAGGTATTTCTCTGTAGCATGAAAAGCGCTTTTAGGTAAAACATGCATGGCATTTTACCCATGATGGAAACCAGCAACAAGCCTTGCAGGTGCCACACAAGGAGGAAATAAGAGGAGAAACAAACCGCCTGCTGTAAAGATGCAGTGATACAAGCTTGGTACACTTGCCACGACAGGAATTAACTTAGTACACTATCGCCTACATTCACAATTCAGCACAGACATGACCGATTTAATAATGAGTTACCTCAAAATGAGGTTTTCTTTCCAAAGACTCTGAAAGGTGGACTGTTGTACTGTGCTCCTCTGCTTGCTCGCAGGAAGCAGCAGCAGCGGCTCCATCCTGTTTGGTTAGGGCTTTCCCAGCCTCCTCCCTTTTTTCCTCCTTCGCCCCCTCAGTCCCAGCAGAGCCCTCCTTCCCTTTCACACCAGCAGCCACCGCCGACACTGCCTCAGCCTGGGCATCCAGCGCAAGTCCGGCCGCTTTAGCAGCATCCCCGCTTGCATGCACATCCATCCCACGTCTCTCCTTGATAACTACGGTCTCCTGTACAACCTTCTTCACTGTATCCTGATGTGGCTGAACTGCTTGCTTCATTTCACTGGAAGTTATCTCCTGAGATGTCACCGTGTCTATTCTCTGCAGGGAAGGAGAAAAAAACCTCTCAGCGTCAGAAGCAGACAACACTACTTGCAATAACTCCTCAGCTTAATGTACTGTGAACATAAATAAAAAAATGGGTATTACATTTTGCCAATTTATTTCTCTCACGTTGCATGGATTTTCATTCCCAGGACATTATCAGAATAGTAGAAATGAAAAACAAAGCAAGAATCACAATTTTTAAAAGTGAAGAGAAATGTCAGTGTTTTTCCTGTTGATATTTTTGCGTGAGTTTTATAAAGGCAAAATACAGCACCCTGTAAAATGACCAAAACAAAGTGAAATGAGAGAAAACCTGGGGTTTTTTTGTTTTTCTTTTCTTTTTGGTGAAGTTTCTATTGTGGTCTATTGTAACGAAGGAAAAGGCACACAAATACATGCATTAGTTATATAGGTTCTGAGTTATGCATAAAAACAGGAAACAAGCAAAAGTAATTGGTGTGCAGTTATAACGTTGATGGAGGGAATCAAGCGGCCACCTGAGCCCAGCTATGTGAAGTAGAAGTAACCCCTCCTATGAACTCAGTCGGTTTTCTGGCGGACTCTATTAAACTGAAGATATCTGAACCATCCAAGGTTTTTTCACTGGTGGACTGTTTAGTCTAAATAGACAAAGAAATGTAGAGTCACACACAGAAGAAAGGCAGACCCACATGCACAGATGTACTAATTGCCAAAACTGGAGGCAGAGACGGAGGAAAGGGAGAGAAGGTTGCGGGGGCACAGAGAGGTTGGAAACAGGAAAAGAATGGGAAAATAAATCAGAGCAAATTCACAATGGCTGTAGTAAGCAATAGTTACAAAGCATAGTTGTTAGCGTTGGCATTTTGCTGGTTCAAGCAAACCTTTTTTTTTTTCCTTTTATTAACAAGCCGCAGCAGCAATACTACATTTCAGTAACATGGATCTTTAAATAAACCAGAAAGGTTGAAAGCCTTATATAAAGTCTGCTTCAGACTGTGGGACGGATTCAAAGTATGAGGGAAAAAAAAATAAGCTGGGTTGGCTGCTGTCAACATAAAGCCAGGCAGCAAGAAAACCGAAAGGTAGGGTGGTGTGAGGGGGTTGCCTAAAATAAGTCATGCTTTAATCTTTAAACCGTGGCATGAAGTCAAAGCCACTTGTTACCACTACTTTTGACGCAGACGACTCGGTAACATAGTGAGCAGTAGCAATGGTAAATGGCTGTTCTCTGGAATATCTCCCCTCAGACAGGCTCTTATCTCTCCGGGCAAATGCCCCTGCTTTTACAGCTTCACTGCCAAGGTGTTTTTCTGCTTTGCCAAGCTGCAAGCTTCCCAGTGTACCATGTAACTGCAAATCCTGGTCCATCTTTAGTGTCTTTTTCAAACTCTCCTCTTCAGGACTTTGCAAATGAGATTCTGCTTCCTTTATGGGTGTCAGAGAGTCGGACAGCTTTCTTTTTGTGCTCTGCACGTCGGATCCCCGCCTGGCTTTCTCATCAGTGACAGGCTCGAGAATGTCATACTCGGCCACTACCGGAATGATTTTCATAAATTCTTGCACTTCCCTTTCCATTTTTTGCAAAGCTTCTACTGAAGGCTGTACTGCTTTTTCGCCCTCTTTAGCTTTACTTGTCATGGTTACAATTTTCCCAGATACGGTATCATAGGACTTTCCTAGGGTGAACATTTTCTGCTTATTCTCCTCTTTGGATTGTATTTCACTTTCCAAGTCCTCAAAGCTCTGCATTAGAATGGTACTGGATTTTAATATCTCAGGTGGAAAGGCAGTTTTACTGCTCACAGTCACTACTTTGTATGCCAGATTTTTTTTCGATTCAGCATCAACTACCTCAGAGGGTATTTTGTCTATAATAACCCAATCCTCAGTGCCCTATATTTGAGATATAAAAGCTAAATTAGAATATCTGAAGGTTTATCTGTACTTCAGGAGCACTAAAGTATGAAGACTTTTAAGAAATCAATGCTGCCTCTTCTGAAAGCATATAATAACTTTTACCATTGTACCTCTTACAGCAGTTATCAAACAAATAAACAGAATCACCTTAGGCAAAGTATGATTTCTTTGCATATTCCCTCCCCTTAGAGGCCCATATAACAGGGACACAAAAAATTACTTTTGCCACAATATTTCTGTATTAATTTGAAGCAGAATAGCATTTTAGTGCATCATTTAGAATGAAGATTGGAATCATCCTGAGGTTAAAAAAACATGTATCGCAATGGTTTATAATGCTACAGTAAAAAAAAATTACAAAAATAGGGCAAATAAGCCCATTCAAATGTTCCCCAGTTGTCACAAACACACCGTTGATGATGTTATAGAATAGTATGCATTTGTATGTAGCTGTAGTCTGCACTGATTTCCTTGTTTTCTTTAGAATAACATCAACACCCTTCAGGATTGTTTAAATTGAGCAGTACAACACAGTAAACACCATACTACTAAAGATTTTGAACGGAACTTAATGCAGCATCTTTTTTTCTCCTTACGCAAATATGCTATGTGATTTGCTTTGACTATGCAATCAGCATCCAGTTATTTGACCTTAGGACCGTTAACTCCTGTATTTAACTAAGCAAATGTGGTAGTTTAAAATCGAATGAATTAAAAATAACCTCTAGGGATGATGGGATACTTTTCTGGATAATGATTTGATGAGAAGTAACCAAAGTGCCAGCAGATTCTCCTTCCTGCAGCTTCTTCGCTATCACACTTGGCTAATAGAAAAACCAATAAGAATACAAAGTTCACCATCACTCAGCATAATCTGAATTCACTTGACAGTATAAAGGAAATTCATTCTAATGACAGAAGTGCCCCATTTACCATAACATTCTCAGTGAGGCTTATGCTGGAAATGCATGCACAACATCCACAAACAGAACCGTGCAAATAGATTTCTAACTAGCAGAGGAATCAGTCTGTATTAGGAAGCCATAAGCTCTGGAGGGGATTGATTCCTCAGAATTTGGCCCCCAGATTACAACTCACTCTGGAACTTACAAAATAATAACAAAAAAAAAACCAAAACAAAAAGGCGGCTTGGAAAGGTAAAAAAGATAATAAATCATTGCCAGCCTATCTGACTGCATTTCAAGAAAGTATTACTTGTTTTTACCTGCAATTCAAGGAATGTAGTACCTCCCTTCTGCAAAAATATGAGTTTTTCTGATTTTTCTCTTTCTTCTTTGGTCTAATGTCAGGGGAATAAATGGTTTTAGTAAACGGAGGGTATGAAGTTCACTATACTTTACAATAGGTCATCATATTTCTCTACTCTACAAATTATTAATTGCATGGTAAATTAGGAAACAGAATTAAACAGAATAATTTTACAGCAAAGAGGTTTTCAATAAGAAGTGAAATCAGTGTCTCTCTGTGATGAATGCAAAGCAGACACGAGAGTACCATTTGCATAGCATGAAAAAACACTAAATTGAATAACACCCGGGTGTGGATCCACTGTGTTCATTTTATCTTATATAATTCATTTAACTGTGTCTGGTGCCAATTTACATGGCTTCCATCAATAGCCTAGAACAGGCCCCTCCACCTTCACCCTGGACTCGGCTCCTTCCTGAGTTTGCAGCCTTCCCTGCTGAAGCAGGCGTAAGGTGTGCCCCGCAAAGATTTCAGCTCTCCCTTTCTCCTTACAGCTATAAGAGGTCTCAGAGTCTTTTCCTACACAGGAAGCCAACCATTGCTGTATTATTGCTATAGTGTGACACCAAAATCCTCCTCACTTTTACCCCCCATCAGTGCCTTTGCAATACTGTGAGAAACGTAAGAGTAACTCTGCAACTTGACTGACTGTGAAAGTTTTCAATGTTGGTAAGACTCAATTTCCTAAGTCTTCTGAGCCCAGCTGCCGGGCTGGCCACCTTTTTCATTTGGCTGGAGCAAGTAAGCCCCTGCAGAGCAAAGCAGGTTTCTCGCCAAACTCCTTCTACCCCCTTCAACTGCTAGTGTACTCATTAGACATGCCAATGGAAATACTATGACTGGCATGATAAAAGGGTACTGTTTTAAATATGTATACTCCGTGCACTCAAGAAGAAAGGTAGACAGTTAAAAAAAGATACAAAACTAGAAACGAGAGAGAGAAAGGGAGAAACGGCTTATCTCCCTGACTGCAATGAGATGCATAACGTCTTTATTTCTAAAGCGCTGGTTTAATCCAATCCAGGTCAGACTAAACGTTGTCAAGGAGTTTGTTAATATGATTGCTTTCATGTTCTGCAGATATCTGGCCATGATTATGGTAGATATTTAAAACTGTATTTTTCATAACTGAAGAAGAACAAAGTATTTCCCCTATTATTGTAAGAAACCAAGTGGTGACTAGACAGGCTTAAAGTCAAACTGACTGAACACACACAGGTACCAAATGCTCAAAGCACACATTTTGAAAAGGCATATCTTCCTTCTTGTTTTATTGTATTAAAGAGCTACGTGTAACAGCACTGAATAAATTTTCGAAGTGGATATGCTAAGTTAAACGCATAACTTATTTGACTAGAAGAAGCTACTACATAACGCAGTTCTACGTGCTCTCTATCCTGACTACATCCACCTTTCTTAGTAGACATCAAGGTGCTGATTTTGACCTATGTACGGCTTCATTTTTTTCCTGAAAAATTACTCTCTCAGCAGGACACGTGAACTGAAACCATCCCACTTAGTGGGACCAAAAAGGATGGTCAGATGTTATCTACAGCATGGGATAGCGCCAGAAGTCACCTCAGAGTTAGGCTCTGATATGTCAAATCCACTCAAATTTTTCCACAGAAACACCTTAATTTGGATGAGATTCTGTGGGACAGCTGTAGTTTACTTAGATGCATATAAGATATAGTGACTGGACATTGCTTTAGAGCAAGTCTCTTTCTTCCAGTAAGAGAAGAGATACCAGATAAGGATAACTCTTGGCCTTTTCCTTTCCAAATGAATGGTTAAATTCAGATATGTTTCCTCAGGGTGAAGCCTACATAACTGTAATGCTTTGCTACTGCTTGTGCATTTTGATTAAAAATTGTTATTAAATTTCTAAAGTAATACAGACATGAAATGAACTGGGTGGGGTTATAAGCTTCCTTCACCTGCACTCCTCTGATGCAGGCTCAGCTAGCCAGCTGCTTCCTTTTCAACAGTTCCTCATATCTTTAATATATTAAATCCATCTCATTCATTATACTTAAAATTTTACTTTTAAGAAAGAAAACCCATATTTTCAACTACAACCAAACTGACATGGTTGTAGGATCTATTACGATTCCTAAACAAGACAGTAGGAGCAACATTAAGATTCCTCAGCACTCTCTCCAGAAGGTAAGCTTTGGGCACCGAGTCTGCTTTTTAGGTATTTTATTCCAACTTGATGGCCACTGTAATGCATATCTGATGCCTGTATCAGCCACTGGTTGGATGGGTGTAACGTGGGGGAAGAGGAGAAGGGGCCTTTTTCTTGGCAACATCCCTATCCCTAAGAGGAGAAGCTGACGTGCTGCCTGCATGCCTCCAGGGATTCCCTTCCCCAGAGAGCTGTGGGTCTGCAACACCAACCTCTAAGCTGGGAAAGCAGAGACTCTTTCAAATTATACTTTCTAGCCAATTTTTGCTGGGTTTCTTACAACATTACATCAGTGCTGGGGGGACAGAAGCAAATTTTATGACCATTTACTGGTCTGTAATGCTGAAAACAAGCGGTAACCATAAAGATGATTCCTGTGAGACAGAAACCAGACGTCCGCCCACAATAGAATAAAAAAATTAATCTTCATGCAGACTACACAAGCATATTTCTTTTTGCTCCACTGGATTTAAACCAAGACTCTCTGCTCTTTTTGAAGATCTATGTATTTTACAGCAACGTGCATGTTACATTGTTACCTCTACATCTCATTATCTACCCACAAACTAAATAAAAGGCAGCTTTTTAATCGGCAAGATTCTTGCAAACACTTCAAGACTGCACAGTGAGCAAGATTTTTTCACGCACACACACTACATGAGAATGCATACTCTAAGCAATCTGCATTGGGTCTTCAAACGGTATCCAGCAGACTGCAGCTACTATCAGTTCCCTTATGGACCTGGCCAAGCAGGTCTAATTATCATCATTATTTCTTCCCTGTCATCAAAGACAGAGAGTTCTGCCCTTTGCTCTGTATTTTCTTGTCAAGCTTGGTACCATACCCCCAACCATCCTGCTACACCACTGCTCCCAACCAGTCACCATTATTTAAATTTTCTCTCCATCACCTTCATGGTTTCTTTCATGCATGGCTGGACTTCCTCAAGCTCACTGAACCTGTAACAAAGCCCGTGTTTCGCACCCTCAGAGAGACCCAATTCTGCCATGTGGTTTACAGTGAATTTCATATTCTATATATCTATATAGATATATCTATATATCAAAAAGGTATCTGCTCTTCCTTGCATCTTTGCTGCTAGAGCCTGAGTCCTGAGAAAAGGGAGCACCTGCAAGTGGGGATGGCCTCTAACTACAGCCTCTAATCTACTGAGAGCTATTATAAGTAAAAACGAATAGACAAATACATAGTGAAGCCTTTCAGCTCACGCTGACCTCTTCAGGCACTAGTGGTTCAATCATAGGAGCTTCCTCCTGCCTTGCTGCAAGCCGAACGGGAGATGTGGAAAGCCTCTTCTCCCACTCATTAGACACAGCCGTTTCTGTGGAGGTTTCCAAGAAGGTGCGTTTCAGCTCACTTATATTGGTCTGATGTTTCATCAGATCTTCCTGGGTTTTGTCTAGGTCCTGGACAGTTTTAAGAGAATAGAGCAGTTTGTAATACATCCTAAGCCAACCAAATTTTAGAGCCAAAACACACAGCTTGGTTAGTAAAGAGGGAAGTAACATCTCAGGGAGCCGGGGAGCACAGCACTAACACAACACTCTGTGAAAATGTGGCATTTTGAAAGATAACAGCATAGCATATCTCGTACAAGTGAGTATAAAAATACTCTTAAAGAGCTTATCTGTATCGCTGTAATTTACACCTGATAAAGAGGCTTCAAACAAACATACATATGCGCGTGGACGCACACACACATACACGCACGCATATATATATTTATAGTACAAGTTAGAGGAGTCATCATAATCTGAGAAAAAAAAAACCTATTTGATTTATTAGCAGGTGGGAATACACAGTTCATGCATCGTAGTGCAGATTCACAGTTTACCACTAAAACTAACACACATGTACGTACATGCACTGGTATATACCAATACCAACCTCTAACATAAGATTACTATGTTTGACATACACATTTTCACCCTGTATTCGCTTAATCAGACTATTCTGAAAGAAGTGAAAAAGAAAGGGAAAGGTAAGGGACACAGTATTGAAAGGATACAAAATGCTGTTTCTACACATTTCTTCACAGAGAACCGACAGTAACATGCTGAAAGAGGTGAACACCTCCAACATTGATACTTGATCAACACCTGTGCCTTTCGTTTCTGTACCTGTGCCTTTAGATCTCCGTCCTCCTCTTGATCCGACTGCCAGCATGAGAAAGATTGGAAAACAACACCTTACCCACTTGTATGACCGAAGGCTTTACAAAAATCGGTGAGAGTAACACACTAGGTTAAAATCACATGTTCTCTATGTTAAGGGCTTAAGGAGAAGTAGACATACTGGCTGACTTTGCACAGTTCTAACTCGGAGCAAGCCTCCTCTTTTCAAATTTGTTATTTGTGAACAAAGGCGTATTAAGCATTTTCCTTTTATAAATATTGGTGCACTCTATGTTCATAGATCTCTATTTACGGAGCAGCTGTTGGACCTTCTCACCGAGATAGCGGCTCATTTAGGACCGAACGGCAACAGCAAATTCTTTGGAAGTCCATAATCCCAGAGTTTAAATATACATCTCCTGGGCCACAGGCAAAGCTTTGCATAAACTTACCACAGGTAAACAACCCGCAACACTTCCTACAGAATGAAGCACATTTTATTTGCTTAAAGTGCTATTTCCCCAACCTCAGTCCCTTTTTGTATTTATATAATTTTATTTCATATTTAGCCTGTATATATTCTTTCAGGACCTATCTGCAATGGTGGTCCTCTGGAATGGCACACGCAGCGTGTTCACTCCAGCTCACATTTTCAAAAGCAATGTGATAAGGACTGCCCTGCCCAAGCAGCCCCGTTTCTGAGGGCTGAATTTTCAGATGGCAAGTATACCACACGTTCTGAAAATCAGGTATCCATAAGGAAAATTGAGGTTCACAAAATCTTCTCCCCTAAAATAAAGATGGCAGCTAGGGAGATTATCATGCATTTTTGAGTAGTAAACGGAACATCTTAAATGTCACGGGTTTAGGATTATGTTTTACTTTCTGTAGGACTCAAGGCCTGAAGCTATAGCATGCAAGAGGCACTTCAAAGCATTTTGTACTCCTGACTCATCTCAACAGACTTTATGTTGTTGCTCCATTTGGATTCTTTTAATGCTTGTGCCACTACTTTGTTGTTAATTTTTCATATAGTCCTAATTAGTCAAATGACCCATGGGAAAATCTGTTGATTACTTTATAACTTAGTTCAAATCTATTCTATTTATAGCCAAGGCCAAATTGTCCAGCGTGTCATACAGAGACTTTTTCCTTGATGATAATTTTAACGATCTGAAATATTAATGAGATCCTACTGAAAACCTACAGCAGTGTTTGCGGTAAGACTCTGTCTTCTATCAGCTGTCAGACCAAATTCAGCTCACGTTTGCAGCTGCAACCATATTAATTATGAAAGTGTTATATGCACTTCACTGGAGTCACGTAGGGTTGAATTTGCCTGCACAGTCTGTATACCATGTTGTGGATATGAGGCTTCTTGGTGCAAAGAAAATACAGGTTTTTTTACATTCCTCCTCTGAAGACAATACCTGGACTACTGGTGGCAATACGTGAAGATGACATGAAATTACATTAAAGGAAAACCTGAGGTATTTATAATGTGGAAATAACTTTATCCAGAAAATTTGAAAACTGCTTTTTACTGTCTTCCTCCCCCCCGCTCTCTCACACAGGCTGCAGGCTGTAAGAGCAAACAAGCAAACAGAAAAACCCAGGGCACAATCTGGCCAGCACAACCGTCCAGGTGGGCGGCGTTGGGGCGGGAGACCCTGCCACCGCCCTGCTATCTGCACGGCACAGAGGCCTTGCAGTCTCCAAACCGAGCACAGAAATAAGAGGAACCCATCGGGAGCACTGAAAACTCGAGCTCCCCAAGCAAAACGTTCACACTCGCATGCATGCACATGCACACACACGCAGAGAGGGATCCTGATGGTTTAGCCCTCGTGCCCAGGGTCGGGAAGGGATGAGGCAAAACGCTCTCCCCTGCCATAGCTGGGTGCCGGCGACTGTACAAACCTCAGTGGCAGTGGTCTCACCATCAGCTGCAGTATCCGTCTGCTCACTGTCAGTCTATTTGGTTAGACAAGTAACCAGGTCCCAAGAGGAAGGCAGGAATAAAGAATAAACCCAGCTCATCAGTACACACGGCTCACATGGGGCACTGTTAAATTCAACATCCCTGTGAACTGCATTAGCATTGCTTTTCAAACCACGCACAAGTCAAAGAAGCAAAATAAAATGCTATATTAGTAAACAGAACAGACTCAGAGGAAGACTTGAGGCGTACTGTACACAGTATATGGCTTTACTGGAACAAATTTATAAGCCAAACAAAACTTTACTGGAAAAGTGTTATTTGAATAGCGGATTTTTTTCTTAAGAAAGCCAGGTGGCTTTAAAAAAAAGGGGGGGGGGGGGAAGCTAATATTTTTTAAACAAACTTTTCCTCCCATAATGTTTTTTTAAATGAAAATTATTCATCAGATTTTTTTTCTAGCCAATATAGATTAATGTGGTGGTTGACTTTTTATCTGGAGGGGGAAAAGATAATTAAAAAAAAAAAAAAAAAGGCTACTTTAACAGTCACCTGACTTTCAGCCCCTCATTTGTACAGAAGTTGTTCTTGTCTCCACATTTATACACCATGAGGCTGTCTGCATTACCAAAGAGTTCAAATAACCATATCCCCAGCCCATCTACTGTCTGTCTGTGGAGTAATGGTAAGGCTTAGATCCCACTCGGTTCCAATAAAGAGCAGCTGATATTGTTACCAATAGTAAAAAGAAAGAAAACTGCCATTAAAAGAATCAAAAATACTTCTCATTCCGTTTAAGAATATGGATGAAAGCAGGAGAAAAATAAAAGTAACTCCCCCCACCCCAAAAAACACTTACTAGGTACGAGTGATAAAAATGAAACAAAGCACAGCATTGCACAGACTGATCTATCCCTGCTTTGCTTGACACTGCGAAGAACATTTTAGCGGACAATGCAAGTGTCAAGATTTAATAAACAGAGAGTCAAATGTAGGTTACTACAGGCTGAGAAGAGAGTTCAAATGACTATTTTTGGTGTTACGCAAGCTTATGGAAAACCAGTAAGTACAGAAAGTGCTCCCTACTGCCCCAGATTGACACATCCAAGTTGTTTTAAAGCTCTGGTTTTGATTAGTGATTTTCTGTGGGCCTTAGATAATCTAAAGTAAGCCAGGCAGGTAATTTAAAGCTAAGACAATACGTCTCATCCTCAAATCACATCAATATGAAACAAGAGAAAAAAGCAACCTACTGGTGGATGGAGTATCAGTCTTAATTTTGAATTTCCTATCTTCTATCGTTTTCTGACAACTCTAATGTTTCATAAAACTGCCTCTTTGATATTTTTTCATTGCTTTGTTTTCTATCTTTCCTTCCTTTGAATAATTTGTATTGCTTGTATGACAGGCAGAAGAATAAGCAGGCATTTTGTACTATTTCCGTAAGTGCATGAATGCAAGTTACATGCAATTTTTCAAGAAATAACCACTCACTAGACAGACCACTTTTAATTTTAAATGAAACTGTAATGCCAATATAGTCTACCTAGCTGGTCAAATTGCTTTCACTAAAGTGTTAGAAAATTTTTTCTTTATTAGTGAAGGGTCTGACATCTTTCTAACATTATAAGCAATTGTAAAAGTATGACAATGTAAAAAAAAATAAAAAAATCTATACACTGCCACTCCTATTTACAAAAAAAAAGAGTAATTAATGAATCTAGGCATTTAAAAGGAATTAAAAGATTTGTGTCAAGGCACTGTTACATGTGAGTCTGGCACGTAGGGTTCATTTAAGAACTTGAAGCTGGGAACATTAGAGAAAAGTCAATAGAAATATTAGCTGCTAAGGTACAAACACAGAAGCTAATGAAATCTAAGGGGTGATTCTGTCTCCGACTGCATAGACTGCCTCCAGATGCACTGCTTGAGGGAGAACAGAACTCAACAAGGTATGAGATTGGTTCAGGATACTGGTTGTAGCCTTCTGCATTGCTGTGTGCAATCCTTTGTGAACTGGGGGGGGGGGGAAGGTTTCTGTTTCTTTTACCATAACAGCAATGAAATCCTAAATAAGGCATAAAATTTGCTTTATTGCAACATATGTGTCTGCTAATAAGCCAATCAACAGCCATGGAGTTGAAGTCAGAATTACTGAGTTACTTGAAATAAAGATCTGGGGTTATCGCAGAGCAGGGAATGTGAATTAAGGCTGAGCAAGGCAGGTCTCCTCCGGAGCGCATAGTAAGAAAGGTCGGGCTCAACTCTGAGGCGGGCTGCAGTGCAGCTGCTGGTGGGGCTCGTGGGCGGGCGAGGGATCGAGCAGGAAGGGAAGGCAGCTACCTCCTGAGATGCTGCGGCTGCACCTCCTCTAACGTGCGATCCTAATTGCTGTGATTTGTTTTGCCAATGTAATGCAGACATGCCCGAGTTTAAAACATACTCACTTTCATGCAATATTTTGAACAAGAAATATCCCCTGGATTAGGCACAAGTCTGTGTTGTCTGCCAGGAAGCACTGCCAGAGTAATCACCCTCATAAAAAAGCAACACTAAAAAGCCTATTTTACATGGTTTTATGCTCAATACTTTCTAACTTTACTAACGAAAAGAAGTGCTCATTTCTGAAAGAGGAACAGACCAATGTATTACATAAACACTGCCTCATTATTGCCTCTGGAGCCGGCACTGTATTAATGCTGTTATTGCTATTAGATTAATCCAAGTGCAGAGCTAATGCAAATTGAGACCCAAATGCTATCTCAAAATGAGGACATGAAATGAGACCGCAACATTTTGGATGCCTTTTATCAGAAATTGCACATTATTATTTAGTTGTTAGGCATCACAGAGCCAAAAGCATCTAAAGACAATGTTTTTACAAGATAAATTGATGTGACTTTTGGCTTTCCATAAAAAGGAAATGAAATCCTGCACCAAGTCTAACAAAACCAACAGCAGCAGATTACACAAATGTTTAGATGTGCAAGCTGGTTTACTGAAGACAATTCCTGCAACGGCATTAACAAGTGGCCAAGATGGCTTTTTACAAACGGCCAACTCGTCTGCGATTATCTGATCTGGAGTCTTTTTACATACAAAGCAAAACCATATTTCTACATTTGAAGATGAAGGGGGAAAAAGAAAAACAAGGCAAAAATGAACTCATCACTTTATTCTGTCAACAAAAAAATAACTAGGCACCAGCAAAAACTGAGATGCCAGTTACTCTGTTACTTAAACAAGCAGTTTCCTTTCCTTCTTCTGGATATACTACCGCATCCACAGTTCCCAGAACCTCTGGGGACTCCTACTGCAGTTGGTTTATCTGCCTGTGATAATCCTGGTGGCTTGAGGCATTAGTTTTGGCAGCGCTAATTGACCACTGCAAATGGCAAGATGGCCCACGTGGCATGCTCTCCCAAAAGCTGCGCAACAGCTGTCCCAATCTGACCTCTCACTGATACATTGGATTTAAGCACAAGAAAACAGTTTAATCTGCAGCAGAGATGGGTTGAAGGCTGAAAAATCCAGATCCAGGTTTTGCTGGACCAGAAAGCCTTTTCTGGGCTCGGGCTGATAGCCTCTTGCAAAAAGCTGAGTCCTCCTCAATTTTGAACATGCTGAAGTTGGTGAGGGTGCCCGTTGTTATTGGGTAGCTAATTATATAAATATAATGTATATGCATCCATATGTAATTATGCAGGAAACTGTACTTAATACCCACTATTTAGATAGCTATTCTAACCCTAGTGTAAAATGATAGGGGGAAGAAAAGGTCTTGGTGGATTCAGATACAATACTTCAGAGCTGATCAGTGGCAATTTGTTCAGTGCAAGTCACTTTGCATCAGCTGACACAGTTCAAACCAAGCCACTTCCACACAGTGTTGTGCCTAACCCTGGGCCCCAAGCTGCACTCCCAACACGAGAAAAAAAGTTAAAAAGAAGAAAAAAAAAAAACAACTCCCAAACCAAAAAAACCAAACCCACCCCTTCTAACATATCAGCACAGACAGAAATGAGGCTCTGAAAGTAGGACCACTATTGCAGCAATCTAACACTGGTTAGGACTGAAGCACTGAACACGAAAAAGAGTGTGTTCGATGCCGAGGTACACACCTCTTCCTCTGAACTGTCACTCAGGTCATTGGCAAGTGAGGCACTCAAGGAGGCCGCCTTGGGCTCCAGGTAGCAGAGGCACATAGCCAGAGGAAAGGAGAGAGTGAGGGCGTATGGCACTGAGAAAGAGGCAGAGAGCAGAAAGAAAAAAATGAAGAGGAAGCAAGGCACCAGGGAGGGGGAGCGGATGGGAAGGAAGTGCTGCACGCTGGCAGGCAGGAGGTTGGTTTCAGAGAGGTTAGGGAGCGACAGGTAGCCGTCGTCATCCAGGAGGGAAGGAAATGACTCTGGAAGTTGCAAGGAGAAGGAAAACAGTGTTCCGCCTTTGCCAGCTTTTTGCTTATAGCCAAAAGCCACGTCTTGCTCAGCGGAGCAAACTCGCCCCTTTCTATCAGAGTCTAGCTCGGACTCGCCATGCTTTGGAGCGCTCTCTTTGGGCGCCTCACAACCTAAGGACTTTGTTCGAGCGCTCTCCTTGCATCTCCTGCGAAGCTTTGCTGAAGATATGTGGGGGCCAGGCTGTGAGGATGGCGAGGGGTGGTAGGAGTCAGTGTCAAGCAAAGATGGCTGGTGACAGAGAAAGAGCAGCAAACAAGGCGCAAAAGCAAAAGGACAAAAAGAAAACTGTAATTAGTTAATTTTCTTACGTGATGATAAATAATATATATATATAAAATTATAAACAGTATTTTAACACCACAGCTTTCCACTGAGTTAAATGGTGCATGTTCTCATGCCACACACCACAGGTATTAGTGAGTCAGGGTTACAGCTTACAAAAGGCAACTTCTTGATTCAGCATTTGTCTAGTCATCTGCAGCAAGTGATTTACATAAAAACCTTCACAGCCATATGTGGAGTTTCAGGTGCTGCCAATTTCCACTTACTGTAAGACTGGCTTCAGATCATAAGGAGCTTTCAAACATGAAGTACACGGAGAGCAACAAAGAAACCAGGGAATGTATTTTTAATACCAACACTGCTTGTGATAGCAGTCTTGCAGTCAGCAGGAGACCCAGTGGGGGCCAGATGCTTCCCATCTTGGACAACCTCAGCAGTAATAACTAAAAACCCAAGGACTTAAAACTGTATGTGCCCAAATTCCTCCATTACTATTGTAAAAAAATTTTACAAATCTTAAACATTTAAAAAAAAAAAAAAAAAAAAAAATCTAGGTCCTTAACCTAAAAAACCCACATTCTGGTTTAGGGGGGCATAAAACCATACAGCAGCTGTTACCAATGGAAGAAACTGCACTAGCTCGATACCTACTCCAGCAGCCAGCCCCTCAGCATGGCTCCCATCACCACCCAGCCTGCCCTCTGACCAGCATCCCCACAGCCCTGCCCTCACCTCTGCCCGCTGTGAGCCGGAGCGGGCAGTGCCGGGGGGCTGCCCTCCCACCGGCCACGCGCCCTGCTGCCCCTCCACGCTTCGCCCCACCGCTTCGGCAGCACAATGAAAGAAGGGAGCTGAGGGCGCTGGTGAGGCAGACCCTATGCTCTCTCACTGAGGGTCTGAAGGGGGGCTGACCAGAGAGGGGTCCGTGCCCCACACAGCCACATCTCCGCACAGTCAAAAAGTGACTCTTGACCCATAGCCAAGAGGTAAAAATGTACCCAATGCTTTTGCTACTAATTTTACCACAATGCAAAGAATATTGGCTCCCAACAAGCAGGATTTGGTTTGATATGCTGCTTGCAGGGCATTCAACCAGTTTTTACGGTCATTCAAGGACAAAAAATTGGTAGGAGGAGGGAGGTGATTCAGCAGGAGGGGTGACTGTCACCTAACACGCTCGCTGACGGCAGCCACGACTGCTCCTTAGAAGGACAACCACCGCCACTGCCACCAAAATACCCCAGCCACAATGCTGATGGATCAGGGACGTTTTGGCCAAAGTCAACTAGGCGCACTAAGCTGAAGTGGCAGACTGGCTCCGTGACCAAACCCTAAGTGCCTAAGCTGCTCCATCCACCATGCATCTCCTCAAGGGGCTATAAAAGCCATTTCAACCCCACTGCCCCTCCCAGCTCCCAAGAGCAAAATGACTTCAAAGCCAAAACAGCATTTGCCTGTACAAGCTGGTACCAAATCTGAGCCAAGAAGCAGCATCCAAGTTTTAGAGACAGTTTGCATCAATGCTAGCTACTAAGCCTAATCTTTACCAGGTATATTAACGATAGGAATGGGATTTAAGTCCAATATTTACATGGAAGAGCTCCTTCCCCTCCTCTTAACGTGTTGCTTCTCTCTCTTCTCTAACCAGAACAGTTAAAAAAACAATCTATCAGTTCAGACAATCTGTATTCCCGAATTAAGCAATCAAAACCAAGCCTAACTTCAAACCGCTTACAAATGTCTTCTTTATGGGCTTAACGCAGTAAGCTCAAGTCAAAATTTAATGCTGATGGACTCACAGGATTTTATGTGAGCTAAATACACAGAACTTCTCCTTATATTGTAAAGGCAAAAAAGCCAAAGTAAATTTATTCTTTGCTAATACAGACTACTCACTTGCTGACATCTTTGCAGTGTTAATATCTAGAATAACTTCTGGTACTTAAATACATATGGATAAAACAAAGGAAAAATGTCTTAGTGGAAAAGTTGAAGAGCTACCTAGAAAATTTATATACCCTCAAATAGGAATTTGATTTCAAATTTGTCTTGTGTTTCTTGAGACCCTATTCTCTTTATGATGAAAGACAAAGCTATTAGCAGGTTCAGTGGAAGCAGGACTGAGGTCTCTATAGGCTTATAGAACTGAAGCTCTCTTAACGGATGGTTTAAACAGAACCTGCCTCATGAGTGGGGGGTAGAAATCATTCATTTGTGCATGTACCATCAAAATATTATCCTACAAATATCTTTGATTACTTCTAGCCATATGTAAGAAACAGATGATCTTTGAAATGCAGCCGATCTCTCCATTGACCTAAATTAACAAACATTTGGAACAGAATCAGTTTCTATTGGATATTTTCCGCATATTTGATTTTCATCAATGTTTCTCCATGCAGAAACTAATGGAGTTTCTAGAAGAGCCCAGTTAAATTTTAGAGATTTTTTTTTTAATGCTCCAATTACAGCACACACTTTAAAAAGAAAATCTTTTCTTATCTGCAATTTTCAGTAATTCAATTTGTTTCTGATTTTTGGTACCTTAATTGCAACTCTTTTTTAAGACTTGATGCTTTAGCTATGTAGCTCATTGAGGCCTTATATGACAAGGCTAGAAGTTCTGGTTCTAACATTTGCACGCATGACAGTTTTGTGGGTGTAAAGGTATACATCAAGGTTTTTCCTCATAAATGAAGAGGGTAAATCTTACTTGTTTAGCAAGCACATTCCATAGTACACTTTTTGAATGATATCCTAGATTCAATATTTCACATGCTGTTTTCTTCTCCTCAAATGTAATAGAAACAGAGGACATTTTATACCCAAACTTTTCTGATTCTACCGTATTTCTCTTCATTGTCAATCTCTGAAATTCAGTATCTTCTCTGTCCTCATTTGATTTACCCCATCTTAATAACTCAGTAGATATAATGCAGAGCCATATGTGTGGTGGTGGGATTGGAGATGGCGAGGGATGAATCAAATTTAACAACTGAGCATAGAATCATCAACAAAAACAGTTTTCTTCAATGCAAACTTCAAACAAGGGAAGCAAATGCTTCTGTAAGCCAGGAAGAAAAGCTTATAATAGTATATTAATGCCCCAAAGTTAATAGAGAAAAATGCTTATTGAAATACAAGCAAGGAAACAGCATTAGGAGAAGTACATGGGAAAAATACAATAGTTTAAAGCACAGAGGTACATACAAGAACACAGAACTATTTTGTTGCCTTGTCAAAAAATAAAAAACACAACGCCCATACTAAAGTCAAAATACGACTGAAGACCAAAGGAGCAAAACGTGCACTGCTGCCAGGCTACTTTTGGGTATTTCGTAAAGACCTCTTGAATGCTATGTAAAAAACACTATGCAGACTGCTAAACGGATTTCAAAAAACAGTCCAAGGCAGAACTAACTTTTATATCAACATATGAAATGCAAAAGGACTATAAAAATACCAATTCAAGACATGTATATATACATACATACAACCGTGTACATTCTAGTTTCCTTTCACGGAACTAGGTATGTCCTCCCTCCCTCCCTCACAATTCTGCGTTTCTCCAAGAGCTCTCCAGGCAGGTCAGTTTAATACAAAAACCTCAGAACTCTACCTTGGTGTCATGGCGTATTGCCGAGATTGGGGTGACCTCCTCTGCTCTCTTCTTTTTGCCCTCTTCATCATCTTTCTCTTCTTCTGCCTTCTTCTCCGGAGTCACAGTGGTTATCAAGTTGGTCTGAGAGATGCCCTTTGTTGTGGCGTACTGGCCAGTACCAACCTCTGCAGCAGACACAGAATCCTTCATGTACATTTCATGGTTTTCATTCACTGATGCTAAAAGCAAATATTTAAAGAGGGAAAGTCTGAAATAGCTTTTGCTGAGAAGCTGCATAAAATTAAAAAGCTGGGTTAGTAAATCATTTGAGATACTGCTGAAAACACAACTATGTCATGTTTCAGGAAACCAGAAGCATGTGCATCCATTTAAATAAAACTGTTTACTTGAAAGAAAACCTGTAGCTTTTATATGCATAAACGTATATTATGGATGTGTATACACACATTACTGTAGCTAATGTGCGCATTACACAGCTGTTAAATGCTAGCAAGCCATTAAAAGTGCTACTGTAGCAAAACATCAGAAAAAAATCAATGCGTTGCCAGAGTTATCAGGCAGGAAACATAAGGAGAACCAGCTATGACATCAGCCACGGGGGTGGAAGAGATTTTTTTGGAAATCTGTCAGAATATAACAATGCAGTAAGTAATGTGCTGCATTACAGGAAATGACAATATTGATGAAACACAGAATAATACCTGAGAATCAAGAAGTGGGATCTTTGTATTACTGAGTATTAAAGTCTGCCAGTTAAGTGAGCTCATTGTCCTAAGAAATTCTGGGAAGTGATGGCATTCAATTCAGTGGACCAAACCAGAATAATTTAGATGTAAACATTCTATAATTCAGCAAACTTAAATATATATATAAACAATTTTGAAATAAATAGTAAATTTATAGATAGAATGTAATCAAAACATTAATATGCTCTTGACTACTGTGTAACTAATTTCTAAGTCAAAAGGACTATTAGAATTTATGAATTTACTTGCACCTGTAACAAACGACAGGGCCAGGGTCACAGTGTAGTTGTGATGCAGAATGTTACAGCCACAGTTGCGTTACAGTAACAACATTAGTGAAAAAATCATAAGCATTGATTAAAAAACCTCTTTTCCCCATTTGCACTTATGCAAATTAACATAATAAAAACCTTGCGGAGTCCAACAAATGCTGGGAAAAAGCATTTCAGATCTCTTGTCTCTCGGGAATAATCTTAGGAGGCAGGAGAAAGCAAAGGGACTAGAGGGAGACATCTTGTTTAGATGTTACAAACAAAATAATGCAGAAGGGTAATTTCTGCTTTGAGACACATGCACAGCAATCAGGTCACCAGTTGCTTGGTAACAAGCAAGAAGCACATCAGAATTAGAAGATTCCAAAATAATTAATGACAAGCAGCACCTTTAGGGGAAGAAAAGAAGGCTTGCCACTAGTACTTTTAAATGAAAGCTTCTCCCCCTTCCCACCATCAACTATACTCATTGCAGTTTGTTTGTGATATTCTGCAGGAGAATTCACCTTTTTTTTTTTTTTTTTTCAGACTGTAGCAATTCTGAATTTAGTCTCAGTCTTTTTTTCTACAAGAATAAACTACACCCTCTTTTTTACTCAAGAGCTGACAACAGTAACAGCTGATGAAGTAGCTGAGACTCTGAATCACACACTGGTTTAACCGAAGGGAGCAGCAGAACCATGACCTCCATGAACCGCGGAGAAAAAGAGGAGGAGGAAAGACGTACTATTAACCTGCATATGTTACTCTCCATCTCACAACTTCAAAAGTAATGTATGGAAATAGCCTGTTAGCGCTCATTCGACTAGGACACGAGGTAATTGGAAGCAAGTGTTATTACTCAATCGAAGGCAATAATTCATTTATGAATTGTAACATATACTTAAATGAAAAACCTACATAGCAAAAAAAGCCAAATTAAACCAAACCTCAAACAGTTACTCATGCAAACCCTGAAAATGCGTTGAAGCCTGACTTGGGCAGGCGGGCAGGTCCAGGCGCCCTGTCCTTCCCCAAAGCTGGGAAGTGCTTTGCAGATGTGAGGCCAAGGAGAGAGGCTCCATGAAGAGTGGGCTCCCAAGGGCCTCCTCCAGGCAAACACTTTGTAAGGACCACAGCAGTACATTTTTTACCACAGTATTTCTCTGTGTCCTTCCCGACCCCTGCAGTGAACATGCAGGTACTCACAGCCTACACTCAGCCGATGCTCAAAGACATGAGATAAGAGGTTTATACCTAATCTAAAGCAGTGACCACCGTGATGATAACTTTTGACAAAGTCAAGTGAGAGGACCTTACCCCCATCTAAGCTGCGAGACATAGTGTAACGTTTACTAGAAGACCGCTCAAAGTAAGGTGCGGGACGGTCTATGAGGGCGCTGGCTCTTCTCGTCTGGGCCTGTGTCCGGCCACTGTAGCGAAACTTGGAACCCAGCGTAAGGAACTTCTTTGGAGGTGCTTCTGGCAGCAAGAGCCTAAAACACACCGAGCAGTGTACCTGTTACGCCCCCTCCTCCAAAAATCAGTCCACTATTTCTGCAGAGGACAGAAGACAACTGTTGGGTATCACTCTCCATTGTAACCTGTGCCTCACGGGTCTGTGACTAAAAGGGAATCAAAGGATGCCCCTCATACAGCACAACAAAACCACTTAGTAATGCATCTGAGTTGCTGAGTTCTTCCTAACAGGCAAGAATCACTCAGTCCTTCCTGCTGCTTGAAAATCAGATTTATTATATTTTAATCACTGAAACCAAAAATAAGGTGTTACTTACATCAGGGACCCTGATCTAGGCTGAAATACAGACATATTTCTTATAGTTCAAATTTAACATGGTGCTGCTATGCTGAGGACAGGGCCAGAACAGATCTCCAGTGAATGCTGGGCAGTAGTCATTCACAGGGATGCAGACATTTTTCAGGTTAGAGCTTTCCCACCCTCTGCATTTTGGCTATGGGAGTTTGCTGAAGAAGCCATTCTCCTGCTATGGAGTTTATGCTTTAGACATTGATTTTCCATTAAAAATCAGAAAACACCCCCAAAAATACACATTCAATTTCTTTTTAGATCTTTTGCTGCTAAGACGGCATTTCATATGAACATACAGACAGCCTGAACCAACAGTTTTAAGAAAGGAAAGACATTCTTCAGTCCTCCCAAACACCTTGAGAGGGGCTTTTAACCACTGGATGCCCTTTCACACCATTGAAAAACTCTCCCTTTTGGGTTTCCATTGTTAAGTATCTCTTTGCTGACTATCTCAGCACAAACTAATTACAACATTTATTCCACTATCCCAGACTCTTGTCAGGTCGTCTTAGATGTCAAAAACATAGCTGCAAAATTCCTCAGTAACACAAAAATTACAGCTATGGATTGGGTATTCTGGGTGAACAAAAAAATACACCACTGACTACTGTCTGTATTTTCACATGTAGTTAAATAAAAATGTCCTTTTTTTTAAACTCTTACCCACATCCCCCAGTAACTTTCCATATAAGTTGTTCTCCCTATATAGGCATATGTGCAGAAGCGCAGCAGAGTCCTTCGTCTCTAATTATAGCGGCTGATAATATCATGGCACAGATAAAGCAAAACGATTAATTGGGACCATATGGTGATTTTAAACATTCAGTATCTATTTGAAATAGTATGAATAATACAGGTGAAACATTTCGAATTTTGAAGAAGCAACAACCTTCCCTTGTCTGCTCAGAGATACCTCGTGATCAAAAAGACAATTTGATTTGAAGGGTTTTGTCTCTGCTGACAGCATTGGTCTTTCCTGTTCTGTTTTATATCACAATTTTAGGAAAAGAAATCCACATACCTGAAAAATGTATGGTGCTCAACACACACTTTCCATAAGCGCTTTGCAGCACGATGATTTGGCAACTTAAACCCAATAGTGCTTTCAAACTGCTCAAACTAGGTAGGAAAAAAGAAAAAGTATGTCTTTGGTGCTGTGCATCTATTTTTAGATAGTGTACACAGCTTCATCTTCATTTCCTCCACCTATATTGTCTCATTGCAGGGGTGAATGTATATGCTCATGTATATAACCACATAAACACACATTCTACAGACTACTGCCTGTGAAGGAAGCTCTGAGTGATAATCAACAGCAACCTCTGAGGATCGTTTTTGGGGGGAAACCCAGATAATGAGCAAGAGGTTTTTGATGGTGACAGTGATGTTTTATGCCCTATAGCAACAAAGAGATCAGTTAAGACTTGGGAGACTTCTGAGAAAAACATCATTTAAGTGTTCTAACCCTGTTGTTCTAACTTCACCAGTTTAAACAGTGGGAAGCCGGATAATAGTCTGGAGGGGAGCAATAGTCCCCAGGGACTGATCTGGTCTCACGCAGCCTTAGATTAAGGAGATTTACAGTGAAAGAACTACAGTTAGTAAATCACAGTGTTTTTAGCTAATTTATCTCCTGGGGAGGATGAGGAAGACAGGTAATTGAAAAGAGTCGGCTGGGGATACTAAGGGATGTTTCTAGCTTGTGCTGCAGATTTATATATTCCAGACGCAAAAGCTGTGCCAGCTACAACCGCTGTAACATGTTGATGGCCGCATGCAGATAGCTGAGTAGGTGAAATAGTGTTGCTGTGATCGGAGTAAGGTAGGCAGAAGGGCACTTGTAAGGAAGCCTGGATCCCTACGGGGAGCTGACAGAGAGAAACAAGGCAGGAAACAGCAAAACAATAAAGATGATATAAGCAACACATGGTGTGGTGAATCACACTATCATCAAATGTGATTTGTAAAGAGACTGCATTGATTATTTTGCATAAGGAACTATGACCTGCTCACAGGACTCTAGAAATGAAGACCAGCAGAGCTCAGTAGGGCTTCAGTGGTGGGGAGCTGGAGTGCAGGCACTGGGAACATCAGTGGCTGTACGTTTGGGGGTTTTTTAACCAAACTCAAGACTGGGAATTTGGTTACTAAAACTGTGTCTGCCGACAGGCAGGAGGAGATGCAGGTTTGTGGATTTTGGTTTAGGACTCTAAGAAAGGCTCAGGCCCTGGGGCTGGTGGGGGCCCCAGCAGATTTCCCAGGTCACTTACGAAGTCAGTACTGGAGACATTGGCTCAGGACTCCCAACTGTCATACTGCATTAAGGGAGAAATGCCAGTCCTCGTCCAGGTGATTTCTGCCCTGCTATACAGCTCCACCCTCTAAAACGTACATAGGTTTTTCATCTATCACAGACCAATTATTGTACCAGCACTTAAAATGGAGACACTCCTTTGCCTGTGACCATCCTGAACTCCTTCTGGGATTTTTCCTAAGATTTATCGTCTTATTCCTGGGTTAGGGCACGCTCAGCCCGTGAGGTAGGTATTTGCTGTGTATCCGGCAGAGCCACGAGAGGGCACTCACTGTACGAGATTTCGCATCTCCTCCTCCAGAGCCAGAAGATAAGCTCCTGTGGGCCTGGGAGGGCTAATGCCTGTAGCTACCAGAAGTGCTGAATGACAGATGCTTGACTCCGTTTTTATCAGCCTCTGGATTTCTGCTCCGACTCCAAATGTACTAGTCTGATATGCTTATAAAATTTGGTATGGCCTGTCGACATCTTTTGGTGGTAAGATGAACAGATGCTAATTTAATATACAACATGACAGTGGATAACAAGCACTCCATGAATAAGCGATATGTTACTTAAATTCCCGAAGTATTCGTAATACAGATGAGCTTTATACATGCAGATGGCCATATTTATTCTTCATGTTAGTTCATGGATGTAAACAGAAAACACCAAAGAAGATTTTACCTGTATTTTAAATAAAGTATTTACCTAATCTTTCCTAAGAAAATCAGCGCAAATTAAAAAATACAAATGGAAAGGAATGTTAAAGGTTTGTAAGACATGACAAATCAACAAATCAATGAGAACATGGGTTTTTTGAAAAGGTTCATTCACTAAAGAGTGTCAGGATGCCCTTACCTCCCCTGGCCGGATTTTGATGTAGAAGTTGTTCCTCTTGTAGGAAATCTTCAGAACCTTTGGCCAGGCAAATCTATTTATTCTCAGTCTGTCTCGATATATTAAGAGACCACTTGCACAAACTCCTAGCATGATTTCCACTCCTTCAGAATCCTGAAAAAGCAAACAATGCTTGTTGAATATTTCTCTCCTCATATCCTACAGTACTACAGATTCTTGTATACTGTGTGTCTATCTGAGCTACGTCTTTTTAATGCAACAGCTGTAGTGACCTGATTTCTGAAAGGTACCCTACTCATTGACGGCATTCATGCAAGTAATAGTAAGGTTGGGCAGGGTGAGAGAAACTGAGAGTTGCGAATGTTTCCTTGTATTTTAGAAAGGCTCCAAAAGGAGGGGGTAAATTTTAGATGTTATTAGAAGAATGACATTAGCCATATAGCAAAATTTGATTAGCATAATGAAAAAGTGTTATTAGCATAAATACCAGATTGAAAGTTAAGTAGGACAGCACACAAATTTACTTCTCCCAGCATCACTCATCTCCATGACTAAGTCTTGTGAATCCTTAGACAGATTTTTCTTCTGTAGTTTGCTTGTCTTGGCTTTAGTTGGTTTGCTAGTTTCTTTAACACTGTCATGCCTATGCTCAGTATTTTCACTTTGAAATGACCAGCGGGCAGAAAAGTTGGGCATTTGGACCAGAAAGATTCTTTTAGAAGTGTGCGACTGTGCCTGTGCTATAACCCATATTTGACAGGGAAGCTGTAGTTCAAACATGTTAGCTCGACAAAAGATTTGGCCACAATCTTATCAGAATATACCCATAACTATGTGGTTTTTTAAGTAAGAAGTATACATTTATCTTTCCTTTAGAAGCCTTCAAATAATATAAAATAATATAAAATAAACCAAAAATAAACCAAATAAATAAAATAAACCAAATCTTCACTGTTTGCTATCACCACTAGCCTGTATAATTCTGTTTTTTTTCATTTAGCTAACCACTAATACTGTTGGAGAAAAGAAGGATCCACCTTAAAGCACCGAGTTCTTCGGTAATTATTTTAAAATAACTTAAAGTTACAAAAGTCTGACAACAGAAGCTATGAAGATGTCACCCTGTGATAATCATGAAATGAATTCATTGATTTCCTCTGGTTTTCCCAACAAGCCATCTTTAAGGCAAACAGTGAAAACCAGATCACATTTTAAGATGCACACAAAGGCATGCGTGGTCAGTCACGATGGAAAGGCTATGGCACAGCTTGAAATACAAAAAAAAAAAAGTTTTAAAATCAGAGATGCAACATAGAACTAGTGCCACAAAGTCAATCCAGTGTTAGAAAACACGCCAATAGAGGCTGTATGTTCCAACAATGATGGTATCACCCCTTAAAGGTACATTTTTTCTAAATAAAAGCTCTCATCTGATATCACTGTCAGGTACTACAGAAAAGACAAAGCTAATTTTTTGCAGTGGACTTCAGTCTCACAGTTTCCTAAGCAAAGAGTAACATCTAAATACAGAGTATACAAACAAAAAACCCCAAAGTCTCATTGCCAGTAATCCCACTGCCTGGTGAGCGCCTGAAATGCACATGTGCTCACATATGGCACATAGCTGCAGGTGCAAGGGGCTCCTTCTTTTGATATACTTTCTCAAAAACTTGTTGAGAAATGCCTTCTTCCCTCATCCCCACCTCTGCAGCAGATCTAAGTCCATTCAGGTTTCTGTTACTTGTTGGTGTCAGAGACTGCTTTTCAGTGGGATACTATTGGTGTAAAATGAAACCTGAATAAAATAATTTGGCTTTTTTCAGGAGCGATGCGGTTGCATAGAACAGAAAACTGTTAGCTGTAATGTCTGAAGCACGAGACACTGAGCTGCACATCCCTGCAGCTCTGCATACCAATGGGGGGGCTTTACCAGAGCAGTGACAGCCCAGAGGACAAATCTGTCTACTTGAACACATTTTTTATGGTAGCCTTGTGTTGGATAACTGAGAACTAGTTTTAACAGCAGCTGGTGAGTCCAGCATCTGTCGAATACCTAAGATACTGGCACAGCCTTAATGAATTGACATAGAGACATCTGCCACGGCGTGACTTCAAAAAGGCATCCACAGAGATACTTGTCCCCTTGCCTGATACCATCTGATCTCACTGGCAGACCTCATTAAAACAAAACATTACTTCTCACGCAGAGTCTACTTTTCACACCTTCAGTTCAGTTTCCAAGATTACTGTTGGGTTTCTTAATCCATGGGCAGACCCAATTTGGTTACCACAGCAGCTTTTCAAATTCAGAACATCACTTTAGAGAGAGATCAGCTTGCCTACCAACTTCTCTTGCTCTGTGTCTTTCCATATGAAAAACAGAAGAGTAAAACTGGATAGTACTATTTTTTAGGGAAGTTAAAAAAAAAAAAAAGGCTACCTCAGGATATCCTATCTTAAATTTCACAGCCTTTCTCCATTATTGTGAAAAAAATACTCGGGCCTTAATGCTATGCTATGTAAAATTTTCAGTAACAAAGCCTGTAATGTATTTAGAACAGGAACTTACTTTGTTGCTGTTTTGCAGATTTCTTTGTGTTGGACAAAGGATGTTGGAAAAAAGCTACTGAGTGACATTTACCAATCCGTTTCTCTCTCTGCTCCAAATGTGCCTCAAGATTTTGTGCCTATCTGCAAGACACAGGGAAGGCAGTGGCATGCCTCCTGGTGGAGTGCTGCCCATTGAGCCATACCCCGATTCTTCATTTGCAGTAAAGGCAATTAACAAAACACAAAAGATTGCCTTGAATTCTGGAACACACATGCACAGCTCCTACAAAATCCCCCAGGGACATGGTTGCAGGCCCTTTCAAGATCCAAGCTGCAAATTTATCTCGGTTCTTGAAAGGATCTGCTGCAGAACAAAAACAGGCTCACAATAATTTGACCTTTACAGAAAATGCAGCTCTCTCCACAGCTCAGGATTCTTTGTTCAGCACTCACTTGCCAAGGATGCTTGCTAACCTCAAAGATGTTAAAATCCATTAGCCTTACTTTGAAGAGTGAAGAGAAAAATAGTAATTATTTACTTGGAAAAAAACCATAAAAAAACAGACAACCAACACAAAGCTGGTAGGTGGCTCTCCCAAGACACAATAAGAATGACCATGTTTTATTTATAACTTAACCTGCCGATGATTAGAGAAACTACTTCAACATGGGAGAATGTTTCCAGCAGAATTACTGCCCTTCCAGTCAAATGCAACAACCATACTTCAGAAGAGAGACAAGCCACTGTCTCCCCATTACTATCTGATTAGGTTTCCAGCACGGCTAAATAATTGCTTGGAAGTTCTCTTCAGTGTTAGAAATGATCTGTTTATCTAGTTTAGATACCATAGTTGGCCTTATTAAATTGGAAAATGTAGCTGAATGAAATGACAACTGAACACTCTCTGGACAGCTTCTACCATGTTTCCTCATTACTCCGTCCATACAATATTTTCCCAAAGGATTTGGTTGTTTAATCAACAAGAAAGGCTGATGTGCAACAACTTTGAATCTACAGGCTAAGTTATGTTAGAGTTACGAAATATATTTATGCTTATCCCATGCTGACACATGATTTATCCCACAAAATGCCTGCCTCAAAACAAAAAGAAAAAAATAAATCATAGCCTCCATGCAGATTCAAGTACTAAGCCACAGGAGAAAGATGACTGGTGAAATAACTAGAGTACCTACCTTGGCATGATGGAGATCTACTCCATACATTGACAGTTTTTTGGCATTCTCCAGGAAATGCATCTCAGCCTCTGCAGGTGTCATTCCCCTGAGGAAAAGCAACCAATTCTAGCATCAATGTTAAGGAAAGAGAATCCAAAATAAAAATCCAGCAGCTGGAAAACTTTTTCAGCCTGTCAGAACTACAGCCGTACCCCTTAGGTTGCTGGGTACCTACCAGAGCCAAAACTCCAGTGCAGACCCTGTTATCTTTCATGCTGCAAAGCTCTTCTTTAACTGAAGACACAGAGAGGAGTCTTGTCCAAAAAATATTCTTATTAAGTATACCGCAGCACATTTTAACATTTCCTCATGCACCAGGACGGTACCTGAAGGCAGGCTACAGCCCCCACTGATGCCCTCTGCCTACCTGTGGCTCTTGTGCAGCTCGATCACTTTATCCTCCAGCTCTTTAGTGTGATTTGGTGCAAAGCGAAATTCACTGATGTAGTCGCTGCCGTACTCGTCAGGGTCATAGTCGCCAAGCTCTGACTGTACAGTGTAGGAGCCTAGCAGGGCCAGTGTGACGAATGAGCAGGGCAGCCGACCCGACACAATGTCATCTCTCAGCTGCAAGCAGAGGTAGTACCTGCAACGGAGCACCAAGGTGGCTCAGAAAGTGCTCCTCCACTGCTGCTCCCAAAGGAGCACCATTCAAGCACCGGCAAGAGGCCTTGGTTCTTCTACTAATTTGCAGACAACTCCCAAGCCCAAAGTTTTTCAGGCATTAAAAAGGATAATAATAATTTTGAAAAATAACCCAACCCCAAAACCTTGCCTAACTTATGGGTAGCAACGTAGGATCTCTTAATAAAACAGGTTATTACTTTGTTTAGTGACCTAGATGGAGAATTACCCATTAAACATACCAGGTTTCCATCATAAACCACTAAGATATATAGCTATCTGATAATTCTTTTATTTAAGGAGAAAAAAAAATCATTTCTTTTGGAAGACCTCTATTGAAGCGTGAACTCTTTGTACACTGTCTTTCTGCACAGTGCCTAGCACATGGGACCTCTGATCTAAGCCAAACGCTTCATGCTACCTTAAAAGCAACAAACAGTCTACAAAGCAATGAAGGTTAAAAATATCCACAGGTCGCAAAATGCTGCAACAGGCTAGGGAACAGTTTGCTGATGGCACAAAACTCATCAGGGCTCAGAAGTTGTCCTGCCTTATACCAAGGAGGCAACAAGGTTAGAGGTTTTTTTCGGTTGTGGTTGCAATCCGAATACAAAACCAGAGAGCGGAGGTACAGATTGCAGACCTAAGTGACTTTGATAGCAGGGGGCAGTCATTCATTACCACCATATTCTCTATACCGTGCACATCAGTTGCTTACCTTGTCAAATGAGATACAAAATTTACACAGATGCTTATTCTCATCCCACTTCTTCCCCTTCATAGTTATGATTTCCCTTACAATAACAAATTCTTAACACTGGCAAAAATAGGCACTAGGCATCTTTGTGAAAATTAAAATCAACTCTCAGGAATTTGTATATCAGAAAAGCTGGGGTTTAGGGTTAAATTATACAAAAGTCATCTTAGCTCTAAGGACAGACTCTGTTCACAGTGTCTTTTCTGCCAAAGCATTGCACGTTTTCCATAAGCTCATAAGAGAAAAGAAGCCAATGGAAATACAAAACATTCCTTTTCTTGGATAATCAGAGTGTAAGCGCTACTACAAACAGCTTTTAAGCCCCTTCTAGAAAGGTATGTAATGTTTTAAACACCTGGTAATATCTTCAGATAGCTGGGCAGGGTCTGGAGGGTAGAATTTCACATTAAATGCAAACTGCCAAGCACCACCTGGAAAAGAACACAGATTGACTGAAAGTACACTGTAAGTGCAAACAGAGATGCTCATGCTGTTCAGTTACCAGCAGACTTAAAAATACCCCAGCCAAGCAATTCATAAGAACAGGATACAGTATCTTTTTCCCATACATCGTTCGGAAGAAACTACTTTTCCCTCTCACAATTACAGTATTAGATCAGATTTTACAGCTCTTTTCTTATTTAGTAAGATTTCCACTGAAGCAAGGACCCTAAGGGAGCAGTAGTTTATTACTAACACTAAAAAAACCCCCCTCGGTCTGAAAACAATGTTTACTGGAATTAACCATCTGAAAACACAGCCTATACAAGCTTTAAAAACCAATAACCTGAAATACAGAGGCGCTAGAAACACTGCAAGCCAGAGTACGAATGGGCTCCGGAGTGGGCTACCCAAACCAGCTCACAGCATCCTCTCAGAGTGCTATCTCAGCACATAGCTTCCGTCTCCAGCAGACATAAATTATTGTGCAGACAAAACTGCAAGGACAAACACTGAGAGTATGACTGAAAAACAGTACATAACACTGGAGAACTCTTATTTAGTTATTTCAGTAAGTTTAGGTGACCCATGGGATGGATACTGGTTTGCGTCACCACAGTTTGTGAAATTTTTTTTTGAGCATTAGCTTTAAAAGTTGTAAAGAAAGAATACTGAGACTAAAAAAGAGTTGAACATAGTATGTAAATATAAATGGTGTTCTGAAAAAAGGGACAGGTTATACTAGTGCATGTCTTGAACTCAAATAAAAAGCAGTAACAAAACCCCAAACCACAGTGTTTTTACAAGCAACACAGTGATTTTTCAGTAACAAGACTTTTCACCGAGACCTCCGTTGTGGGATATACCTCTTATATGTACTTCTACCCCATAAATTACAGTATTTCTGTAGTCAAGAAACCAAAGCCAAAGTAATGACACTTCTGTTTTCTGGAACACATTGATGTCACCGTACAAATCTAACTAGAAACAAATAGATATCTCTCGAAAAGTCTGTACTGGCCGTGTAATGAGGAAATACTCATGAACACTGCAAAAACGGGACTCTTCCTTATAAACCTGACAGGGAGGGTTTTCCCATGACCTTCAATTCAGGGACACCTTGTGTCTAGGTACCTCCTGAAGAGTATGGGGTTGGAAGGCGTATCTGGTGCACTCTCTGGTAAGATAGCTTATGTGCTGGACAGGTCTGCTTGCCTGGAAATACTGTATGGTTGTCCTAACTGGGCGTTTGGAAGTATTTATTTAGAGACAACAAGGAAATTTCATCCCATGCAAAGCCCCATCCACTTTGTTCATCCACACACCTGAGAAAACAGGCTCAATGTGCGAGAAGACTTTTGACATTTACCATCAGCTCTTGGTGAGACTTTTGGGCTCCTTGATTTTAGGAACTTTTCCACTCTCTTGGGCCATAAAAGCTGGTGGAAGGAAGATCAAGCTGGCAGCGAGGATGGGGCATGGCCCCACCGGGGAGCAGACCTGCCCCAACATGGGAATGGGGCCTGTGGGTGACACCTGGCCCCACGACAGAGGGAAGGGGCCATGGAGTGAAAATCTATTCCTCTGGCACACACAAAACATATCAAACCTATGATATAGCCTATCGTATAGCATGGACAGTTAAGATATCAGCGTAAGGGCCTTCACTCCTCACTTCCACCAACCACTGTGCAAGTTAGTGGGTTATAACTAATGGGGTGAGAACAAGGGCTGCACACATGGCGACAGCCTCATTTCTGAACCACTGGGATGAAATCCCTCTGGTCTGCAGTGGAATCACAGATATCTGAGTGTTGTACAACTCAACCAGCATTTAGCAGGATTATATATATATATTTATATATAGATATGTATGTGTCTTTGAAAGTGTCATGGGTAACAGCCCTACTTTTCCACCATTGTCCGGTTCCAAACTTCTAGGGTGAATCGTACAGAGCAAGCAAATTATTGCTGTCATCTTCTGCAAATACAACTGTCCCCTGCGTGAAGTCCAGGACGAGACTCTTCTACCCTGGTTAATCTCTCGCTGTCACAACCTTTCATTGTCTATCTCATGGCTCAGGCACATACTAAATGCATTTCAAATCAGTGGTATGGAGCCAAGCTGCTTTACTTGTATTGACCATCAGCCCAACTTGACTCACTGAGGTCTACAGCACCTTCCCTTCCAGATCCATCTTCTCAAGAGATTAAAAAAAGGCAGATTTTCATTACTTTTTATTGCAGATCACTTACTTTTAATGAAAATAATACTGGTGGAAAGGTGTGATTGCCCATAGTAAGTGGGGAAATTTTCCAGCCAGTGTAAATTAACCCTCTGAATCTTGGAGAGGGAAGTGATTCATTTGCTGGGCCTGACCCAACAAATGTGGACTACCAGATGTATTTGCTTGTGAAGAAGCATTTCCAGCATATTTGCTAGAAGAGATCATTTACAAAATGTTGAAACAAAAAAACTACTAAGGCTTTCCTGCCCAAAGAAGTCACACACACAAACATTTCATCAATTTTAAAAAGTGAGGGAGGAAAAAAAAAGCAGGTCAAATTTTAAGCTTGGCAGTCTTGACAAGGTTTTCCTTCCAGAGGTTTTTGAATTTCTAATATAGCAGATGGCTAAATTTAACAACTGAGCTTTTTAAAATATTCATGTGAAGCAGAAAATTGACTGGTTCTCTGTGAATTGAATGGTCATTTTAGGAGCAAAGTTCAAGCTTTAGAAATGCAGGAAGGAAAGATATTTTAGACAGAGTGCTATCTTTGCATCAGTGAAGTACTTCAGGATGGGGCACGAGCAGCATTCCTGGATACGATATAAATATCAGTAACGCAAAGAAATAATTTATATATGTGGCCTAGTCCCTAAGGTTATGTTGTGTAATGTCAAACTTCAGGTTTTTGCACCTCTGCAAACGTCAAGTTGATTTCAGCAATGCAAGTTCATGTGTTACGAGCCTCGGTAACTGCCTGCACTCATTATGGGGTAAAATACCTAAAAGATGCAGGTAATTCCTTTGCCAGAGACTTGAGACAGGATGCAAAAGAAGATTGTGAAATAGGCTGTGTCACCCTGGGGGGAGCACGCTCTCTGGGGGGGAGGCATGGAGAAGGGGGCCATAGCCCCATCCTGCCCGTTCCCTCACCCTGCAGGCAGCGGGGCTGGGGTGAGGGGCTGGGGAGAGGGGGCTGCCAAGCCCCTGGTGCTGGGGCCACCCTGGTGGGACAGGCCCGTCAACCCAAGAGCAGCGAGTTACCCCAGCTGTTTATGAACAAGCCCAGTGGACCAGAGGGGCTGGGCAGTGATGGGCGCCTGGTGCCCATGATGCCCTGCTTGCGTGCTGGGGAGCCCCCTCTGCCTCTCGCATCCTCGCTCAGTGCCACAGAGGTCCGGTGTCTTTGCAAAGATGGATGGCAGTTTACAGGAAGAGACTTTTTTGTGCAAATTTTTTGGGGTCCGGGTACAACAGAATGAAATTTTTCCAGACCCCCTGAAATAAACACACAAGCGATAACAAGCTTACTTCGGATCTGCTTCTTGATTTCCTTGGCAGGGTCCAACCAATTCTGCAAAGAAAATGTTTCCTTTTTTCAATTTGAATTAGAAAACACAATAAACATTATTCTTAAAACAGTGCTATGAGTAAAAGCTAGAACACGCGAAGGTCTGCCACCCCTTTCTCCCTGGAGCAGCAGCAGGCAGGGATAACACTAACTTCCAAGATGTGGCCCTGGGTAGAAGCAGGATTTTTATTAACCTTCACAGACATTGAGGGGCTAAATGGTTTGAAATAAAAAAATATAGAAATTAGTAAAATAAATGGACAGAAATCGTTTTCCAGAGTCTCTTCTGGGAAGATTAAATCTCTACAAACTTGTTAAGAAGGGTTTTGGTTTTTTATTTGGTTGGTTGTTTTTTTGCTCTAATCCTGGAAGGGCTGAAAAGCCTTGCTAGAGGATAAGCCAGTGTGGCATAGGGCACTTCCCCATTTGCAACCCGGCATGGGCATGGGGCGCTCCCTGGGGCAGAGGGAGCATGGGCGGAAACCAGCGGCAGAACCACAGCACGGGGGCTGCCCCCATCCATGCTGCGCAGAGCCCGGTGACTATGCGAGACAAAACCCCTGCCAAGGAGGTGGGGAGTTATCGTGGTGATGTGTTACTACTCCATGGATGCCAAGGAGCAGATCAAATTCCTCTGGAAGAGGTGTGCAGCAGCTTGGGGTCTCTTAGTGCCACCGCTACCTTGTCCTCTAACAGAATCAACTTAATATTTAAAATGTGTCACAGAGCCCTGAACAAAAAGTTCGCTTCCCCTAGGAAAGTTCCACTTTCTCCAAAGAAAGAAAAACAAATGTATCAGAGAAAAAAAAATACTAAAGAAATATCAAACAAGCAGAACACAAGAATCCCCTCCCCCCCCGCAACAAAAACAACCAGTTCGCAGCTGTCCAAATCTGGTCTGTGGTGCAAAACATTGAGCCTAAAGAGCTCCAGCTATTGCTGAGCATGAAAGCACGCTATGTACCAAGAAATTAAAGATGCATCAGGGTTTCTATTTTCAAAGATGACACGTGACGTGGGCACATATATCGTCTGGCTGGAAGTTATATGGCAGAGGAGGGAGGTGAATTGCTAAGTACTTTGACATTAAAAATATGCATGTTATTGATCAATAAATGTGGTGGCAAGCAGTCATTCTTTTAGCTGTTTAGCTCTGTAAAGTAACTGGCAATCTATAAATGTTTAGTGCTTTTAAATCACCTGTTAATAATGAATACATTCGTGTCTTTCCAGTACAGGAAAGCACACCTATCTGGAAATGCACTTAAACATCAGCCTAACTTTACCACAACTCAAAACTAAGCATATGCTAAAGTGTTATCTTGCACTGGCATGGAACAAGTGTCTGCTTAAGTGATTTTCTGAATCAGAAACAAAATCCTCATATTTAGAATTCTGTAAAGAAAGGGGAAAGAGAGACAAAAAGACCGATTTCTTTTGTATCATATATAACTGAAACAAATGGAAGCCTAGAAAATACAACTGTTATTCTCACAAGACATAAACAGCTAAAGAAGTAGTAATAGCTCCAGCTCCATCAAGGAAGACCTTTCAGGCCATGCAAAGCACAAAAACCCTTCACCTGGTGAGCTCTGCTGGGCTACTGCACATATTGCTAAGAAGTTTTGTTACTGGTTTCTTTCAAAATATTTATCTTAAAATCACAAAATCACATAGTATATTTTAAATTATCCTTTGATACTCTCTCTTTTATCATAACGTGTCCAAAACAATACATCTATATCGCCTGCACACTAGATCATCTTGGACACTGTTAATACACAGCTTATTTAATACTAAAGTTGAAATGCAGACAAGCAGAATGTGATTCACTATTGCTACCAACTGCGTCTGAAGACTAATGTCTTTAGCCAAATCAACAATAATGCTAAGATAAAGTAAGTCAAGTCTTAAAGCCTTACTTTATCTTAGCAGTTAGCAGGAGCAGTCAATCAACTCCTGCCTATCTGTATCCCAACCACAGTATTATTAAGCTGTATTTTAGTATTATATGTTTAGTAGTGTATCTATGAATGTAAATCTGACTTTCATCTACAGCAGTAATGAAATAAATCATACTAGAAAGAGAAGCAGCTATACAATTAACTTCTTTCATGTTATAAACAGCCAGCACAGAGGGAAGCCACGGAAACACAGGGGATGCTCTTGAGAAGTAGAGTTACAATAGCTCAAGCTATATCTAATAGAACTTGGCAAGGAAGATAAAAACAACTTCTGGACTGTTTGCAACTGTCTGAAGGGGTGTCTCGGGGCGCTCTAATGTCCACATGCCAAAGGCCAGCTGCAGTTTTGTGGGTTACCTTTTGGTTTTCTGTGTCTCTGTATGTTAGCCCGAAGTAGTCTTTTTCCAAAAGGTTCAGATGCTCGCACACTTTGTCAAATAGCACTTGACCTCTGGAGCGTTTCTGTGGGAAATGAACAGGAAAAAAAAAAATCACGTTTGCAAAATAAAGTAATATAAGTGTTAAAGTAACACCTTTTCTGTTAATCCTCACATCAATAACCCCAAAATTATTTAATTCAACTCATCCATCTTTCAAACCTACTGACCTGGAGCTTCATAATAATCTGCTGAATGGGGCAAATCTGTTTTTCATAAAACTTTGGGTCTTCTTGCGGAGTTAAAAATAAGTCAATACATGTCACGTTTCAAGTTTCAATGAGAAGAACTCTTCTTTCACAGTCGTATCTCAGCAAACCTGGGCGTTCTTGGTGTGCAATAGTAGCAACAACAACCGTACAAAATATTCCTGGTCATGGACTATCAGATCTGTGACTGGGGGGCGATCCACTGAAGGAAAAATCAAACGTGGGGATACTTCTCACTTTGGTAGCAACGTGGACTGATTCCAGGATCCTTTTTTGTCTCATATACGGGGAAACGTGATAACACCACCTACTGAAATCACTGAAAGAGCCTAGTATCTCACTGGGAACGCAGCTGGGTAAGAAAGCAGCCTTCCAGTGTCCCACTAACCTTCTTTACTGCTAACACGTTGATCTCTCACTGTCAACAGCCAGAGCCCTTAACAGAAGCTTCGTAGTATCTCTCGTATTGGACGGTAAAAATTCATATCACCCTAGTTCTCAGCGTTATATGTGACATTGAGAAAAAAAATCTCCGAAAAACCAAACGCAGACAGAAACGTCCCCTTTATAAGCTACATGTGCCAATTTTAATACACATTAATTATTATAAACCCAAAATTATTTGAGCCACTGTTTCATCGTTATCTGCTTCCCTAAGTGCAATTCAGCTAAAAGAAAAAATCTGCCCAATTCATTTCAAACACAAGCATACATAAATATTTTAGTTGACATCAGGGCTGCATTTTCTTAATCTGTAGCATACACGTGACTTGAAGCAGACTGGAAATACACTACTTTCTTCAAACACAATGCAGGAAGGAGGCTGACACAAAAGAGGAGAGAATGCTGCCTCTGAATTTATGTGCCTCCACTGACAGAGCTGCCAGCCTGGCAGCCTTGGCTGGAGGGGTGGATATTTCACAATACCAGCTGGCACAACTATGCCAACAAACCTGTGGAGCCCAACACTGGGATCAAACTATTTTGGAAGTGGTAAGCAAGCCAAGAGAAAAGAAAAAGAAAAGAACTGAGGGTTGCTGCCTAAAACCCTGTGAAAACATTACAAGAGATGATAGAGGGAGTTGTGCAGCGTAACCTAATTTATATTAAATTTGGTATTTCTACTGGGGCTCCGACGGTGTATTAGAAAGGAAGCAGGGAAATATCCTCTATGTTTTTCTCGATGGGGAAACTGAAGAGTGTGGCTGATAGAGTCTAACAAGTGTTCTCCAGCTGAGAAAAAACAGGCACAGAAGTGCATTGCAAGCGTACTGCTGTAACTTCATTTACTGTGTCTTCCAGCATCATTTGAGCAAACCACGCTCGGGCCTTGTTCTGCTTGTCACATGCTTTCTGCCCTGTGGTAGGAAGCATGAATATGCCCCAGCTCCTTTATAAGGTCAAACAAATGTTTAGTTAATTCTTCACACCCCAAACTTGGAAGTCAATAATAAGAGGTTAGCGGGTTTATACCTGACGCTCCATGGAGAGGATCAGGTGGATAAAAAAGATCTCACTGTCAGTGTGCAGAAAGGAATCAACTCGGAGACTTCAAGCCAAAATAGCCACATTTCTACTATAAGCAAGCACTGCTGTGTTTTGTCAAATTTCTTGCTTTTCTACCTGATAACAAACCAAGTGGTTATACTGAATGGAGAGAAATAAGCAGGTTAACTCTAGAAGATACCTGCTTTAGGAAACACTATGTCTGTACCACTGCATCATTTACATGTATTTGAATTACAATACTTCCATGTCCTCTTAATTTTAAGAGTCACACAAGGCCAACGCAGGAGCTATTTTATGCGGCCTATCTATGCAGCTACACAGGTGTCAGCTTTGAGAAATAGTAGCTAGCAGCTGCAAGGTACGGTGTTTTAATAGGGAATAGCAGGAAACAGTTCTGTGGGGCTGTGCTGTAATAAAAAGCAACAAACCAATAAAAACCCAGTGCTCAGGATTTCTTCTTTGGCTACACATTGTGGGCAAGTGAAAATAAGTATGGCAAGCCTGGAATAAGTTGCATGGCTCATTTCTTGTCCATGACAAAATGTACTTCCTCCTCTGGTACCAAGATCCCCAAGTTGTACTCAGACACTTTCCACAAAATTCCTGCTGCATCAGGATACGGGAAAACCCTGCTGGTGCTGCAAGATGACATCAGAAATACCACGTATAACTGACAGCCCTTCCTGGTCAGGGTCCTCTCTTCGCCAGACACAGGTGTGAACTGGTGATGGCTGAGGGGAAGCCTTACCAGGACCACTTTCCTTCTCACTGTCTGCAGAAAGGCCCATCAGTGTCCAGAGAGATGAGCCTCACATTGTAGCCTCGTCGCTGCCCCCGAGTGCCTCTCCCCAGGTCGGAGCTGACCTGTGGAAGCAGGATTCAGAAGGCTCCCATCATTTGGGGAGTGGGGGCTGCCTAGCAATGGATCCACCCCTATTGCCCTCCTAATGCAAAGACCAAACTAAATCCTTGTGCACCTGCATATACGCAGCACTGCCACTTCGTACCCACGTGGCATGAGCACGCACACTCTCTTTCTAAAACATCATTGCACAGAAACACAGCGAGGGGAAGCTGCATAATCCATGGGAAGTTAAGAGGTTTAGTTTGGAATAAATAAGTAAAGCAACTGAACAGACTTCCCATGGTCTTGTTAATTGCTTTTATTTTACTGTGTGCCCAAATAAGCATGCCAGACAAGGCATGGATATCATTGCTTTGGCAGGGAGAGAATGGGAGGAAGAGAAGAGAAGGTCAAGTTACAAATTCATACAGCTCCTCAACCCATCCTAAACCTTTGCTTTCCACCATTTTGGGGTGACAAGTCTAAGACGATGAAAGACTGACAGTCTGCTAGCTACTGTAGATCACAAGTTAATGCCAAAAATGCCAACCAATTCTCAGCAGTCCAAAAAAATGTGAATTTAAAAAAAAAAAAAAAAATCAGACTTCATGCTATAAAATACTGGCGCCATAAATGAAGAGTTTTTTTGAAAGGTAAATATGGCAAGAGTCTCCTCCAGAAATATTCTTAGCTATTTTTCAGGCATGAATGGGATGAAATGAAATGTGCAGATGTGGAAAAAGAGACATTCTGCTTAAGCTTTGCGAAATCAAGACAATAGAAAGAATGCAAAACATAGATTGATGAGTACAAAAGTCCAGGAGCAAAAACTTCACGCTTTTCACAGCCTCCTCCCTGCAGCTCTATAAAGGTCAGGGCTCTCTCTCGAAGCTGGAATGGGAATAAGCAGCCTCCTGGTCAAGCTCCCAGTGAAAGGAGCCAGCAGTGGCGAACTTGGCAAGCCTGCGCCTGCCAGCGATTCCCACACGCAAGGGAGAGGGGAAGTGGCCTCTCTCCTCGCCAGCTTCTCCTCGGTTTTGGTGCTGAGCTTCTCCCTCCTCGGGAGGCCGAAGGCTACAAAAGGCTCTCCCATGCCCTAACTGGCTTTTCCAGAAACAGTCCATGCTCAAACTTCTCCACACCAGCTTCTTCAGCCCATATCCCTCCATCACAGCCCCATCCCCTTACAAGATCACCAGACCAAGATAGCACATTGTACATCACTGAGAGTGAGGAGCTAAAAAATTAAGTACTTCCACCTTAGCTCTACCTGGATAACAAGATTATTATAAAGTCAATTATTCTCACTGTTGAACATTTGGATACAATGGCTGGTATTTCTTAATGCTGAAAAATAGTGAGAAAGTTTTCCTTTATTATGATTAAGCCCACAAGCTGTAACTTACTTATGATAAACGAACATTATTAAAGTGAAAAAACACAAGCCTTTGTTATAGATACATTATCACTTCAGCCACAAAACATGTATTGCACATTAATATAATCACAGATTGGCTGAGGATCGTGGGCACCTCTGGAGATTGCCTAGTCCACCCCCCTGGCTCAAGCAGGGCCACCTAGAGCAGGTTGCTCAGGATTGTATCCACTTGGGTTTTGAATATGTCCAAGGATGGAGACTCCACAGCCTCCCTAGGCAACCTGTGCCAGTGTTTGACCACCCTCATAGTAAAAATGTTTTTTTTTCCTTCCGTTTAAATAGCAATTCCTATATTTCACTTTGCACCCCTTGACTCTTGTCCTGGCAAATGGCTACCACTGAGCACAGTCTGGCTCTGTCTTCTTTACTCCTCCCATCAGATACGGATACACATTGATAAGATCCCCCTGAGCCTTCTCTTCTCCAGGCTGAACAGTCCCAGCTCTCAGCTTTCATCATAAAAGAGATGCTTCAGGTCCTTCATTATCTTTGTGGCCCTTCACTGGACTCTCTCCAGTGTGTTCATGTCTCCATTGTACTGTGGAGCCCAGAACTGGACCCAGCAGTCCAGGAGCTGAGTAGAGGGGAAGGATCACCTCCCTTGACCTGCTGGCAACACTGCCCAGGAGAGCACTGGCCTTCTGTGCTGCCAGGGGACATCGTTGACTCTTGTTCACCTTGTTGTCCATCAGGACCCTCAGATAATAATAAAGCCTGTATTGCAGCAATCAAGCTACCAAACCCATATGTTACTGTACTGTCACAAGCAACGAGGAAAATTACATGGGAAATGAGCAACGAGCAATTTAATGGAAAGATGTGACCGCAACTTCCTTGTCTGCACATGCTAGGAAATCTCCAGGAACCCTCTTTGCTATTTAGTGAGATATAGGGAAGAGATCAGGAAGATTTCAAACGTTATGTGCTGGACAGCACTCCCCAAACCAGAAACTAGTTGTGCCAGAGGAAAGTTTTATCAGGATCCAGAACTGCCACCTCCAAGAGACAAATTTTGCTTCTGTGCAAGAGTGTAGGCTTGACTGTCCCACGCCGGGAGGCACCATCTTTCAGAAATGTTTCCTTCAAGCTGCTGTGGCTCCAAGTTTGGCAGTCCTGCCCTGCCCCTGAAATGCGACCATTTGCAACCTTCCTGCAGGGCATTTTGGCACCCACCTTGGTGATGCTGGCTGAGCCTCTCTTCTGATGCACCCTCACCCTGAACCACACACCTTCACTTGCTGGGTAACCTCCAACCTACCAGACCAGCCATCTTTCCTAGCTTTATTCCAGCAGAGAGGTGTCTGGGCTGAGAACCTGTCACCACTCCAGCTTCTTCCAGACCAAATCCAACCCTTTGCCTGACAGATTTCTCCCTGGAGGGGCAATGCCGCACCAGGACTGGTATCTCAGGAAGGCCGAGGACCCTCTGTTCTCAGAGGGTTTCAGGACATTGGCCAGGCAATGCCACCGCTGGCCTGACCCAGTGCTGGCCATCGTCCTGCTCAAATCAGGGGCCTCGCCAGTCCTTCCAACCAGCACAGCTGTCATACTGGGCTCTCCCTGCACCTCCTCAGGTGCTAAGGGGTTAATCGTCATGTACCTGATTAAAGTGTAGAGTGTTAGCCTACTCTCATACTCTATTTTTACTCATGAGCAGATTACCTTCCTCTCACTGACAGGGAACTAGGATGAGGAGCTGAAGAGCAGAAAACAGCCCTCTCAGCTAGAAATGAAAGCTATTGCAGCCTCCAAAGTGTCGCATTTTGGAGCAGTTCTATTTTTGCATCTGATGCTGCAGTCTCATGTGGACGCAAAACGCTGAGCAAGGGCTGTCTGCAGCATGCAGGTATGCCCCCCCCCCATTCAAAAGCAATTACAAGAAATCACATTCAGATCAAATTTTACAGGCAAGGGAAAAGCCAAAGAGGGAAAGAGTCCCACAGCCAAACAGCTGTAATGGGATTCCTTTTTGCCAGCGATGACCATCATCTCCACTGCGCAGTAATTGCAAGGTCAGGGCACCCCAATGAACCGAAACTTCACCTCCCTTTCTGTTCAGTCAAGGAGCACAGCAAGACGAACAAGTATCGCAGCTGTGGACCTGGATTTTAAATGGAAAGAGTTTGCACATATCTTTCTGCACGAATACATATGCAAACACAACACTGCCACTTTCCTCGGAAAAGCTGTCAAGCTGCCAGCAAGCAACGCCACACTAGCACTAGCCTGGCGTTAAAACTCTCTACAATTACTGTAATAACTCTAGTTGGGCATGACCGCTGGAAGAAGGACAAACAGATTAGTAACATGAAATCCCGGTAGGAATAATTGGACTTTAACTGATGTTGAGGTTATCTGGTTCACATTCCTAATTAGCATTTGCACTTTCCAATGGATCTTAACAATGGCACTGTATAAATGCGTGGGCTGGCTCTAGCCTTGCATGCTGTAACATATTTTGGCACACAGCTGTACTAACCTCTTCCTTTCCCCCCGTTCTTTCTGGTGGGGAAGTATTAGCTAATTTTTTCATTTGCCATGTGCATGATGAAAAAGATTCCAATTGTGTCCAGACCACTGATTTAATCTCACTTTACTGTTTCAATTTAAATTGCATTTTCAAGTTACTTTGGTCAACACTTCGGTTTCTGCACTGCATGGGCCACATGGTGGTCTCCTCCATGCAAACGCAAGGGAAACACCCATAAAAGTTAAAATGTATATGGCAACAAAGAACTAGCATACACAAAGGGAAGTTTCTCCCTCCCCATCTTGCAGCTTCTGCAATTATTCTTGCAACACTAACAAGTGTAAATGATTAACTGGTTGTCAGGAATACTTTGTACTTGCCACAGTGAGCACTCTCTTCCCACAAATTCCCCCAGCTGAGTCTCTGAGTCGCTGAATTCCAGCCTCCTGACAACACACTTTCTCATTCTTTCCTCATGAATTACCCAACTTAGACAAAAATTGGCCCAATCCTAGAAAAAAAACATTACTTGAGCAAATAGTTATTACTTGCAAGCTGAAGTGATCAAGTGTATGCAAGCTTCCAAGATCACTTTTGTATTGAGAACCTCATTTCTGGGGGAGGGATCTGAATGTCACATAAATGTCATAATTTAATATGCATAGGCAAATACGTACATAGTTTAATGCACATAATATGTGCATACACAAACATATACAAATTTATAAGTAATGTTCAGTGTGGTTCCAAATGCAGAGGAGTTGGTGACCACATCACAGCACCTCTTCATCTATGGAGAGTCAATCAGAGGTCCTAAACTCACGCAGTCATTCTGGTAAGGAACGCTTTTTTATCTATGAATGAAATAAAAATCTATATACTATGACATTTCCTGTGTTTTTTTTCTGAAAGAATTTGAGCTGGTCAAGATATGAAGGGCTGAACTGAGAAATTCTAGAAGCTAATCATTGCACTTCAGGCCAGAAAATTTCCAGATAGGGAGAATCTGTTTTCTGAACAAATCTTGATTAGAACATGAAAAAAAAATAGCATAAAGTTTATTTTTCCCAATGAAGATAAATGGAAGAAGTCATTCCAAAGAAGTTTAACTTCATTTCACTTCTACACATTTGTAATTTGCGTTTTCAAAGGATTTGCTCTTGTGCTGTTTACACTTCCCCACAGTTTTTCTGCATGGGGAAAAGAAGATGAAGGAGAAAGGTGACAGAAGAGAAAAGAAACCCTGAATTTCTTCAAATCTACCATTTCGCAACTGAAGTCCCCAGCAGGAAGCTAAGTAGGGAGCATCCAGGAAGAAGAATAGGATGAAGAATCTTTCCTGGAGTGTTAATTGGCAGAAAATCAGCAAATATAACTTGCAGGATGAGAGCTTTTAAAAGCCTAACATGACTCAACCACTGAAATTTAGGCCCCTACATATCCCCTGCTGTGCTTGCTGAAAATGGCACTGGCAGTTCCAGAAACATCAACATTTAGTTCATCTGGAACAAAAACTTTGCTGAAGTTACCAGTACAACATTGTACACCAAAGACAGCAGTAAGATACACAGAGTGACAAAGCTAACAACAAATACCCCACTCCCCTCTCCCACACAGACAAACATAGAAAAGTTTAAAGATAAAAGAAATTAACTAATCTGGTCTTTTTAATCCAACTATTTTATGTTTCTTAGGGAAAAATCTTGGGTTTGGCATATGCAGAGTATTACAAATTAACATCTATGAGGATGCACGTATCCCTTGGATGGACATAATACTCTCATACAGTTTGTAAGCAGTTCACCAGCATGTGTAGGAGATACTGAACAAGACCTTTCTGCCAGCTTTTCAGGTGGCAAAAAAACCCTACAGGCAATGAAAAGAAAAGGTTCAAAGCAAAACACATTCATTTTTTGGTTCTCAAAAGGAAGTACCATTTAATCTTTTACATACTTCAATCGTAAACTGCATTTGGAAATGTCCCAGGTCACAATTCCAAACACAATCTACTGAAAAAACAATTTAGTCAAATGCGGGGAGGACTAAGAACTAGGCAATTTCAGAAAGCTGTGTTAAAACAACTTCTTTTTTCAATGTAAGTATATTTCATATAAGGAAATGCTTTTCCTGAAAGCTGCATAGCAATACAACCTCTCCAAGTGTTCTATTTCTTTATTAACTTTTTATGTGTGAACCTGCATATACATCCCAGTACATGACTAATATATTCTAACAGTTTGAAATACAAACTGCAATAGTGTTTTGCCTAGCTCTGCTTTTTAATTTAGAACTCTATCCCAAACTGCTCTGCACATAGAAATGAATGCCACGTAAGAAAACTTCTAGTAGCCTAGAAGGTGTTTTGACATACAGTGACGACTGATAATTTTTTTTTTTTCCCTCCCATCATGGTAGTAATACAATTTATCAGCTTATTGATAATATTTATTGTAATATAGCGCACTGAAATATATTACCATTCCTGAAAATAACCTTTTCTGACACCTAAGTATTTAATACAAGCATTTAGATAAGTATGTAACACTGTCTATGCTACAGTTAATACCTGCAGCAAGTGTCAATGACATTGTATAACATGACATAGTTTTTATCGGGGCAACCTTCTTTAATGCCGTTTGAGCTTGCAATCCTAAAAAGCCAGCACTAATCTAAAAAAACCCAGAGCACTGCTAAATCCCAGTAAGAAGATTGGTGACCTATTCCCGATTCTGGCATCAAACCAAATTAGGGTTTTTGCCTTCTACATCAGCAGCAGAGATCACACCAGCGCTTGCATCACGTGAGGTCTAAGCGTACCAACACGTGTGTTACACAGTATGCATGCTTAGGAAAAAAGCGGGCACTTTGTTCATGGCAATGCAAAGCAGCAAAAGGGGGCACCTGAGAAATAATAAATACTCTGGAGCATGTCTTTATACGTGGAAGCGTAACAGCCACGGCTGCATGTGCACAACAGCTACAGAAATACCTGTCAAACGTGATGATTAGCAAATGCTTTGGCATCCCAAGTGCATCAACAGAATTCATACTGTAAAAACTGAGATCTGGTAACAGCTCACAAGCACTACCCTCTGATAAAGGAAAAAAAAAGTGGATACTATTTCTCAAACAGCAGTCCAATTCTCAGCACACTGATTAGTCTCACACATTTGCTAAATCCTAACCTAAAATAATAAACCTTATTCCACGATTTTGGAGGCTTTTCAACAGAGAAAGTAGCCCCCTTGCTCAGCTTTCTTGAGAACACAGATTGTTTGGGCTTGGATTTTAACTAGACGTGCAGTTGATCCATTGGCTTAATGCCTCCTGATTGCCCTACCACCTCCTGCAAGAGTTACTCTGCAGTAACTCAAGTGGGTCTCTTGGGATTCAATACAGCAGTTGAAGCTTTCCAGTGGGGGTTATAAATATTTTCCTTATTCTACCTATACTTGGATGACCTCAGCAAACACTCGTCTCTCCTGTGTAACTGCTAATGATGCACAAGCCTAGCATCAATACAGAAAGGGGGAACCAACTGCTACCTGTAACATCAATAGTTACTGGCATATATCAGCAAAAATCAACCATAAACATTTTGTTTATTTTCAGTTGAAAAAGCTCTACTGTCAACATAGTCCGATTTACAGAGTAATCTTGCCATATGAGTTTAAAAGCCACAGAGCTCTCCCTGACCTACATTGCCAGGCTGGAGTGAAAAAAATAAACAAACTGCACAGAAACCATAGCACAGAAAGACGAGCCTGGAGAAAACAAACGTGGAGGGCTTGACGCAGTCTCACCCTGGTGGGGCCATCAGCAAGGACAGTGACAAGGACAGGACCCCTGGAGCCAAAAGACCTCTATCTGTCTGGGGTAAAAGGAAAGTAAAAGATCATCCCCTCCTGGGTGCTTGCAAACTGGTTAAGCAGCAATGAGCCTTGCAGTACCTGGGTTTGAGTGTGCGTGACCAAACAATTTTTTAAAACTTCACCAGATGGAGAACAAGCTCCTGTTGCCTGGCTTGTGTCCCATTGGTGCACAGAAGGGGAGGGAACCAGAGGCAACATTTCACTAAGAAGTCTTCAGCTAATCATTTGTTCCCTAGAAAATGCAATTTCAGGGCAGCTGAAAGTATTTGTCAATGTAGGTTGACCCCTCTCAATCATTTTCACCATTATGAAAAATGGCTGGCACCTCCAAAGTATCAAAAGGAAATTTTTGCCTGCTAAACCCATCATTTCACTGCACAAATCACTTTCAGAAACTATTAACAAAAGGCAAGAGATACGAGAACTAAATGCAGAAAATGTATGTGGAGAGGACACATACAAATATTTTGTGTTGTTATTTTAAACTTTTTGCATTCATTTTGATTGTGAACATGTCCTCTCCTGTGCCAAAAGGTGGAATTTAAAGCCCAATGTGCTGTTTACTCAGTACAACATCTGAAGGAGTGACTTGGTTTTCATTCTTGGTTCTTCTTCAGTCTCTGTAAAATACTTGCATATTAACTGGAGGAAATACAAGAGACCCCAGCTGTCTAATCGCTTAGGTGTATTTTCTTATCAAGGTTATAAGAGACTTTTTCCCTGAATATCATGCAGCCCAGACATTCCCAGCCGCGAGGAGCTGCGGGAAAGCTGGGGGAGGTGAGCCTTTCCTGGCAAGGAGGAAATGCTCCAGCTCCACAAGTGCCACACCAGCATCCTCTCTCCGCCTTGTGGTATTTCCAAAAGGCTTGGGTCAATCTGAAGTGACTTTTTTTAATTTAGATTTCTTTAGCCTCAGTGAAATAATCATCATCATCATCACTAAAAGGGAGCCCAAACATTTTTATTTTTCTTTCAATTACCAAACTGAAGCAAAAAACCTCTTTCTGCTCAGCCTCACACTTGATTACTATGAGCTGGACAACATTGGTATCGATTTCCAGATCGTTATGCTTTTTGAATTGACAAGTATTTTAACTCATAAAAAGCTGCCTACAGTATTTGGAAAAAGCAAGCCAGAAGAGTTTTGTATTAACTCTATTCAGCTGGAACATAATTCAGGCAATACTCAGACTCCTACTGACATGTGTCAGGTAACATAGACCTTAACTGAATCCCCTGGCTAATCTACGTCAGCCCTAATTAGCAGGTCTGGGGACAGAAAACATTCTGTGTAACAACGACGATGCATCTCAACCCAGTCACATTTACTGAAACACATCCCAGGGAAGGAACAAAAACCTAAAACAAAGCTCTTCATATTAAATTAACTGAAATGTAAGCAACGAGTAGGTCAAAAGGAAAGGACTTATTAAAAAAAATCCCTCTTGCATTCAGTAATCAGTTTCACATGTAAAGCCATTTGCAAGACACTATGTGGAATCCATTAAACAATTAAAATGTGCAGGGGGTAACTGAAACCGTATCCTTCAGAAACCAGAGTGCATCTTATTACAGAGGTTTCCTTCTTGACCTTAAAGCCTACCTCAAAATGGATGAGAAATTCGATGTTATTAAACTCCCCATGCAAAAGCAGTGTGCAGGTCCACATTGAGATGCCTCCAGGGCAAAGGTTTGCTCGGATGCTGCATGGGGATGGAGACAACGGGGCCATGTGGTCCCCCACTGCCATACAGAAGCACAGAAGGGTTTTTCCTCCAGAGGTAGTCTTGCAAGCCAGGAAAAGAAACACATGCAGCACTGAAGTCAGCCACCGCTGTCTTTCATTTCTGGCAGTGGTGGCAGAGCAGAAATAAGTCTGCTTGTTCTCTATTCTTCAAAGCCTGTCCTAAGACCACCTTTAATGACTTATTTTTTAAAGAAGCATCCATGTACTCTCACTTTTTAACAGGAAAAATAAAAATTCATGTGAAATACAATACTCCATCCTGTTTGAGAATCCATTTATTTCATGCCCATTTTGCCTCCAAAAAGGGGTTTCAGCACATACTTGTGTAGGGCAGAAAGGGACCTGTTCACTCCAGTCTGCCTCTGTCCATGTTATAAACATTGGTTTTACATATCTGGAACTAAAACTTCTCACCATTGCAACTCAAGTATGCTATTCTGAAGTCACCTGAGGACGCAGGGAAACCCATTAAGGAAATGGGCTCTCCATCAGGGACGAAGTCACCAGAGGTTCATCACAAAGGCGTAGCAGCAGCTACAGCATGGGACACCCAACTACTGCCCGGGTCCCAGCGGCAGCATGACTGAGAAAAAGTGGAGGGGAAAAAAGTCCAAAATCAGTGTATTTTTACCAGTCCCCTCCTACCTCAGCTGACCACCCACCCACCAAGAAGAGGGGATACCAGTAATGCCTTCCAAGACGTCAGCTTTGCACGTGCTCTGCAGCCTATCTGAATCCTACAGCAACTCACTCTGTTTGATGTAGGCCTGCAGAGATGCCACAGACAGGCTGCCATGGAAACATTTGTTTTCATTTACTGGTGTCCAGCACAATAAGAAAGTCAGAGCCATGGAGGAACCAAGAGAGAGTATAAATTACCAATGGGCTCAGACAGCTAAGCCTTTGAAAAATGAAATGTTATAGTTTTCTGATCTCACTTTGCAATTAATAGCATGTATATGTTTAGAGCAGAAACGATGAAGGCAAATTCTAACCTGTTTTAGAAAGACATTTCAAATTAGGCTGCATGTAAGGGAGAAGATGACAGTTGGTTCCACTTGCATCTTTTAATTAAAATGCAGTAGTCTTGATAACAGAAAATTGAGATAGGGCAGAGAGGGAAGAGGAAGGAAATAAAATCCTACAGCACTTGAAAACCCCTACTTAAAGTGGGAAGAACCCAGAAATAAGTTACTTCTGCTCGTTTTCTTGTATCTTAGGAAAAAAACTGAACTAGTGTGCTCACTGTTTGCACTCTTGGATCTTGCTTTATATTTGGTTCTCCAAACCAACAAATGCAAAGCGTAGGTCAGAGCTCACTTAAAAGAGAAGTCTTCAGCACCCTCTCTGCAGTACAGTTTTCGCCCCAACTGTGGGCTTGGCAGCTTTTGACAAAGAGTATTTCTGATCCCAATGCTGGCTGGGAGAGTGCAATGAAGAGCACAAGGAGAACCACTTCCAGCAGGGATGGACATCTAGGTGGAAATCACTGCTCAGTATCCCTCTGAGCAGGCTGTGTTGACTCCTGTGACTGAGCACCCATTAGAAACCTCCAGCTTCTTCATGACATGGGAGAACTATGTAGCCACCCTGAGGCTGTTTTTCTTTGACAAAGTACCAGGGACAATGTCAGCGTTCAGCAAATACTTCTGCTCCAAAAGCCAACAGCTGTCCCTGGACAGACAAAGCACCATTAAGTGGCCATCCCACCTCTGAAAGGGAACACCCTTGTTAGATAAGCCTGCCGCTACCATCTGTAGGCTCCCAGATGAGAGAGACAGTGGGGGTACAGGTGGTAATGCTTCTGGTTTATGGTTTTGGAGGAGGATGAATGAACAGGTTGGGTTGCCTACTTAACCTGGTTTTGGCTTGTGATGTCTTACTGCATGAAAGACTTTCTGGGTCAGGATGGATACAGCACACAGGCAGTAACACCGTGGGGCCTCAGGAGAAAGCTTTTACCTGGCATTTGCTTAAGCTTCTTTCACTGAATGGATACCACATTAGATGAACCACTGTTAACCTCAGCTTTGAGGTTACCTTCACCACATTTTCCCGTGTAGATATATCTCACACAATATGAAAAACTCCTGGTGTCGCAAATGCAAAGTACTGAACGTGAGAGAGACTGAAAGATACAACAGCAGGCAGCGAAGACGCTCAGCATTAAATATGGAATAAGAAAGAGGGGCTTTTGAAACAAAGGACACCAAGGGGATAATGGATTAAGCAAACCTGCCTCAGAAGCATCTCAGTCTGTGACTACATGCAATTTCGGCTGTCAGGTCATTAACTGGATGAACACATAATTGATAAGCTGTAGGTTGTGCTCTACTTGAGAGCAATAAGATCCTTTAAATTATATTAATATTTAACATATATAAAAGCATTTGTCATTTGCAAAGCACTCTATAGAGTAACTGATGGATTCTATAACTATCCCCAGCTCCCAGACTAGGGAATGCAATTCTAGAGGGATAAATATCTGGCCCATGTCCAAAACATTCACTGACAGAGCTATTATTCTAGCTCAGAATTAGGTTTCTAAGTTTATGGTCCTTCTAGATCACACTGCTTTGTAGCCTTCAGTGGGTAGAAGCACGACACACAGACAGAGCTGGAAGACAGGAGCTAACAACATAGGATGACATTTCTGACTCACATCCACCAACTGTCACATCCCTACCCTGGGCTACCATCCACACTGAAAGATGCATTCAGGTGGGTTAAACACAAGGAATGAAAATATTAAATATTTGATAGCCATGTGTTGTCCCCCCCTCTCCCCCTTCTCTTCAGGAATTAATCTTGGGGAATTTACTGACCTCCATAATTTCATAATTTGTTAGGTCTTTCAGTATACTTTATTTATATTTTTATATAAAATAAAAATATAAATTCCCCCCCCCCCCCCCCTAATGCAAGAGAAAAACTTAC
>NW_010973443.1:2627532-2664796 GCF_000737465.1 Haliaeetus leucocephalus | reverse complement strand
AAAAAAAAAAAAACCCCCCCCCCCCCCCCCCAGTTTAAAGGGATACAGTAAGTTCACTTGAGGGTGATCCTTAAAATGTGATAGCATTTTTCTGAAATGTGACAGATTATTTGTTATGCTGCAGCACTGAGCTTCTGTGAAACAGACACAGAACTTTGTTGTTATGCAAAATTACCATAGCAGAACTTCACCTTCAGCCTCCTACATGGTTTCCCTGGGAGAAAAAGCACAGTGAAAGTCACATAATTTCTCTTGACTGGACACAGCATCCTTTTGCTATAGCTGAACTTTATGCACTTGGAAAGTGGACTCCCCTGGGGATCTACCAAGTGTTCCCACAGGCCAGAGTGGGCCTGTGCCAGAGAGGTACCTGCAGTTGCATCCTTAATGCACACAGTATGCTGACAATACCACCTAGGAAGGATGCAAAGTCTGGATCGCCCATTTAAGGTATGTAAATGCATGCATCACCCCAGTTGCACTTGTTCCCTGAAATATTTGTGCCTTCTAAACTGTTCCCTGAAATATTTGTGCCTCCCAACTAACTTCTGTTTCAATGCACCCTATGGTCTGCTCATTGTCATAGCTTTGTCATTTGAGGATTCATCCTTTTAGGAGCTTGATTCTCATCAATATTACATTCTGCCTAGTAAGTCTAACCATCTTAGAAGCAGATAAAGTGATTATTGATGACAGTCAGGACAACTTCAAAATATTTCAGCAGTGTAAGTAGAAAAAATGCATACAAAATTTATATTGGACATTTTTCAAGAGCTATTCAGAACTTGCAAAGCAGAGAAATCTGATGAGCAATAAAACATGATGGTTTTTATATGCTAGCAATTTGACACTTCAACAGAGTCAAAGTTTTGTGAAAAAGTGAAACTTCCTAAAAGTATTATTCACAGCATTTTTTTGCATAAGTGGAAATCTAACATAACAAGTCACTCCTTCTGCGCCATCTTATATTCTCATAAAGTTCAGCCTCCTAGACAAGATTTCCATAGAAATCCTATTCGGTAAAATTTGCTTGACTGAGTTGCAAAAATTGACTCACATTTTACAGCCAAGTGGCAAAAGCTGAAACGAGCTTGACTCTTTCCATCAAAGCCAGTATTAGTCATTCTTCCAGCTTAATGGTTTGCACGCTATTCTTGACAGACAAAACTGGGGCCGCAGGTCAAGAAATGACAATTTAATAGTCACAAAGTATGTGGCCAGATAGCTATTGCTAGTCTGAAGGAAACAACACAGGCTTGGCCAGTGAAACTAAAAGATACTTGACAGCATGACTGCTAAGTTGCTGTAAGAGTAATAAAATCACAGCTCCTGTGTTAGCATAGAAAAATTTGGCCCAAACTGTAAAGCCGTGGTTAAATAAACATCATAAAGGTCCTCCTCACCTGCCACTCTCCAGAGGGCTTAAAACAAGAGTGGCTGGAGGATGCAAGGGCCGAGTGCAATCTGACTGTGAAGACAACAGGATTTGGCTCCCAGTCAGATACTGCTTTCCTCCGCCCTCTCTCCTTCTTCATGTTCTTGCGGGTTCCTCTTTCAAGCCTGCAGACTACCCCACCTCTACCTTTATACTCTTCTGTCCTCCCCAGGTGGCTTTTCTTCACCGCCACATCCTATGGTTGCCTGAGGGAGGACTGGCTTTGCTGAGCCCTCCAACACACATACTTCCCCTCCTGGCCGCTGCTTGAGGCCTCCTGACCTAAAGCAGGCTCAGGACAGGCTGGTCCACTGCCCAAAGACCACCTCGGTGACATGGCTGGAAAGGCTGAATTGAGAAATGGGTCCACTCTGAGATGCTGAATTCGCTCATGCCCTGCTTCTCCATGGCCTTCCAGAGTTGAAGGCAAGGCAACTTCTTAGCATGGCTCTGCCCACAGGCACAGACCGGTTCCTAAGTGACAGTGCAGCAAAGATCGTCCCTCCTAAAAGTAGGCTCCTGGCAGGGAAGGCAAGTTTCCTTACAGAAAACCACCAGCAACTTTCTGCCAGTAACATTCAGATCCAGCTATGATTCACAGACATCGTGGAGAAGCTCACAAAACTCACCACTATCACTGCTATTTGCTCCTGACATTTCCCCTGCCTCCTCTGAGTGTCTCTCATGGCCCTGCTAATCTCACAAGGGTCAGAATTACTGTTTGGACAGTGACTCAATACGAGTCTCAACTCAGCAGAGTACCAAGGAAAAGAGAAGCCCTATGGGATCAAATCCTTCTTTGTTTATAGGCCTTGCTGCTCATAATTTATTTTCTGCATTCTGTTGTGGCATGTGCTGACATAAAATTAATCCAAAATCTCTGGCTGTTCCAGGGACTGCTCACAATCCCTCATCCAGCTCAAATCTGTGCAACACCTTTAACCTCCAGAGAAAACAACGGAAGCATCTCTGTGCTTGGCATTGGTGAAATATCAGGCCATTCATTCTTTTGCTTAAATTACGAATCTAATTTCAACCATTTTCCTCCAGACAGGATGCAAAAAACAAGACAAAAAGCAATTTACCTCTACTTCACAGGCATATTCTGATCCATCCAGGAGTGTCACTTTGCACTGCATATTTTTCGGTTTCTTGACGATCTTTAGAGGAGACTTGGAAAGTTTGCTAGATGATGATTTTTGAGAGAGCTTGTCGTCCTCTAGCTGCTGGTATTCCAGCTGTTTGGCACTCGCAGCAGCAAACTCCTGTTCTTTGTCTGTGGGCTATAAAGAGAAAGAAAGATACTTTTTGAAGGGAGATGAACCAATCACACCATGCAAAACACTACGCACCCTGCACCCAAGCATTTAAGTGACCATAGTGTGGGGCTTGTATGAGAAAGCCCCTGATGCAGGACAGAGTCTTCCTTACCTATTGAAAAGATTTCCCACATTGCCCATGTTCCCCCCAGCCCTCTCTTCTCACCTCAAAAGGTACAGAGTACCTGTGGAGGAGGGGCATGCATGAACATACTTTAGGCTTCCACTTTTTCCATAGGTACAAAATCCCTCTTGGACTTCTTCGACCTGTTTTTTTTGGTCTGTTGGAAATGCTGAGTAATTGGTAAACATTGTGATGAACAGATATTCCTACAGTTTGTTGATATTACTTTTAAGCCCTGTACCTATTAAATCATATGATGCTTCCGTGGTGTCACACGGAACAGGAAAAGACCATCAGGTTTGCACTAATTTTGCTGTCAGTGAGAAAACAGTCCCCTGAATAAGGGCACAGATCCACCGTGACAGTGTGAATTCGCAGGGGGATGCTGACATGCCTGGGAGAGTGAAAGGCTCCCCAAGTGCCTGAGCAAAGGGTTAAACAAACAGGGTGGAACTGAGGGGCCAAACAACTTTTATGTGCAGCTGGCTGGCTAATGGATAGTAAGTACAGTTTGAGAGGCTGAATTTTGCTCTCTGCAGATGCCCAATAAGTCCCTCAAGCTGGCAAGGAACAGGTGCTATTTGAAAGACAAATATACTGCAGGGAAAAGGGGCAAGAAGAAACAACTTCGAGTTACTTTTGCATGGGTTTATCCGAGGGTCAGACCATTTGAAGAGTTACTGTGATGCAGCCCAGCCCCTGGTCCTCTCCATGGCACTAGATGAAAGCAGAACAGCTCTGCAGCATTTCACCCTTCCTAGCAACAGCACTGTGCCACAGTCATTACCTTTCTCATCAGTTATGCCCCTGACAGTGTCCAAACAAAATCTCAACAGGACTGCAGTAATTCCTAAGCTAAACTTTAAGTAAAATAAGATAAAACTAACACCTTTCTGTTATCTCACTACAAGGAAAAAAAAAACCAAACCTGTTTTGGCTCTGAACAATTTCAGTGTAATAACCAAAAAGCTTTGCTGGAAATATATTGTAAATTAATCCTCCAAGTCTGTTTCCATTCATTGTATATAATAAACCTTCATGAGAATGGAGCAAATCCATCCAAAGGCTTTAATCTGCTTTGAGACTAGAACAACCTTGTGTCCTATAACCAGCAACAACAACGTACCACTAAATCACAGGGAACTTGCCTCAAAAGACTCCATACAAACAAGCCATAAGCTTGCCCTCTGCCTTTGGGTGAATGGGGGAAAAGAGGAATTTGGAATCATCTCTGCTACCAACAGCGCCAGCTCCTACCAAAGCCCCAGCAACCTGCGAAGAGGCAACTGCAAAGAGGTGAGGCAAGACCCATGCTCCTCCTTTCCCTGAGAGAGAGGACACAGCAAAGGTCTCCTGGGCTTCCCTGGGTGGGGAGACTAGAAGAAAGTGGGTCTAGCTAGTCAAAAAAGCAACACAAAAGCTGCTTTCAAAATCCACCTCATCCCCTGAGTCGTGGATGTTCTTCCCCAGGAGCAGCCCAGCGCCAGCCAGCTCTTCCCCCATCTAGCTCCAGCACTGGAGGACTTTCTCCTTCTGGCACTTGGACACCAGCTCTGTGTCTGGATCTCAAGGTCCTCACATACCTTGAAGGCTGGCAGGAGATGAAGGCACAGCATATGTCAGTGGATTAGCCGTTCGCTAAGCACTTAACGCTCACCGTAGCTGTGATGAAGGGGGAGAGTCGCCCCCAGGCTCACAGCAAGGCTTGAGGCCAGCTACCCCTCTACCACAACAGCGGCCAGCTGGCAAGTGGTTCAACCTACTGCACCAAGAGAAAAACAAGACTGAAGATGTCTCCTCCTAGGGCCTCTGTGAAGAGCTGCGCTGCTGCTGATGGGCAGAGGGACTCTTTGATGATTTCCATGCGTTTTGTTAAAGAAATCTGCCAGGGAAAGTGCACATGCACATGTGTAGGTGGCAGAAGTGGAAGAAATAAACTCTCATTGCCAGTGGCTCATTAGATTTTCCATGTAAAAGTTAACATGCTGCCCCAAGAAAAAGCAACCAACAAAAAACCCCCAGAGGCATGGAATTAATCTTTTTAAAGAAAACAGGAAAGCTGCTTGAGAGAAAAGCCCACAACAAGGGCACCCAGCAGCCATTTAAATTTTAGAAGGAGCTTCAGCCTATAAAAACATTCTATGAATCCTTACGGATTGGTGATTATTTTCCTTCAAACAAAGACGCCTGGTAACTCAAGACTACAGCAGAAATGTGCTTATTTATAATTTTTTTTTTAAATGGTATTGAGGTTATTTTGTTAAGGTTCCTGTCTATATTAAGATCAGGGGAATGTGTCTAGGTTAAAATAATACAAAAGATTTTCTCTCGTTTGTCTAGAGAACAAAACATGCCAAGAACTATTAGAGAAGATCCGTCAAACTATGCTGACATGTTCAGGCATTGAGGTACTTTCAGACTGTATTAAGTCTCTTTTTCCTAAAGAAACATGACATCCTGGTATCTAGGGGAGGGGAAAAAAAAAAAAAGGCCAGTGAAAAAACCATGTACTCAGTGAATTATTTTGAACTCTGCAAGCATAGTTGCATTTTCTCCTAAATTCTTCCCCAAGATACCTCTATGCTGTATTTCTGCAGTATTTTCAGTGTCACGGACTCAATTTTAGTGCACCACAAGTTGCTTCAGCGTTTGTGGTTTTTGAACATAAGCTGTCTATCTATATTACTGTACCTTACTATGACACAGTATGTTCAAGCCCTTCTGAAGGTAGACCCCCCCTCTTGAAGCAAGCCTGTGGAGTCACAGGATTCAGAAGTAACGACCTTTGACACTTCACAGCTTCTCACTGGAGTATGAAGCAATATTACCAAGCTTGCACAACATATGAACCCCATCTACTTATGATAGTTGCTCATAAATGTCAGTGCCCAACCTGTGTGACGCCTTCTTGCTCATTTTCAATGAGATAGGAAGGCAGGAAGATAGTAAGATTGCATTATTATACCTGATAGAAAGGACTAATTTCTGTAGTAACTGCTAATCTCAACATGAAAAAGCCTTTTTGTCTTCATTAAAATGTTCTTTTTTATGTGTATAGGATGACAACAAAAAGTTACTGTCATGGATCGGTAACTTAAATCTTTCTTCCCAAGGTTCTCTCATACGAGCAATAGCAAAAACCATCAACTTCCTCACTGCGATTACAGATGGCAAGAGAGAGAATGATACCCATTACTCCTTCAGTTTTGGGCTTTTTTAATGACACCATTGCCATTAGCTCTGTCTCTTAGTGCTGCATTTAAGTGGTTCTTTCCTGTGATACAGACACCTAAGCCACTACAAAATATACTGGGCAGATCACTGCAGCTGGATTCAGCAATCAGCTTACAACAGGGACTTTCGGATTCAATCTGGTAATCTCAATGGGAAGGTCTTGCACATCCCTTTGCTAACCCAGTTCTTTTATCAAGGCTTCTACAGATACCAGCTCACAGGTAATCTTCTTTGGAAAAGGAAGGGATCACAGACCACACAACAGCATCTCAGGTCTCCAAACTATGCCTCCGTAAACACAGGTGGACAGGCTTGGTGCCTAAGGGTTTTGGGGTTTTTTATAGTTACTCTGGGGTTTGTTTTCATTTGGTTTTTTTAACATTAAAAGAAACTTGGGGCAGAAAGATTACTGAAGAAGTCTGGAAGAACAAAATTAGTAATACCTATGCCTAGGCCTGATAGAATTACACTTTAATGACCAGTTTATGCAGTACCTTTCTCTTTTGGACAAGCAGCCCTGCCTCTTCTCCCCAAACTAATTACATGCAATTTCCAATCTATTTCGGAGACCAAAATTGTCCCAACATCAGTGGATGTGCGAGCAAGAGCAGAGAGGTCTTTGGTGGGCATGGAGCGAGGCTGATCAAGGGTTATCAATGGTAAAAATAGTCAGCAACGAAAAAAAATAAGCAGTTCTTCCAATGGTTGATCTTCAGGAGCGATAAACACCAGAAATCCTGCCCTGCCATGTCTACCTCTTGAGGTATTAGAAGTCAGACATAAGACACCTCTTTTAATTTGGTCCCAGAAATATTTGTTGTCCCAAGCAGTTAGGTAATGCTTCCCTAAATGAGGGAGATACAAAAATACTTTGTATCTGAAATCGCTTACACCCTCATTTTATCCCCACCAACAGCAAGTTTGGGCTGTAGCTCTCTGGACAAAAGCTTAAAACCCAAGACCACAACTAGCCCCAAACAGCTTCTACAGAAGCACTCATGGTGACTTTAAGTAATGCCTTACATCTGCTTGCTTCACCAGCACTGACTCCCAACTAGGTAAAATAACAGGACCCCACTTCACACAATCTGAATTTTTTAAAGGGTGGAGGAGACGAGTACTTAGACTGACTTATTCCACTCTTCAAAGGTGAATGTCATCAGATGGGGGTCGTAACCTTACGGAGCTAAGGGATGTGATTTGCAGGTACCTCATTAATTGTGTGTCACTTAACCATGAAGAACAATGTCTGTTAATCCTATTGACTGGAAATTATTAACGGGAAAAAGAAAGCAGCTTCCACAAATTTAATAAGCGCAACAATGAACCAAATGGAAAAGCATGTGATAGCTCTTCTGAAACCTATTACATGAATAGTTAAAGTAATTATAATGCAGCCATTTCAGAACTATGAGAAGTTTAAGGGACCACAGATTCTTCATGGCTCACACATCAGACAGGCAAGCAGGAAATCAGTTTTTGGCAGGTGTCAAAGAAGAAATGAACTCTGAAAACATTTTCAGCTTCTTAAAAATTAGCACTGTTTGCTATTTAATGCAAATGCAATATTGAAGATGTTTCCTGCTTAGTTAATAAGACTGCCCTTATATTGAAGCACTGGAGGCAGAAAGACCTGATGTTAATTTCAAAACATTCTGCTTGAAAACTATTATTTTTTTAAATGCAGAAGACCAACCAGTCAAGATCTACAGCATCACACCAAACAGCCTTCCATGCGTATCGGAATATGTATTTCTGCTCCTAACACACCAGGCTCATTATTTCCCAGGAGCAATAAGTGGGCATGTAGCTAGTTGCGTGCAGCGAGCGTGCGTGCATGGGGTCCCTTACCTCCTCCTTTTTCACCGGTGTGCTGTGGGCTGCCACAGCCGAGAACTGCTCAAGCGCGTTTTGATGCTCTTCGCTCAGCTGCTGCTGCTGCTGATCCTGTGGCTGGGTCTCCACTGCCCCTTCCTGCGCAGGGCCCTCCTGCTGATCCTGCTCTTTATCCTTGGACTCAGAGTCCGACCCCGATTCTGTAGTCATGGTTGGTTATTCTGTAAAACAAGGCGTGCAGACGTACTGAGTATGATCTTGTAGCTGTGAATTTGTAAGCTAGGCTTACAAAATGGAGAAACATGAGGCGCAAGGTTTTAGTCTTTAGCCTTTAAAACTAAAGTGGCTATTACACTGGCCCAACAAGGGTCCCTAGGAAAGCTTCCCTGGTGCAAAAGAGCAGGTCTAAATGCATCCGTACTCTAAGGAAGAGCATGTTGCCATAAAATCTTATTCTACATTATAATGTACAGACATTATAGAACTTATGTTCAAGTTAAATTCAGACGTACAGTTCTACATAGTTCATAATTCATAAAAGGAGAGCAACACTTTGAGAAAAGCTTGTGTGATTGAGGGCCCTATATCCAACACAATTCACTGCAGTTTGGGTTTCTAAACCATGTGGAAACTTTTGAAAACATTACAACTTTTGTTCTTTACATTGAAATCCATGGGGCTTGAACTCCTTAACACCTGCACTCCCTTCTGCAAATGGACTCAAGTACTTTTGATGCTGCCAGGCAACATATACACTAGAAACATCTGAACTGGGCCCACCAGTATCAGTGGAAATGTACAACTGCCCTTAAGCTCAGTTCTGTCCTTCCTGCTTGAATTCAACCCACACTTCTGCTATTTCTTTCTAAGTGCTAGAGCATCCAAAAGAAAATATAAATACTTCCATTAAGTCATTCTAAGTGTTAGATTTTAAAAAAAGTGAATATGACTTTCCTTGAATGTGAAAAGTCTATGTTTTAACTTAACTTTGTCCAGTACTAAATCAAAATGAAAACATTAGCAATAGTCATTCAAAATCTTAACTATTTTGATTAAATAATTTTGTTACAAGTATGTGGTTGGCACCCAATTCTCAAACTACATACAAGTAAAACCCAGCTTTAAAAAAATACTGTGATTTTGTATCAAAACAAGGATTTGAAAAGCAGACTCTGTGCCAGTTCAGCAGAGTGTGCTCTCATGTTTGTTACTCATAGATTCTTAGTCTTTGTGATCTTATTCTTGAGCATTTTGCTTTTAAGCAACTCAAACCAGTCTGCTGCAATCTATTTCTGTTCATCATCAGGCCATGATTTCTTTAACCTGGTAACCATAGCTACTATGAAATTACGAGCAGTTCCACAGAGTATACATCTGCTAATTCATCTGCTAGGAAGTCACTATCAACTCAACATACACTACAATGTTTACTAGTAGAAGCAGGTTTATTAATGATCACAAAGAAAGTACAGGGCTTTTTTTTTTTTTACTGAAATGTTTAATAAGCTACATTGCTTGACAGAAAATGTTTTAAATGAGGCCAATTACTATTTTCAAACTCATTTATGTATTCTGCACTTTTAAGGCTAAGTTCTCCAGTGAATACACGTCTCCGTACAGCAAGCAAGTGCACAGCATTCAGCCTGTGCTCAGTTTTTGCACTGTGTGTGAGGCTGGGGGCGCACATTCCCACCTCCTGCACGCCAAAACAGCACAAGCACAAGAGAGAAGCAGAACTAGAAAGTCTATATGGCATATTTATGCTTCAGGCCATGTTTTCAAAGTACTAACGTGTGACATGCTTGTTTAGGAAAACATCATAAATTTCGACACTCAAACTGTCACAGTTATATCAAAAATACCTTTTAAAATGCATTGTTTAAGAAATTGTCTTTAGCATCTACAAAAAGCACTAATTAACTCATGTCTTTTAAAATGTGACAGTCGGAAAGGCATTCATCTTATCAAACTTCAGATGTCCACATCTGAGATGGTCACTTTAAACGTGGAGGAGAAAACCAGATGTTTCAGAGAGCGATTCATCTGACCTATTATAGATGCCTGCTTTAAGCTGAGATAAATCACATACTAGCAGGACTTCGTCTGACTCACTACAAAGGAAGCCTAAACAAGTTCCTCTGATATAGATCAAACCAACCCATATGCCATTTTCAATTCTATTAACTTTTTTGTACACTTTAAAAATTAAATTGCAGAACAATGTTAATCTCCCAGAGTTTTGTTTTGCCCATCTGTCAGATCAACATGGAATAAACTGTTTTTCATCTGATGCTATTATGGTTGCCTTGCTTTAAAAGCACCCAGGTCTCCACAAACTTCACAAGTTTTCCCCCCACTTTCAAACCATGTTTTGCACAAGTGTATGAAGATATGAAATGCAAATTAATCAAATAATTAACTCAATAAAATTAAACTATGTATTTGATTTTCTTTTCCAGAAACTATGAATTAGGATGTAGAAAAAACTTACAGCTACAAAAATCATTGATCAAAGAACACCAAACAGCAGAGATGACCAATACGAAGTGTAATGTACGTAAGCTGTAGTACAAAGTCTTTTTTTGCCCCTCTTGATATGAGTTAGAGCAGTGTAAAATGGAAAGAAACTATCATACATGCTGTTTGGAAACAGTCACCCCAAGTATCTTGAGGCATTGATCTATGTAAGATCAGACTGCCAGTCGATATGAATCAAAAGTCTGTCTTCCTTCAGCTGCCATGACTGCGTCTCTGGAAGCTCATTTTTGCACCCTATATAGCTTCTTTCCTAATGAACATTCATATCCTGGCTGTTCATGAGCATAGAAACACAGGCATTTAAATTAGCCCCATAAACACAACTTCATGTAGCATGAGATGAAAACAAGTTTTACTTTTCTTGCCAGTTATAATTTTGCATGTCAAGGAACAATAAACATAGTTCTTAGCTTCTCCTGGGACATTCTCACATCAAGCAGAGCCTTACAATACTGTGAGTTACTCTCTGGGACTGTTTTTCTCTCCAGTTACACGACTCCTCGCTTGTTCTAAGAGTGCTTTGTTAGAAAACTTTTTGTGCGTTATCAAATCTTTTAGCATAAGTGATTCCCTGGATACAATATTCCTGTCATTAGTCAGACAGCAGATGGATTTAATTAACCCAAGGTTACCCATTTCCAAATGTCTTCTTTATTTCCCTACACATACTAATACGTTTAATAACAAATACTGAGAACAAAATACTATTGATTTCACGCTGTTATCTTGCAGATGTAAATAGAAGCAAAGCAAACACTTTTTGAATCCAATTTCTTATAAACTTCTCAGATGATTGTACTGTTAAAGATTTACCTCATTACATCTAGTACAGGTTGAAAATACCTAAATCACAAGACAGAAAACAACATTTCTCTCACTGCAAACCACCAGGTTGTTCTGCCTTCCTCAGCAAACAGCTACATATCCAAATGAACTTTGAAAGCATTTCATTTTTTATAAATGGCACAACAATCCTCATAGAAAGAGGTTAGTTTCACTTATTGGAAGAAGTAAGTCTTAAGAAATTTAACAACATAAATATTACTCTACCTTTGTTTGTACGCAGCAAACCTGACAGAATAGTTAGTAGTGTCTACACATTTGTCAAACACATGTAATTGGCTGAGAATTTCTCATTCTTATTTTATTAGTTTATTTACTATACCTGGCTATGTACCAAAATCATGACTACTAATGTGAATTTCAGTACAGGAAGAAAGAAATCACTGAAGTTCCTTAAACTTTTTCTGTTGCCAGCACAACCCCCATATCAAATTCCCCTTTCCAGCAAACAAAAAACAAACTAATGAAAAGAAACTAAGAGCACTACCTTATACAAATGAGGTAATACTATGCAATCCAGATGTGCTCTTGGATAGCTAAGTTTTGGCTTACAACCCAATATTCAAAGATTCCAAAAGATTAGCTGAGTCCAAACTTAACACAGATGCTGCTAATACTGGATATTCTAAGGCTAAAGTAAATTTGGCTACAGAATTCCATCAGAACAAAAATTGAGTCTTCTGATTAAAGGGAAAAAAAAACCCAACCAAGAACTAGCTTATTTTAATCCACTACTTAAAAATTAAGTTAAAAATGTATGTACTTTCAGCATTGTAAAGGTTTAAAATGTGTTTGAGAGCGCTGAGAAGAACAATTAAGGGAAGATAAAAATTAATATACTATCAAGGTATTAAAACACAACTTCAAAAAAACTACATGATGTTTTAAAATAATTATTAGATCAAATCACAGAAAATAAATCTTTCCATACACTTACACCATACAAAGCAAAGTCATTACATATGGATTGCAAAACCTGCAAACCACTTGCACAAAGAGTCCACATTCTAAAACCTTCCAACAGACCTAGTCCTTGTTACCTACAGCTACTGGCATATCGCAGCTTGGGAGATTACCATTTCTATTGCCAATTACCTGCTATGGACTTAAAGCACGTAATTTCTTTTTCTCCATATGAGAACCAAAATCATGTTGTCCTCTATTAATAATTGTCTGAGCAGGCAAAGCCCAGGCTATGTCACCTGGTCCCCTCCAGCAAGCGACAGTCACAATCGACTGTAAATATTCATATATTCAACAAGTTATTTGACTCCTTGCCTCCCATTCTCAGAGCACAGACCTTCTGGGTTGCATCTTCTGAGCAACAAAATTCACAGCTAATTGACAGCAGAGTCCACAGTTTAATTAACACAGCAGTCATCGATAAACCTTTATTTATATATAAATACATGCTAGTAAAAATACCTGCTATATTAAGTAAATGGAAGTCACATTACAGAAGAAATTGCAAATTAAGTCCGAATAAATTGTGATGTAATGACAAAACAAAATTGAACCAAGTAATTAAATGAACTATACATAGCCACTATTTCCTGTAACACAGAGATTAATGGTTTACATTTAACTGCTTCTTTGATCTAATTAATTCTCTTTGTGGAGAGTTCTCCTTTAATTACAATAATTTCTTAAGATTGTCACAAATCATTGCAAAGGTCCACATTTGGAAGTTATGTAACAAAATAATGATTCCATACTTCAAAAATAATGTTCTGCCTAATGAGAGACATATTTATCCAATAATGATGAGATGCTGATGAGAAGAGCATATGGAGAACAATATTGCCGCTATGAGCAGTAACAGAAATGTCAAAGTATGTTTCAAGAAAAGAAAACACGCCAGAATGCCGACTTCTAAGCTTGAAATATAAACTGTTTTCATCAAACTGTTTCAAGTCTCAGCTTACTTCATTCCAGTTGGGTTCCTTATTAGGAAAACAACCATTTTTTGTTGATCCCCTTTAGCTTGGGTGAGTTCTGCCCTCACGCGCAGGAGGCACCTAAGCCACAAAAGCCTGGCGCAGGGTCCCCGGGAGAGGCACTTCGCCAGCAGTTAAGACCACCTCTTTCTTTACCCATCGCCACCCTCCGGTGCCGGCAGGAGCCAGAGGCATTAGAGAGGAGGCATCTCCCTGGTGTTACAGCTTCCCCGCTGAACACCGACAAGCCAAAGTGACTGCAGCAATGTGGCCTGAATGGACACGGGTGGGAAACAACCCCCAAAAGGGCAACTGGATGCCCCCTCCCAACTGCACGCTGCTGTCACCTCTCTCGTGCCAGCACCAATGTAGTTTTGGGGGGCCGGGAGGCTCAGCTGGGAGGGCTGAACCTCCCCATCACAGGGAGGGGGAAGCAGCATCCCTCCTTCAGGCATCGGTGGGCACCCCGTCTGTCTAACACGGCTGTGAGGTGCCAGCCCAGCAAGTGCAGCCTTTGTACTGTAACTCACAAACACACTGGCTGTACTGCGAGTTTCGCATTGCACCTTAAACATATACATGTAACAAACAAAAACACCTTCGAGTCAGCACATGGAAAAAAACACAAAAAGAGAGTAAAAAACAATAGTAACAAGAGAGACAAGAGGAAAACCAATGCAGAAAGGTGCTAAGGATCAGGATGGGCTACAGTTGTGCCGGCACAGCATGCTCTGGGTTAGCAGCCTTAACAGGTCTGGTGGCACAAGCCATGGGCCCAGGCATGGGTGCAGGAGAGAGACTTCAGGGAGGTGTTCATAAGCAATAATTAAAAAAAGGCTGGTTGGAGGTGTTGCAACACATAGCATGAGTTAAAATGCTTGTCTGGCCTTCTAGGAAGGTGTATGATACAAATTTCTTTAAAGTTTCTTGATTAAGATAAAAGGAGGAAAAACAGAGGCAACATCTGAGGAAGGAGTCATGTAATCCGGAGGAGACACCTTAAAACCAAGAGACACACCCTTCAGAGGGGACAAAAAGGCAATGGCAGACTTGAATTAGGACCCAAAACTCCCCCCCCCAGGCACGCCTGCACCTCTCATGCACCACCACTGAAAGAAAACGCAGCCAAGTGTTTCTGGAGAGATTATCCTCCGCCTAGCAAGGGTGGGATTGTACACCAAAGCAGAACCAGGGACACATGACTCCGGGATGAACATAAAAGACCAACATCAACATAAAAGCAGAAATGAAGACTAGGATGCAAAGTGACTTACAAGCAGCAAGAGATGTGGCAAACGATAGGAAGAGAGTCTATAAATACATTAGAAGGAAAACCTGGCCTGTTACTGAACAGAGGAAAGGCTGAATTATTCAGTGCCTCATTTCACAGCAGCTAGCTGGTTCCAGATACTCAGGGCATCTTTCACCTGACGCGCAGGATGTGCAAGCGCAGGGTGCATGGAGTAAGGGAAGAACAGAGCAAACATATCAGTAAGCCAGGCGGTTTCAAGTCAGCAGGAACCACTGGAAATGTCCCCACAGTGCTTGGGGAACTACCAGCAATCATCTCTAAACCATTAACCACCGCCTTGCACATGCCAGCGAAGCCAGGTGAGGTCTAAAAGAAATTAAAAGACCCAACACAGGACCCAATCTTACAAAGGAAAGTGGGGATGGAAAAGCCAGAAATTACAGTGTACTTTTAATACCAGAGAAGTTACTGGAGCACACTGCTGAAGGAATTCTAATCCTGTAAAAATAATGAGATTAGGGAAAAAAAAAACAAACACACAAACAAAAAAACCCAAACAGTCAACATGAATGTATCAAAAAGTCATGTCAAACTAGTGTAATGTCTCTCTCACTCTCTCTGACAGGACATCTGTCCCAGCTGATAAAAAGAAAGTGGTATAGACAACAGAGCCTATCTTTAGAAAGGCTTTTAAAACAGCCTCACATGACTTTTTCATGAGTGAACCACAGAAATAGTTTAAATGATTAAAGGGGGGGGGGGGGGGGGGGGAAAAGGGATTAAAAAACCCAAACCCTAGCCTACGAACAGTTATCAGTAGCACGATGACAAGCTGTGAGAATTTATCGATTTGAGGAATCACAGCCCTTTGAGCATCAGTGAAGGAAGGGAGAGTGTCTGACCGTGCTCAGCATCACACCTGGGAGACTGGGGCACACTGCTGGCATCCTCACCAGACTTAAAGAAGAGAAAAGCAGTTTGACAGAAAACTATATACACACTGAATCTGACTACGTTCCTGTAACAGCAACAAATGTGGGGACCTCAGAAGTGAAAAGTGATGGGGAAGTTATGGGTTAGGCAGCAGGAATGAAGGAGCATGAGGGTCTGAAGTCATGCGTTAAGCAAGACAAATTCCAGTCTGAGACATGATGCTGGAGCTGTTCTGCCTTCTGCAGCACCAGGGATAAGTATACAGCATATTGTATTTCAGTATGGGATTCATATTTTTTGAAAAATATGCATTAAGAGGCGTCAAGAAGAGAGTAGGAAGAACAAGAATAGGTTTAGAAAACATGACCAGTGGAAAAAGGTTTAAGGAGGTGACTTTTTTAACCCTGGGAAAGGGAACAGAGAAAGTGGAGCTGATAAGAGCCTCGCAATACATACAAGCTTCTTGGAGACAGAAAGTAATCAAGCATTTGCTAACAGTGGAGAACTTGATTGGCATCAAGTGGGATTTAGAGTAGACAGTATATCAACTATAATGACAGTCAAGAAGAGGTTATCTATAGCTGTGTGGAGTCGTAACTGGAGACTTCTGCACAGATAAACAGCAGTAGCAAAATACTCTGTTTGCAACTTTATAAAGCATAAACAATTGTATTTTTGAGTTTGATGATGCCACTCCTTCCACTTGGGTTGGCAACTCTGAATTCATAAAATGCATATATTTGCTTCTGCTTCAGAGCATCTGGATGCACAGGATAACATTTTTACTTCCTGTTTACCTTTCATTTCTATGATTCAGTGAAATTACCCGGGTCTGTTTTGCTCTCTTGATGGGTGGCTTCCCACAGCAATAAAACCCAGAATCACTGCAACTTCTGTTGCCCCTCCTGCACACAAGGTTTATGAAGAGTATGACTGACCAGGCTCCCTGAAGATGCCAGATCACCTTTTAGAGGTCATATCACCTAGAGCACCCCAAGGCTACCCTAATTTCTGAACAGGACAAGAAAAATCAGGCCACCATAACCTGTTTTGGCTGGGTTTTGCCTGCACTGCTGATCCAAGCAGTTTTCCCCATAGGCAGACAATGGATTTACTGGAGGAAGAAGGGAACTGCATTCTCCCACCAAACTCTCTGTACAGGTCTCCAGGCACAGGGTGCAGTTCCTGCTGCACCCTTCCCTGCACGCAGAGGGGGACTGGCTCTGCCCCTCTCATCCCCCAATGCCAGGATTCATCCACGAGCTCCAAAAGCAGGATCGTGGCCACTGCCCACCGCTCACGCTGCGGCTCCTGCCGACAGCTCCCACTTGGAAGAGACCACACACACAAGCTGGCAAACACACACCTTCCTGGGAGTGCTGGGTATTAACTATAGAAGTGCACAGCAATTAAACCCAAGCCTGATGGCTATTTCATTCATTAAAAAACAACATCAAAAAAAAAACCAAACCAAAACCCACCACCAACACCAAACTCACCACCAACACCACAAAAAAAACCTGTCTGAAAAGGTAAAAGGAGGACTTGCAAGAAACACAAGAAACTGCTGCTTTTAACAGACTTCCGCAAAGCATCCATTCACTGAAAAGCTTTACCCTGCACAAACTGTGATTGCAGGAAGGTAAGGGGGAGCATAATACACAAATAACTCAATAAATAAGTATGCTGATAAACAGGGAATTACAGGGGGGAGGCAGAGGAGAATTACAGAGGAGGAGGAGGAGGAGAAGGAAAGGAAGGAACCAGTAATGGGGACAACAGCAGCATCCCACAGATGCTGTCATGAAAGAATTGCATAGAAACACCCCCAACTTCACCCTTTCCTCATTTCAGTTAAAGAAAAAAATCTAGGCAAAAGAAAACACAGCAAAACTACTTGTAGTGCTGTGATTACAACTGATTGATAAATACTTCATTCAGCAACTAAAAAGGCAAGAAAGAGCCCTCAATGGCACATCCTGATTTTCTGCAGACAAATGACTTTGATTACTTGGGTTACATTTACATGACGTTTTGACCTTTCTGAATCGCTCTGGAGCCAAATGTTCACCTGGGGCCCCCTGTGCATCATGCACTATTTAAAAGTTGTATTTAATGCTACAGAGACTGAGTGTGCTTCAGGCATCAGATCGTTAAAGTTCATATTCTCTTCTATTGAGCAGAAAATAGAATCAATTCAAAATTTAAAAAAAGTTGCATGAGTTGCTGACACATGGCAGGTGTGCTACATTATCACACTACCCTCAGGCCAAAATACTGTAACACCTGTGAACAATATTTTCTGTTTCATACACTACCTAAACAGACTGTGCTCCAGTGCTCCCAAGCTGGTGACCTGCCTAACCTCACAGAAACAAGGGAATCAGACAGGCAAGGTATAGATCATAGCATCAAGCCCATCTCCTCCAAGGGCTTCCTGCTCCCTCCCACCAGACATTTATCTTTCCAGCTCAGGTGATATAAAAGCCTACAAAGTAAAACAGAAAAAGATAAACTATGAATATCAACATGGCTTTTCTGATTTCCTGGACATCTTACAAACTACAAATTAGCACATAAACCAGTTGGGCTTTGCTTTATTTTACTCAGTGGTACTTGACAAAGTCACAAAGGACTGCTCACTGATGAAATAAACCCACCCCAGCCTATTACTTGCAAAAGAAATGTAATATTACAATTTTTTTTTTCACTTTTACTGTGAACAGATACTTCCCCCCCATTTTTACGGTTTTGGGGCAATTCTTTTTTACATTTTTGTAGCCTTTTCTCCAATCCAGTGTGGTTCAGAGAGGGAAAAAGGGAAGCATTTGGGGCAGAGAAGGGGGACTGACGTTTTGCAGTCAGATGGCTAATGCCTCTTCCAGCCAACCACTGCTGTTTCCATCCTCCACTGCTGCTCTGTCCCAGCAAGACATACATTAGCACTATGGCTGAGAACTCTGCTCTCAGCTCCCAGCTCTGGCATGGGCCCACACATACTGCTGCCCTGAAGCATGCTCAGCTTCAGCAGGCCACAGTGTTTTCCATAAACCTGCCCAGAACTGAGCCTTTTAAAAAAATTTTCTAAGGGGGTCATCCATCAGTTCTTGGAAGGCAGCCATCCGACACTGGTCATACAAGACAGGGCATTTGAGCAATGGCTTCCCACCACGGCATGCCAGACCTGTGCCCGCTCTCCATCACCGGGGAGCTGCAGGTTTTCTTGAACACTGGATTAAAATAATTGGGAAAACTTCAAACTCAGGCAGACACGAAAGGAAGGAAGAAGTCACAGGCAGCAAAAAAACCAGAGGAACCACTCCTGAATCAATACTGGGTCCTAGTTAAGTAAAGGCGGCTCTGTGTGAGGACAGTGACCGTGCTGAGGCCTGGGGCTAAAAGTGCTCCTACTTCATCTTCCTCTTCCCCCCCCCCCCCCCAAATATCAGACTAATTTCACATCCTGTTTTTCAACTTTTGAAGGCATTAAATAGGTCTGATGCAGTAAGGCTACATGATGAGGCATCACAGCGTGTTTAGTTCTAATAGCTTTTGTTTTTCTGAAATGGATTATTCACTTGGTATTTCGATTTTAATCTCCTGGGCATTCACGTCAGTTTTGAATGTAAAACACACCCTGCAATATCAAGTAATAGACTTTCCAGTTTAGAGCACCGCATGAGGAAACCATCGGCTCCTCAAACAAATTAAAATCTTGCGAGTCTAAACAACCAAAGCCGTGGCATCAGACAGCCAGCTTTTTATACTTAACCTCTTCTGGGATCCCCACACTCCCCAGCGCTTTAATTACCTGCTACAGATTACAAAAATACCGTTCATTTGGCACCAGCAGCTAGCCCAAGACACCCCTGCTCCGGGTTATACTGTCACTCCAAAACCATCCTCCCGGCCCTACGCAGACAACAGCGTGCCAGACCATCAACCGGGAGAAACTGCCAGCGCTGAAAATGCAGTTCAACACATCCCCTCCAAAACTCAAGTGCACACACTAGCAGTCGGCCCTGACGCCTCAAAGCCACCAGCTGTTAAATAATGTGCTGGATGCAAACCAAGACCTACAGACGGTGTGGGAGCAGGGACTTCTAGGAACAAACTGGTTGTAGTGGAAACGCATGGACAACAAGAACACTTACAGCGTCTGCAAGAGTAGAGCGATTTCACTTAAAATCACCGAGTAAGCAGGACTCTCTCCCAGCTTCAGTTACACTTTGGTTACATGTTTTAGGACCATTTTTTGCTGTGTGTTTTCAAAGCACAGGAAGCTTGTGCACATGTTGTCCCAATGCACAGTAATTAAGTCTGGAGGGTCCTTTGCATGGTGAACCCTACAAGGAATGAAGAGCAAGCTTTCCGTACCTTCATGTAACATCCCAATGAAGCCAAAACCTTTCACCATCTGTGCAACTACTCAAACTATGAGGATTTGAAGACCAGCACACAATACACCCTGACAAAGAAAAGAGCTAACTTTAATGAGGGTTTAACTGTTTTCACCTATCAAATCCTGAAATGCTATACATACAGCTATATAGTAATTATATTATATACTTCTGACCCAGTATTATATTGGATTATGCTGTCTCTGCAGATGGATGTCACTGTGTTTGGCAACTCCTCCTCAACATGTATGACTATCTTTGACTTAAGACACATAGAAGTGACAGCAGCTCAGAGAGGGCAGAAGGGGTTGGGGCAATGGGGACAGCCAGGTCGCTTAAAGTGCCCCTGCAAGATAGTGGTCAGAAAAAAATGGGGGAAGAAGGGAGGAGGCTAAAAAAAGTAGAAAGTGGGAGTGATACAGCTTAATCACAAAAATGAGAGTGAGAGGGAATGGACACACCCTTGCAGCAGAAAAAATAAGAAAAGCTCTTTGCAGCTTTTAAATCATTGGCGATTCAAAAAAGAAAGTAAGTCACGTAAATCATTCTAGGTTACTCAACAGGAGTTGAGCATTTTAAAAAAATAAAAATCTATTCTGTATCGAGTTGATAATTTGAAAGCAGAAGTGACAGTAATAAGCTAGATGCTGCTAACTCGGGAATGAATGAATGAATTTACAACTTAAATTATTTCCTTCCCCGTGTACTTTTTCTTATATATAGCTCTGGCAGATGTTTGATGGTGTGTTTTTAAGGCTACAAACCACTAATTTGGTAGCTCCTAAATAATCCAAATGTTCTACCTTAATTTAGGGGAGTATCCTACAATTAAGAAATAAAGTTAAATGCTTCGATACCAGACCCTGTTCAGTGCATCGAGTTTCAAACTAGTCTCATGTGCTAACCAGGAAAGTGCCCAAATAAGTGGAACAGGTCCATAAACAGCGGCTTCTCCCATTCTTCCTCCTGACATTGTACATGTGACAAAGGACCACTGTGCGTTTCATCTACTGATTATTTTATGCCACTCCTTTTCTTTCAGTATCCTTCGGATCACAGCATGTAAAATTCAACTTATTTATATTCTATGCTATATGGTAGTGTGGGGGGAAAAAAGGTAACTGTCTCACTCCTTACCAGAAAGATTTGTCCAAGAAGGCATTTATAATTTCAAAGTTTAACTTACCAAACAATTTCGGTATCTTAGTGCACAATTCAGCCTTCTCAGGAGCTAATAAATATGCAGAAAATTACTCCCTACTTCATCATAAGTTGTGGTTCCACACCCCAAAACTTCTTCTAGTAGCTATGGCTGATGCTAGATAAATGACAGAGTTGCATTTCCTCTCTTCTGTTCACTCTGCAGTCTGTTTTCTGCGGGGACAGAAATCTCCATGCCAATATTCACATGGCCATTACATCTGAACTAAAAAATGAATGAAGTAATCCACCCCCTCCCTGGATGTCATGAATGCCCTGGGGAAGCAGTACCCTGCAGCTGGGGTCCAACCCACTCTACTCTCCATTGCCGTCGCTTTATGCATGCATTTCACCACAGCTGGGGCCACAGAAACCTTACCCTTAAGAAATCATTTTTTAAAAGGTTTGCAAAGAAGCAAGAAACCAACTAATCCTTCCTCCAGCTCCAGAACAGCATTAATTATCCCTACAGCAGCAGCCACCAAACTTTTTTTTGAGAGATACAGCCATGCAAGTATGCCAAAAGCACCACCAACAAAACAAACACGTTGGATATGTGCCGGATCTTAATTAGGGGGCTCATGGTTTCCAAAGTGTCTTGCATACTCACATCAGTGCTTCATGGTACCCTTCCCAGCCCTCCTTGTCTAAACTCTACCTAGTATATACTTATGTCACCTGCTACTAAAATCGCACAATGCTTAAGTTTCCATGTTCTCCACAGGCCATTTATTCCGTTGATTCCCTAGCCTCACTGTTTAGGAAAATTTTCCCAAATGTCTAACCTAATTCTTCCTACTTGAAATGTAGGCACACTCCTCCTCACCCTGACGACAGCAGATGCGTAACATGGCTCTGTAGCTTGTAGATGACTGCCGTTCACCCCTCAGACCACTCTCTCCTCTGCCTCTTCTGTCAAGTCCTATTTTTAGTCCCCTCTCAGGCTCTTTTCTCTCTCTTCTGTTCTCTTTCCCATCAGTCCACCTTCTTCCTGAGCAACATCATCCAAACCCTACTTTCAGCTGAAGATCAACTGTACTTACTGGTGCTGAATAGATTGCAAGGATGGCTTTATGTCTGAAAACAATACTCCCCTTTATACCTCCTGGTAGTAAAGAGTTCAATATTTTCACCATATTATGACACTTATCAACTTAGTTTTAACCTTTGAACCATTCATAATCCCACACTCTTTTCTCCAAAGTAAAGATCTCCGATGTGGAAGAAAACTATCTTAACTACATTATATTCAATAAAAAGGGGAAAAAAACCCATTTACTAAGTAAATATTATTTGATTTTTTTTTCATTTTATATTGAAAAAGTTCCTTCTCTTGTGCTGAGTATCATTCAAGCAAGTAAAGTATTTATTAACATACGAGATCTAGTTTCAGTGACAGAGTGCACATGATTTATATTACAACAACTGTGGCTCCCTGCATCCCAAGTACACTCAAGCCATGATACTCTCTTATTTATTAAAATAATAGGGAGTACCAATTGGAAACATTTTTAGTTTCACTTACAGCTTCCATCCACTGCTGAAATACCCACTCCAGAAACAGTCACCTCAGACCCCAGCTGGTGTTAGGGGCATTAGCAATTTGGCTGGGCTGACCCCTCAGCACGTTTTCTGTAGCGGTTTCACAGGAACTGAGAACATGTTCCAAAAAAATGCAAGAACTTGACATATTCGTCCACTTTCAAGAGCCTCAGGACCATTCAGGTGACCTGAGTGGCACTGCTGGCAGTGTCGTAACTTATTAATAAATTGGGAGCAAGCTCACATCTGCCAGGAAAGGAAAGCCTAGTCTACCCCATTTTATGGTCTCTAGCCGAGTCAAGCACATTAAAATATGTATTACTTCTGTCTACCTGTCACTTCTTGTAATATGCTTAGGTGAACCCATGGCTGCAAGCCAGAACCCAAACTGCTTCAACACAAGCAGTGATTTTGGGGAAAAGTTATTTGCAACAGAAGTGTCAGGTCCCTTTTGGTATGCTGGCAAACGTTTGCCTCAACCCTTACTGAAACAAAAGTTAAATGGTGAGGAAAGACTGCAATTTCAGGTTAATCTGGGCATCTTAATACACTCATGAAATGAACTACATGCTATGCCTCACCAATGAAAAATGGAAAATCAGACTGATTGAGGCTGATTCTTTTAACCTGTATTTTAAGAGCAGTTTTGATATTGGTTTCTTAGGAGGGAACAAAACTCGGCCTACATTACACCACTAAGGAGAACCATCTACTCTTCCTATCCCTGGTATCGACAGTAAACGTGCCACGGGGACACGATGCCACGGAAATGGCTGACAGGCCGATATAAGATACCATTTCATTCAAAGCAGTTGCTACACAATGGCTGGCATTCAGATGACTGAAAACTTGCAGAGAAGCTAGTTCAAGCTGGCTTAAGTAGATGCAAGTGTGGACTTGGATATTTAAGAGTTCTTAAGAAGAAAAGCAGCTTGCAATTTTTCAGGGTGGGGTTCTGAAACTTTTTTTTTTTGTCTAAGCCATTAGTACTAACTAAGACCAGAAACATGGCAGGGTTCTTTGTGCCCAGAACTGCATCTAAGCCTCAGAATTACAGCTGTAGTTAACGGGTTTTCCAAGCTGGGGGGGGAAAGAATTGACTGGGGAAAAAACCTAAACCAAAACAACCCAAAAAGCCCCAGCAGCCTGCAGACTGAGCAAGTTAAGGATTTCTTCTCTTGCTCACACATGCACACTTACATGGAAGCATACAATAAAGGGCACAACTCCCAAAACACATGTACTCGAGGTTCTTCCCTGCTTCTCACCATTTGTAATCTTTCACAGTCTCGTAAAAGCGTGCTGCCTTCAGGAAGATGAGGGTTCTTTCTATTTCTTATTATTTCATCTGCAGTTCAGTGCATTGCTTGACCTACGCTGACATAACCTTAAGTAAAACAGGTTCAAGTATGCAGTTTCACCATCCCTAAAGCGAGCTGTATTTTATTAGGGTTTTTTCTTTTTCTCTCCCTCTGCTCACACTTCAGAGGAGAGGAAATGCCTGCTGTGAATTCTTGTCCAGCATGCTAAATACCACATGAAGCGCCTTCTTTCCATTGCCAGAGAGCTTCCCAAGGACCATAAGCCCTCCAAGAAAGAGAGGTGTAAATACCATTGTCCTTCCCCAGTGAGTGGGAAGCAGTTGGGCTAAAGAGGGAGCCCGCAGCCCCTGCGTGCCACAGCCTCTGGGTGCAGCCTCCTCCGCCCACGCTCACATGAGCGAGGACAGAAAATACCACCAGTGGGATAACCAGCCACTTCACCGCCAACCAGCTCCAGTTGTAACCGAAATTGGCAAGCACTCAAAAGCTACCAATTTTTGATATGAAGATCACACAGTTATTTTTCAAGCAGCCAGCTGTACTACCCTATATGCTGCAGCCATACATTCGTTATGGCCAGTCATACTGAATTATGTGTAGAAAGGCTGAATTATTACCTTTTTGCAACTACCTCAATGTTGTAACACCCAGAATTCTCATACAGGACAGTTTTGTAGCTTATTAAACTAGACACATTTTTGTGCTCTACAAGCTTTTAACTGTCAAGGAAGATCACGTACAGCTATAAATCTATTAAATTTATTATAAATAATGCCACATGTTCAAATTAGTTTGATTTTATGGGGAAGACAATTCCCTTAATGTTCAGGCCACAGCAGCCTGTAAGGTACAGCAGATCTATTACTGCAGCTGAATAAAAGGCAATCTTAAAACTCACATCCAACAGGGACAAATCCAAACTTCTCCGTATATGCTACTACCCTTCGACATAAGAACAGAAACTCCACCCAGTCACTACTGAACATCTGTTTTAAACACTTTAAAACAAAAAGGCTGGATTTTTGGTTTGGATTTTGCTGTTTGGTCTTTTCTTTGGTTGCTTTTGGGTGTTTGGGTTTTTTTTGTTTGGTTTGTTTGGTTGTTTCTTTTTTCCAAAAGATGGCTCATGTTATCATTCTTTGATTTCTCAGAGGATGACCACTGGTTACTGTAGTGTTAGGAAGAGATTCATTAAGTCATGTATGCACCTAGCAAGCTTAAGCGTGGCACACATCCCTTCCAGCTCCTCCTCATTCAAAAAATATTTATACAGTGAAAAACCTGTGCCATAGAAGGAGGGGAAAAAAAAAAAAAAAAGCTATTTTCAGACCAGACCGAATGTACTTGAATGAAAAAACCTAAACTCAGTCCTGAGAAAAATGAAAGACTGATTCAGCCTTAACACTGTTTTGGCTATAATTGTCCTAGCACTTTGCACCCTTACTGATCTCAGCAGCGGTGCCTGATCTGTACAACAAGATATATAGGTACCCTAAGCAGATGCAGAACTATTTCCCAACCTAGACACTTCTAAAAGGCAAAATGATCTGGAATTTTCCCTAAGACTACCAGTGCGGGTTTGCAACACGAGCTACAGTGTGCTTACAAATCCCGCACTCGATGGCATGGGTTTTCTAACTGGTTTTAATCCGCAGGTCTCAGCAGGCACAGGCAGCGTGCTGTTTGGGACCAGAGTAAAGCCAGCGCAAAGCACATAGATGTCAGGTCCTCAGCCCAGAATGTTTCATTGCACAGACCTCCTTCTCTCAGGCCAATGCCCCTCGTCTAATGCAGACGTGGGCACGTGCTTCTCTTGGGTTTTATATTTATCCCTGGCCCAGGTGCCGTTTTCCAACAGCGAACACAAGCTCGCCTGTGCTGAGGGCTCTGAAACAAAGGCAGGAATTTTTCCCCCCTTTACACACACCTCTCCGTGTGCGCAAGCCGTTAAAATGATTTCATACAAACCAAGTTCACGTGTCAAAGAACAACTGACCTGGAGTTTTTGAGTGTTCAAAGCCAGCATATGTTTGGCCCTTCACTTTATTTATGTTCTGTATGTACTTTGCCTCCCTGAAGCCTACAGCAAACAGCTGTCATTAACATTCACCCCTTCTGCTAACACTTTCCTTAATCCCTTACTGACTTTCCAGCCTATAATTAAACTTTCCAGCTGCTACACTCGGGGATGGCACCAATATCCATCATTTGTTTCTAAGCAGTCCCTAAAAAGCTCTTTTTCCAATTTCCAAGACCATGGGCTAGGACCAAAGCCTCTTACACTTACAGGTTTTAGGCTAAAAACCTTCTATTCACTTACAAATTGTCTCATCTTTTACTAGGGAAATTAAATGGGTGAGTAGTATTATCTTAATAATTAAACTTAACACGTTTTATAGTGCCAATGGGTGAAGTACAAAGAGCTTGAAAACTGATGGATAAACGCTGCAAGTGCTTCCACATCCTACGCGGAAAATAACACTGGAAAGAGCTGTATAACCACCATCGCTTACAAAGCTGTTCAATCCAAGCCCAAAGTTTAAACAGCAGCTCTGAGATGAAAGAATTAAGATTTGGAAAGACCTTCTGAATAAATGTAATGGAAGACCAAACATCTTACTTTAGATTGCAACAGTAAATGGGGGTTAGCACTTCAATCTTGAAAATCTGTTTTTCACATTCATGTAAATGATTATTTGCACAGTAGAGATGGTTGGCAACATTTTTGTCTGATGCTAATTGTTACAGTGTTCAATGGGACTTGATATTTTATGAGTAAATGACTGGCTTCACAGTTGAAAAAGGAAGGGAGAAGATGTCTGAAGCAAACACTGTATTTTTTGGTAACGTGACATAATGTGACCCTGGGGCAGCCGAACAGAGCACACTGGGGCAGCATTAACACCCAGTGCACACACACCGCGGGCTTCAGGAGAATGATGATCCACAAGCCCTTCAGATCCAGGACAAGAAAACCCCACCAGACAGCCACAAACTCTTTTGTGAGCCTGAAATACCTGGCACATCTGCTGAGCCTCCGAGTCCACAAAGCTCCCCCACCCCAAGCCTGAAGGCTGGGTAACCACGCATGGCATCATCAATCCCAGAGCTCTGCAACTCCGTGCACCACAAACCCAGAGCCAGCATCTCCAAATATTATCTATTATGGACTAGGGCAACCTCTGCTCGACTGCCAAAGCGCTGTCGTTACAAACAGCAAGCGGGCTCCATTCATAACACAACTGGCGAGCGTCCACCGGCAATCCCGACAGCCCACCAGGCCACAGCGATCGCGTCACCTGCTGATGAAGACACGGGAATTTTCGGGGTCAGCCACCCCCGTGTCTCCTCTTAACGTGTTTAGGAGTTGCAGCGTGCTTTGGCTTTGCCTTTGCCTTTTGCCTCACGTGGCAGAGATAAATTGAGGGCTTAGATCCAGCCTTCACATTTCTGAAATCACAGGCTGGTTTCACACGGGATGAAGGCTGCGGCCTTGCTGAAAGTTATCTGCCATTTGAACAAAGTGGGGGCACCTTCAGGAAAGGAACGCATTCGTTTTCAATTTTATCCCACTGGTTGAGGTTAACAATTTAACATTCAGGTTTTAATTTTGCAAAGTACTTCAATAACTGCGCAGGATTTATCAGCTACTGCAAGGCTATTTGGTAAGCCACCAGAAGATTAAATTGTTTGGGTTTTGTCAACTCTAAAAGCATCGCTGCTCAGTGAAGAGATCGTACCATACAGGTGCAAAAATTCAAAGCTTGGACAGCTACGGCTTGATCCTAGCAGCAAGGCAAGAAAGCTCAACATTTTAAGTGGATATTAATACACTTTCAGTTCTACCTAAACCATAGGTGAAACATTCCTCCCTCCTTATATAAACATATAATTTTAAAGGTGATTTTTTGAAGAGTGCACGTGACACACTTAAGCTTCAAATACGTATGCTTTGAGAGGTTAGGAGAACGCGAAAACAGTGTTTCATTGAAAACTGTTTGTCATTTTTAATCACAGGATAGCTCTACAAGAGGTGTGACTGATGCAATTTAAATTTTCACCTGACAAATTGAATTATTAATCTTCACGGCACCTACAACAAAGGATCAAGCGGAGCAGCCAGCAAGTTACCAGCCCCAGGAGCTACTACAGAACATCCCCGAGATGGGGAAGCAGAGTCCTGCAGCACCGCAGGGTGAAGCACTTCTTGCAGGCGCTGCAGCCAGGAGGGCCCGGGACCTCCGTCCTTGCCTCCAATGCCACCTCCCAGCTTTGGTTTTCCAAAGCAGGGGAGGACCTTGGGCAGCCCCACCGACAAGAAATGCTGTGGTTTGCAAAGAAGGTGACAGAGGAACAAAATTGAGGGCTTTATCTATGCCTGGAAAGAGTGGTTCGCTCTGTTACTGGCAGCTCTGGCAGGGAGGGACCAAGGAGCTTGAGGAGCTTTTCACTCACGCCTGAATGCAAGCCTTACCTATTGCCAGTCACTACTTCATCTCCCTACAGAAGGCAATAAATACTCCAAGCTCCCGCCAAGTTTTCAAGCAGTTGCCTTTTTCTAACCGAGTACACTTGTGATGCCTTGCCACCCCAATTCTGGAAGGTATCATGCATTTTGCAGAGCTGTCATCTTAAGTGATGTTAAATATTACTCTTAGGTACCAGTTTTGTATCTCTCTAATATTACTGATCAATAATTTCCTTATTATGTGTCTAACCAGAGATCAGAAAGAAATAAAGTTCTAAAAATTTCCAGAGAGTAACTTAAAATGGGGTTTCCATACACTACAATTTCAGAATACTAGATTAAAGTACAGTAGGTTATGTAAGGTCTTAAAACAAAAGCCAAATGCCACCAGAAAGCAGGTTTCCTTGCTTGAGAATCTCAAGTTGTTGGGCTTAAATGTGGCACTACTCAAAGAGTGACTTCTGCTCACCCCACTTCTCAAACTAGTATGCTTTTAAGCAGGAAATAATCCCATTCATCACGTAAGCACTTATTCAGAATCTTGTTATTTTTTGTGCTATCCCTTCTGAATTTCTGGACAGTTTCTTTCATTCTCAGCAGCCAAGTAATATTTAACAACTAGTATTTTTTTAAACAACAGCATGTAAGCAGAAATAATTGCTTATCACATCTACTTTACAAAAATCAAAATACAGCCAGTGGAAACCAGATACAAAACACTTGCCTGCAGCTGAACTAGTTTTGTTTAGAAAATGAACAGACTATGCATTTCCTTGGCCAAGACCTTGATTTGTTTGCCAAGTCCCATCCTGCAGAGATTTTTCTTCTTACAACAACACCCCAGGCACAGAGGATACTATCAAGGAAGGAGACTCGCAGTTCTGCGGGTTAGGAACAATGATAGCCCTGGCATGCCTTAAAAGAAAGTAGCAAAGTGGTTTTAGTAAACTATGTAATGTAATATGTAGTAAATATATCTGTTTTATCCCTTTATAACTGCTTGGAAGATAGAGAACGACAAGTATCTTCTTACGGCAATTTGTATCTTTACTTTGTTGCTGCATCATCTATTGCACGCCAGCATTTTTTTACTAAAAAAAAAAGCACAGCAAGATTTCTTACTAATCTATGGAGATATTAAACACTTGTATTGATTAGAAGAAGAAAGCATAACTACACTGATTGCGTTCTTCAAAGCAACATCACAGGATCAGAAGGTCATGGGAGACATCTTCTTTCATACCAGCTACTCTGCTTTTAGATAGAAGAAACACAGATAAGAGATAGAAAGCAGTGGTTCAGGTGATGGAAAATGCAGGACACAGGCAAACAGCAAAATAAAGTGCAATAACCAAACTGCTACTGGGCTGAGGTGATTCAGAACAACAAGGGATGGGGAAAACACAATGATCACATCTGCACGGCAGATAAGTAAAAACAAAATTGGAGCTGAAGAGGGAGGGAGTCCAAAACCAGGGAGAGAGTTTACTTTAATACAGACATGCCAGTTACAGAAGCTGCTGCTATCCTTCTGGCCAGTGTAATGCTGAAACAACAACCACCTTGACTCTGTAGTAACCCCAAAACCACGCTACTTGTCCTATACTGGCAAGAGACATTTTATGTCTGTTCCTATAGCACAGCAGTGGGAAGTTGGTAAAAATTTAAAAAGAAGGAACTTCTTTTTATTCTTCAGCTCTGCATCCTTAATTCAATCACTGTCCCCTCGGGCTGCGAAAAAGGACTGGCTTTACTGCTCTGCATTACCGTGTTAGTAGAGAAGCTGTAAAGTACAATGTTCATGGTTTATACATGATGTAAGAACAATAGTTTTGGGTTCGCACAATAAAGAACAAGTCAAGAAATCTGTGTCACACCACTAGCAAATGAGGATAAAACACATTCAAACTTTAAATGTGAAATTCTGGATGGTTTGGTTTGGCTTTGCAAGAGCTGTGGTCAATGGGTACAGATCAGAAATAACAACCTCAAAGCCAACACTTGGAAGAGAAAGGCAGGCTTTTCAAGTAACTTCAGTTATATCAGAATTTCACCATCACAATAATTAATTGTGGGGCATATTTAGTTATGTGCAAATGCGAGTAGGTACGTGGTTTATGCAGACAGAAAGCCTAGATAAATGTATTTAAATATATTGATGAACGCAGTAGGTGCTGTCTTTTCGCCCTGCCTTAGACAACCAGTGGGGGCGGAAGCATTTTCTGCTGGCTCTTCTTCTCTAACCCATTACAGGCACAAAGGGATTCCCAAGATTGGAATAAACTAAGACAAACCAACTATCCTCTAGTTCTTGAGCATGTCATTAAACAGGGAGGCATGAGAAGTGGTTGTGGGTGGTGGTTATCTTTCTTATTTTTACTTTTTCCAAGATATCCACTATAGCCCATTAATATATTACTATAATCTACATACAGAACTAGTGCATTGAGGGCAGGACTGAACACAGAATGCGAAACAGTGTCAATACCAGATCTAAACTGGTGTAGAGCCTGTCCACAACTTCCATTTGCTGCGCTTAGCATGCTACCCCTGCAAGTAAGTGATCAAACCCCAACAGTGTGCTGGCACAGTATTAAAGGACCCTCCTAATTGTCATGCCTTAAATTCCAGCTTTAAGCCTGCTAAGAGAAAGCCTGCAAAACTCTTTAATAAATCATAGAAATCAGAGATAGAAATTAGGTCATCTTGCCCGCGCCTCCTATCCACACTGTGAGTTTGCTACCCATACAGTGCTGCTGAGTGCTGTGTCTCGGCAACTCCTAAATGATTCAAGTGCTGAGGTTTCTCCCAATTCCCCAGGCAGGCTATTACACAGCCCAGCAAACCTCGCCGTCCGTCCCACTTACTAGCCTTGTCCTCTCCACCCCAGTTTTGCCTCTGTCCCATTTTGTTCTGTTCCTATTTATATCTCTCTCTGACTCCCCCAAAATCTACTCTTCGTGCTACCACAACCACCATCCGGCAAAAACTGTTGCTCAGGAAACATTCTTCTGCCGCTTCTGTAATCCCACTGTAGTGTGCTGCTATTTTTAGGAGAAAAAGGAGGTGGTAAGGGAATGAAAGGCTGCCAGCTCCAGCTGTACAAGAATAATGCTCTAGTACGTGGAAACTACATTACACTGTTTCCCTTTAAGCACATACAATTAAGCAAAACTTTCACTCTTCTGGAATGATCTAAAAGAGAAAGAAGAGATGGAAAAGACAAATTCCAAGGTAAAAAACCTGCCATCTCACTTTACCTTTCAACCCTGCAGCTAGGCCTCTCCTTCCAGGGTTTTTCTCAAGATTTTACACTGGCATTTGCCTAGCAAGCCACATGGTTAAACTAACAACATACTGCCATAATAAAGTGATCAATTAAGAAACCTGCTTACAAGAGGCAACTTTGCCTTGTGCCAGCCCTGCAAGCGGGAGCGAGACCTATGTTTTACTCCTGCTTCGAGACCAGGCGACATGCTGACCTCCCACAGGGCAGCTGCCCATCTCCCTCCCCTACCTCCCCAGCCAGTGCCAGATGCCCCATGCAAAGGGCAACTAGTGCCTGGGCTACCAAGACTATCTGGCTAAACCAAAAAGACCCTGCTTTCCTGACAGCATGTTTTTGTACCTCACCCACCATCGTCACCTTTATCAGACCTCGTATTTACTGACATGCAAAGTTAAGAACCACTACTAGGAGCAAACCAGAGGTACTAGGTTTCTTGCTGCAAATAATTCCCATAGGGAAGTGGCAATGTTTCTCTCTGTATGGATGTATATATCCATATACTGTCTCCAGCGCAGCTGTGGGGCACCCACAGCAATCACATTGTGCTGGAGAGCAGAGGGGCTGAGTGCTGCCTACCCCAACCCTTGCTCTGCAACAGCAGTAACTTAATTGAAAAAAAAAAAAAAGGCAACGAGTTCAGTGGACCTGGTGAAGTAATCATCTCCAGGGTCCTTAGAGAGATGACAGCTTCCTGATCTAAGCTACGATTTGGTAGGGTCAGATTTTGATACCTCTATCTAAACCAAATTGAGCCTTGCTTCACAGACAGGCTTACTGATTTCCGTGGGAAGACTGGCAGATAAAGATACTCCCCGACATGAGTCAGGGTGCAAGAACAGGTCTCTCAGTTAGCATAAACATATGTTTCCTAGGTCTGGAAGAGCTTTTTTTTTTTTTTTTCCTTCACAGCCTGTTTGCATTTGCTGGTTTATTAAACAAGGTTTCTTTTTCAGCCAATATGTCCTAGGAAACCAGGAGGTGTTACACATAATTGCCCTCAAATTCATAAGGAGTAAACAAGGTAACCTCCACCACCAGGGACGACTCCTGCTCCATCGTTACCAGCAATGTCACGCTCCCCAGCTGCCAGGAGCAGTGTCACCTCCTGCCACCGGGGAAAGGCTGCTGGTGCACGCTGGCGTGCGGCTGCCTCCCAGGATTTAGTCGCCTCCTCCGCTCCTCTGGGGAGGTGGAGAGCGCTGCAGCTGAGCCACTGCAAGGGATGAAGCTCTGAGGATGAGAAATGTGGAGGGATGATCCAATTCAGGAGGAGGGAGGGAAAGCCGGGCAGGTGCCTGGCCACCTTCCCCGGTGATGGGAAGGACGGACGGTGCCAGAGGCTCCTGCCCCAGCAGGGACCCTGCCAAGGAGCCCAAAGGAAGGCACACCCAGCCGGTGACTGCAGCCAGGGGAAGGGGGCGTGCGGCGGGAGCGATAGGCAGGAGCCTGGCTGGGGGACCAGGACACAGCCAAAGAGAAGAGCAAAACCACAGGCCCAAGCATGCAGCTTTCTCTGGTCTGACACAGGCCAGAGACAGGCTCTTTCCCTTCCTCTCTCCCATGAGCATCCCATCATGCATCAACAGGGCTTCAACCAAGAGCCTGCCACGGACGGCTACTCCCACGCCGCTTGCTACCTGCAGCCCATCTGGGATCAAAACCCAGCTGCTGTTTTAGGAAAAAGGCTGCAGCAAAAGCCAAGCAATAGATGCACAGTACACCTTGGTAGTTCAGATTTTAACATAGCCCAAAACCAGAAACATCAACCATTCTCCATTCCGCGTGGGAGCTTTCTTCTCCCACTTCGAACTCATTAGAGCAGTGCCATGACTTTTCCCTTCTGTCACATTTGTCAGTAAACATACATTTCATACAAATAAATGCATGTGAGCATATATCCAAAACTGTATCCTGCTTTCTTCTCCTTACACTCCCCCCCCTCCCAAAATATTTCTTTATATTCACATATGCTTTCCATTTATTCTAGCCCTTTACCCCCCCCACATGCTCCAAGCCCCCGGTTTCCACATTCTTCTTTAACCCTCTAAAGACTTTTCTCAGTGGGATCAAACATCTGGTGGGTGATCCTCATGCAGATTTCAGTACTTCTTTTGTTTCTCAGCTTGCCAACAGATCAGTTTTGATAGGTAGTGAAGCCACTGAAAGGGATTCTCTGTCTGTGGCATACAAAGTATTTCCAAGATCTATAAAGGAAAGGGTAAAAATTGAAGGGGTCTATGTAAAAAGAGTTCCCCCCCCCCCTTTTTTTACTTCTACGTGCTTTCTAAACTTTTATTTATGTATTACCCTTTCATATACCACATCCCATAGGATGCAAACAGATTAATGATTTAGAAGATTATTATAATTTCCTTTTTGCTTTTATCCACTTTATTCAAGAACAACCTGCTCTGATGATATAGTCAAAGTCAAAGTAAAAAGCAAAGATTTCATTTTCCTCCAGAGACAAAAAGCTGACAATTACTCAAATTGCATTATATCAATTACTCAGGAAGGGTGCAAGAGATACTGAGTTTGCTGTCTATACAGCACATTGTCTCAGATTAACTCAGTTGTCCCAAATACTGACCCATTTCTGCTTTTCCACAGATATTTAGTCCTCGGCAATCCTCCTGAGTTTCCTCTGCGCTGATGCTTATGGTGACAATGATTGAGAATGGCAGGGACAGGAGCAAAGGGCCCATAGGATTTCTCTTACCAAAGCCAAGATAAGTGGTTATACTCCTCTTCTCCACTACTTGTGCCATTCATTTTAAGAAATAGAGATCCTTCCAAAGAAAACAAGCGTTTCTCTTTGGGTTTTTGTAGCCAGCTAATGTGAGAGGAAGCACTATGTGTCCATATACACATTTAGACTTGGACCATTCCCCAACCATTAGAAATGACTAATACTGGAGATTAAAAATTAAGAGAAACGTGATAAAACCTAGCTAATCCATCATCTTTTCAATAGTTCATCTCTTTTAAAGGCTTCCTTTATGGTACTGATTCAAACTGCTTAGCGATGCTTATTTAAGTCTAGTTCTGGGTAACACTCTTTTACATACTCTATAACTTCTGTACCAAATAAAAACAATCCATCATGATCCTTTGGAATAAACACATTTTCAGCTTAATTTTCAGCTTAGTTGACAGCAACCATATTTTTCAGTTATACGCATGCATTTATTTTCACTTGATTAGAGAAAAATTATGCCTGAACAAAACACTTTGAAAATTCAATCTCTGCAGTGATAACATATTTCCAGTTAAAAATGTGATGAAGAAGATGCTAAAACACAATATCCCAGGGTCATACTATACACACTGAAAAAGCAGTCCTGCAGACTCATGAAATAGCCCTCCATGCACAGATCGACCCTTTGTTTTCAAAGCCCAACACACATTGAATGCGTACTGAATCTACACAGATTCTCACCCCAGAACTTATTTCGATGTGATAAAGTCACACAGTTATTAATACTTTCATGTTGAAAATACTGTAGCTGGAGAGATAAAGCTGATGCTTCATCTCATGAGAAACAAGTATTCTTTTATAACCGCTTATAAATGGTTTGATGTTTCCTCTGAGACAACAAGCAGTCATTTACTGGTACATGAGATTTCCATGAAACAAGTCTGAATGTCACCCACCGTGAATAACACATTTTAAGAACTTTCTGTTAACTCAAGATCATGCCTGAAATACAAAGAAGTGACATTTTACATATTTTAAAAAATAACCATGCATAGCCCCCAAGGAATTCACAACCACTGCACCAAACAACAAATCTAACAAATATAGGTGTGAGCATGCTACCGTGGGTCAAACCTACCACCAGTGCCCATATTATCTATAAAAAAACCCCCAGCCTTCAAAAAAAAAACCAACCGTAAACAGTAATTCTTTTCCATTAAAGAGTAAATATTCAGCAGGTTTCCACTACAGACAATTAAAAAAAAAACAAAACCAACCTCACCCTCTTTAATGCAAAAATTACGTAAGTTGTAGCTTCACCTTCACTTGCTCCTTCTCAGAAGAGAATAAAACCCCAACTAAAATTAGACCTCTCCAGTTTTGCTGCATGCAGCTCACCAGCAGACACAGCCCTACCCTGTGAGGAGCCGCCAAGGCGGAGGCATGGGGGGGGAAGCTGGGGATGGTGCCACACCCTGCTGCCCTCCCACCCTCCTCCTCCTCCTCCTCCTCACCCTCCCAAAGGCAAAACCTGCCCACTGCAGAAGCAGGCTCTCATCAGATGAGCTCCTGACACACATCCAACCAGCTCCTCAGTCATACACAGCTGCCACTGGTGAGAAAAGGCCACCAGCTGCATCCTTAATGGAGGGATGTGACTGTGTGCAATTAGTTCTGGGAAAGGCCAGGGCTGTACTGGTCTGATTAAATAAAATCAATGTATTTTTAACACTTCCTGATGTGTTTCATGTTCTCTGCTGCAGCAAGCAGGTCTGCAGCACACCAACAGCTCAAGGAGCCTTCCAGCTCAAGTGGTGCCGTAAGGAATAAACTTCCAGCAGCTCTTACTCTAATGCGGTGCTCTTGGGCTCTCCTCCCCTTATTGCCATGCAGGTCTCATCCTCACGTTAGAGCTGAAACTTTCCAACCCAAGGAGACCAGCGCAGCAGTACTCGCCTATACTATATTATGCATGTACACACACAGGTGCAGCAAGACCTGCGAATTTAACATCAGTGATGCAGCACAATGATCTTGACTTTTTAATACTCTATGAAGGGACTGTTCTCCATAGATTTAGAGGAAAAAGTACACAGTTGATTGCATCTCACCAAAATTTACTGGCCAAAAACTTACGTATATTGTGTATATTCTCATTTTGTACGAGATTTAGTTATACTTGTTTTCTTTACGCAAATCTTTCAGCTTTCTATGGGCACAGACAAATGCCGACAATATTAAAAGTAAAATGAAAAGGCATCATTCAGCTCACCACACTGTAAAAAGACAGATGCACATGGGACACACCTAACCCAGAGCTTTTTTTTTGGCAAGCAGGCCTCTGACTTGCAATCATTTTGACAGAAGACTTCAAACGTCGTCAGTATTTTCCTTTTGACTTACAAGCAACATGCCCGTTGAGTTGAGGAAATAACTTTCCATCTCTGCCTCAAGCACAAGCACACACTAGAGAACAGCATTCAGAGTGATAACCACCTCTACTGAACGCCTTCCTCCTCAAGCGCAGCCCCGTAAGAAGCAACAACAAAAATCAAGAAACCGCAAGGCCAGATTGGCCATACTTTGCTACTTGCCATGATCAGAGGAGTGCGAGTTTTTGAGCTTCTCTGTACATACAATAAAAGTTTCAACTCTCAACAAAAACAAGAAAACCTAAAAAAGACAAAACGCTATTTCCCCTCGCCCGCCCCCAGCCCCTCTCTGGTCACCCAAGGGTGAGGGCCTGCAGCCGGGATGCAGGAGGACGGGACCCGCACAGCCTTCCTGCCGGCCGCGCCCTCCCCTTCCCCATCTCCCCACAGACCTGGCCAAGTACCGCAACTTCCACGCCGCGCTCCGCGGGGACAGGCTGGAGGGGATGAGGGGAAGGGGGG
>NW_010973443.1:2585519-2627354 GCF_000737465.1 Haliaeetus leucocephalus | reverse complement strand
CCCGCCGCCTGCTCCCCGGGCACACAGCAGGGAGGGCCCCCCCCCCCCCCCCCGGCCCCGGGATCCCCACCTGCGTCCGGAGGGATCCAGCCGGGTTTTGGCTCAGCTAAATGAATTCTTCTATTTAGACAGATGAGTTTAGCTGCTGCAGTTGCAACCAAACCCTAGCGATGGAGAGACTCCCTGTGAACTTAAAAGCAGCAAGCTGGGTGCTGGCAAAGTCTGGCTTTGATTTATACTTGGGGGTTTTGCTGGGGAGATACCAGCCTTTTCAATTTTAATTTCCAGTGACAAACCACATGGTCTTAAAATCTGGACTCTTGTGTCACTCAACAGCATCACCAAAACAGAAAAAAATATAAGTCCTGCCACACATCAGCTCCTGCTCCAGAAAGGGTAAAACAGAACTGAAAATGACTTTTGAGTTTTCACTACAATACAGACCACAGCACGCCACATGTCAGAAAGCATCAAAAGTTCCCAGCACATACAGAAGCCATTTGGAACGGGATAATCCTACTTGCACCATTCCATTTTGGTAAATACGTAGCTCCTCTCAGAGCACACAACTGAGCTTTCCACTAACTACACGCATACGAGCAGCTACTGGATTTGAGACTCTGCTGCACCACGGCTCTCAGAGGCACTGCTCCTTCGCTTCTCTGGGGGACCAGAAGCAGCTGAACTTGCTCTTTTCCAGGGGAGGAATTGGCCATGGGAAGGGTAGCAATGGCTGGCTGGCTGTGGGAGAGCCACAGACCGACACACTCTCATGCTGCACCTTCCATCCTGTTGCAGCACAGTGGATAAATGAGGCTTATTCTCTCTATAGATGGTGTATTTTGAGCTCCCCAGAGTGATCCAAATTATATTCAGGCCTCTGATATGAATCAGAAGAGAGAAAATAAAAATCTCCTCTAATTAGCAGCATCTCTGTGAGATTTAAAAGAAAGGAAAGAGGTTTTGACAGTAGGCAGTGGACGTACCATTTCTCAAATCTGCAAAACTGTGCTGCTCTGTATTTAACACAGAATTGTAGCAAGACACACACACACATCCCCTTTACCTGCTATGCAGGAGTGCCATTTAGCAGATCTGTCACACCATAACATGCATAAGAAGGAGAGGGACTTCAAAAGGAAAACGCATGCCATCAACTAAGAGAGGGAATACCTCTAGTCATGCAGTTGAAATAAAAAGGCTTGTATACTCTTCTCCACCAGGAGCTCTGGAAGTCATCATGAATCACAAGGGAATGGATTTGACAGCTTATGCACACATTAGAGTTAACAAGGTTTGATTTAAAAAAAAAAAAAAAGAAAAAGAGCAAAGAAAGAAAAGGACTGAGCTGGTTTGAACCAAATCGAGTCTCAAAAGCAAGCTAGGAGACTTAAGAAGTATTATTTGAAAAACAATGCAAGATTTACCAGCTCAACCTTTTGCAGCTCTTGTACTGCCCGTTAAAAAGCAAGGTGTTGATGCTGCTTTTAAGCAGAGATACACATTCACAGCAACACATGTTGTCCTTGAGCCGTACTGCAGGCAGATTTGCCCCAAAGTTACAATATACTCCATGATCCCTTCTGTGGATGTACTGCATATGTAATAGCATCTTTCATCTGAGGATCTAGGCAGCTTTCAGCACACTGATTTAACCTCAAAACATCAAGTGGTATTAACAGGCTGTTCCTACAAGCAGGAAATCTTTGCAACAGACATGAGGTAGCTGGTACCCCTGGGCTACCAATATGGGCCTAAGTTTCAGAGTTCTTAACAGAGTATTTTTTTTTTTCCATTTTCAAATGTTCCTTTCTAATTTCAAAGTGGGTTAGTTGGCCAGCTTGCCCTGACTTCTGTCAGATGGGAGCTCCATGGAAGTTTAGATTTCCGTGAATCAGCAGTTTTTAATTATTTAAAAAACAACTCTTCTTCCAGTAATTTCTAGCAAGCCCAAATGCATACCCTTCTCACACAGGTGGGAAACATAAATAACCCCCCTGCACTTCACTGGAGTCATCCCAGTGTCCATTACACAAAAGGAAGCTCGGATGACAAGTCCAGGCAGCACTAGAAGAGACTGATCTCCTGCCTTGCTATGGGACAATAGTTTCATTTTTGCTATTTTCTCACCTTTCTGGAGGTGATGATTCAGACCTGGATATCAGGAGCAAATGAGTTTAATGCTCCCATTTGAGTTTCTGTTCATCTCAACTCCTAACGCATCTGAAAACACCCCACCGGCAGCCAGATGCACAGCCCCTGCTGCCTGCCACAGAGAAGTTTTTAACTCCTACATTCTGCTCATTTCAAAACAACACCAGCTTGCGTGGGAAGCGGGATGCCACACACTCATGGTTGCCCTGAACCCTTCAGATCCTGCTGCTCTAGACACAAGCTCCCTGCGTGCTGCTACCCACCCACCACCTCCTCTCCATTTCGATGGCTGCAGAAAACCTCCCCCCCGCCCACTCCTGCCAGGTCATCCCCTCTCCTCTTCCCATATCCAGAGTGCCCCATTCTCCATCCCCACTCAGCCCCTTCTCCCCCTCCCTCCATTACCACCACACCTCTCAGCCAGGGGCCTCCCAACCCTCTATTCCTCCTTTGCCCTTGCAAGAGGTATCTCTTCATCTTCCTCTCCTCCAAAGCAGCTTCCTTCCCCTTGTGCCATATACCTTCCCTGCATTTTCTCCAAGCCAGGATCTTCCATTTCCTACCCATGCAAGGAGCTAGATGTGCATCAGGAAGCCAGGCTGCTGCCAGCACCTCATCCTTTGTGGAGGAAGGCACATAGCTATCGAGGTGTCAGGACCCCACTCTATGAGCAATAGTCACCCAGGAGATCAACACTAAGCTGGGGAAATGGATAAAATAGGTGGCAAGCTCTGCCCTCCATTCCCTTTTCTAGCCATCCATCACTTCTGGTTTTCCAGTTTCTCCCACATGCAACTTGCTTGGGAAAGTCCTGCAAAGGGAAGGAGGAAGGAAAGGAGTTGTTCCTGGCACGAAAAGCCAGGGAGTAATAAAGGGAACTACAACCTCTGACATGAAGCAGGTAAATTAGAGGTGGGGAAGGGAAGGGTGCCAACACATGCACCCCTCTTCCCCATGGGGTACCAGTCAGAGGAGAGGAGCCATAAGGAAAATGGGCCCGCACAGAATATTTGGCCACGACAAGGTGTTTTTTTTTATAGGAGAAGGGAATGGGGAGGCATGTGGTCTCTGCCAGGAAAGGATGAATAGGCAACCCTGGAAGAGCAGGGACAAGGATTATTGCCCAGTCCTGGGAACTGCTGCCTAAAACATTCTTGTGATTCCCTAATTGATTGGACATGGCATTCAAAATAGCGCGTTACAGAAAAGCAAGACACAAAAATGCTATCAAACTCAGCAAAAGACCGTCTCAAGCTCAGCCAACGATGAATTAGCTGGGTACAGCACTTTGAAAAATGGCAAGTACTATAAAGCAGTAGCATTATTACAGCATTATTAAGAAGATATTTCTTAGCAGACAGGAGCTTGGCACTATCTGTCTAGACGGGTAGATGGGTTTGGAGTCGAACTGATTTTTTTTTTTTTTTTTATTATTACCGTATCCACTTCCATTTATTAAAAGCAAACTGTTCTGCCCATGACTCATGCAGCTTAGCTTTCTGCATGGCAATGAAACAAAATTCTCATAATTAAGAGTGATCACTGTGAGACAGCAGATGAAGGTAAGATTTAGAAATCAGACCAAATCTTCTATTTCTGTCTTCCCTCACTGCAAACATAATGCCCACAGACCTCTAATTGGCCAATATTACCATTGCCTTCAAATATATATAAGTAGTAAACCTTCAGGTGAGGTATCCCTTAGTGCAACTCAGTGACACAGCAGGTCAGATTTATTCTTGACACTGGTTTATTGACCTCAGTGCAGGGATTTATTTGGTCTGTCATTTGAAGTAAGTCTCACTCTGCCAGTCAGTGCCAAATCCACCCCATTTTAAGACTACTGAAGGAACAATAAGTAAATTTGGCCCCAGTGCTTCTGCAACTGAAATCCTGCCTATAGAAGATTTACTGCTATTAATTCAGCACTCCTTTTTGCCACTTACATATCTGTGGCTACTTTCTGACTGAGAGCATTAACTGGATTATCAAGTGATTACCTCCTGCTGCAGTTCTCCAGCCCCTATTATAAATCAAAGGTAACCAAATTTTATGGATCTAAGATGCTTTGGGAGGTACCTGAGGCTGTGCCCGAAACAGACGAGAATTAGTTTTCAGATAGAGTAATAAACTGAAGCTTTTTATCTCAGTTAAGGTTTTCATTTTTAATTTATTTTGTGTATGCATAATCATTAATATGGTTTAACTGTACTCTGATTTAATATACACTGACTAAAAGAAACAGGAAATACAGACGATATGCAATATGCAGTTAACACATTTATTTTAAGTAGGGTTCCTAAACAGCCTAACAATGAGGGAGGCAAGGACAACTCTCATCTTCTATTGGCAATTCTAGGACTGAGAGCTTTCTAGATGGCGACCACCTCTACTGAGGTCAACATAGACCATTCTCCTTTACTGGGCTGCTTTCTGCTGAGTCCATTTATTTCAATCCATGAAATTCTGGCTTTTTGTCCTCATTCGCACTGTTTTGCCCTACTTGTGGGTTGTTAACCAGGAAAGCAGATACTTTCCTTCCCCTTTTTTGCATGCCATTAAACCCAGTCTTGCATTTTAGTTAAAAAACTATCTTTAGCTCTTCTATGTCTTCTTTTCATGAAGCATCGAATTCAGAAAAGGATTTAAGCAGGAGTTTAACTTGAGCATAAGCTAAAGTCTCACTGACTCAAAGGAGAATCACCACTCGTATTTAGTAAGTACTATCAGAAATAGAAACGCCATCCTGAATCACAACCGCCTTCCACAAATTTCTTTTTAAGATACCTCTTCCTTACGGCACCTATAATAAAACAACTTTCAGTGGCCAGGTTAATAGGCACAGCCCCCAACTGCTTTTATATCATTTGCCTTGGTAAGCTGCAAGATTTACCAGGGAGGGAAGGCACTTTAATGAGTGTTTGCATAGCACCCAACACAGTTCACCTCTCATCTTAATGAAGGTTAATAGCAATTAAGGGAAGCGCTAGTAGGTTCTTAATGAATATCTCTGCTTATGCTTATCATAATACTAAAGTGTTATTAAGAAAAGGTAAGAACTCCTGCTCAAGAGTGAACATATCTATCTTATATCCGTACTGTCTTACAGTTACGCATGCTAAGATGTCACAGGTTGTTTTCTTTAATGGTTGAAAGATTACTTTAGTTCCAAGGACTCCTTAGAATGAAAACATTTCTGACCTGGCATGTCTAAAGAAGAATTTTAGGTTCCTTGGCTACCTTTCCTGTCAAACTATGCCTCTCCATTTTTATTCTCTCAGAGTGCCAGAAGAGTAGAAAACCAAGCTCCGATGTTTGACAACAAGTAAACTTTACTCACGGAAGGGAAAAGGCTGGTGGTTTTGATCTACCAAATACGCTTACTGAAGAAAACAGTAAGTAAGCAAGCAAAACCCCAAAATATACTCATCTCTAGTTAGAAAAGTGCACATTTGTTCCCAGTATGCTGCCTCCCCTTGCTCTTACTTCCTTCTTTCCACAACATTTTAACAGCCAGCGGAAGTGGCTGCTCTTCACAAACCAAGGACACAGACAGGTCTGTGTCCACACTGTGCCTGGCTGCTCCAAGCCCAGCCAGCCAGACACAGCCCTTGCTCCTGCAGCCGGTCCCTGTCCCGCAGTCTGCCACACTCTCCCAGCCAGTTAAATATCTGCATTACCAACAGGAGAAAAGTCTCCATCTTTTTCCCCTTTTCCTGGCTGCTCCTTCACAGTTCTGTCCTGCCCCCTTCATCAAGACACTACAAGCATTTGTTAAAGTCATGGGAAGAAGTAGGCAAACCCACCTGAGTTAAAACTAAAAAGGGAGGAGAGACAATAAATCTGATCAATTCCTCACCACGATTCCCCATGAGATCTCATCAATATGAGACTCAAAAGCATGGGGTGTGGTGTGACATGAGAAGTGGGGATGACGGCAGAGTCACACCGCCGCCTCTTCTGGCAGCCGCGCCAGCCTGTGCTGGCATCAGACTGTGCTGCTGGCCAGCAGCCTTTATTTATGTGAGCAACTGCTCAAAATTATATCCCTAACCTTCAGACCCTGCCTGAACGGGCTCCCAGGGACCAGTCCACCTCTGGCTAGCAGGCGGCCTCTGCACACAACCAGGAGCTCTTCCACCTTATGTTTATAGCTGCTCAGACACTTTCAGAATGCATTACCTTTTAAAAAGATGCTCTAATTCAGTTTACAGTTTAAGTCTCACATTCAGTTAATGGGACACTGCCAGTAAAACTGAGTTGAAGGTAGTGAGAAGAGGAGAAACCCGTCCCTTCCCTCTGCTTCGACAGCTTACTCCCCCTGCAACTCGCTCTCACTGTCAGTACTCGCAGAGAAAAATCAGGGGGTACCGATCCAGGCTCTTCGCGTCTTTCCCTGGGCAAATATACTAGCACACCTTAAAGGCAGGTGCTCTGTGTGCACCATATTGTATCCTGGGATAGAAAAGTAGCAGAGAGTGACACTCCACTGGTTTCTTTCTAACTGAAATGCAGCTAATTGCTAACTGGACACAGACCTGCAAAACAAAGCGGGCATCTGTGTGTGTATCTCTGAAGAGCAATTCTCTTAATAGCATGAAAATGTTACTGTTACCTGAAAAGAGCCACCCAAACAAACCAAAACAAACCAAAACAAACCAACCTCATCTTCAACTCACTGCTTTAAACTAAACAAATTTCACTCAACCAAATGACAAATGATATAATTTGTCCCCTAGGCGCTGAAAAATATCCAAGAAAGGCATCTCAGCCTCTCACGCTTTTGAAAAGCTTTTTACACTTTGCAAATAACAAGTATCATGAACAGCCTCTCACAGTGCAAATGTTTAATTTAGCACACATGCCCTGAACCAGTAATTTTAGGACCAGGTTTGCTCGGTTGCCACCGGGTTGCTCCCAGTAAGCCTGCGTGCAAACATCTGTCCGGCTGCTCCTGGAGAGACACACACACAGCCCAAAGTTGCCAAGCAACATCCTCGATGCCTTAAGCATCGGGCCAGCTCGCCTGCTTTAAAGAAGTTACTCAGAAAAAAAGCTGATAGGAAAGCACAAGCTTACATAAGGACCCTGCATTTAGAAGAGGTGCTCTGCCTCTTTCCCAGAAAATTTCTGGGTGCACAATTTGTTCTTTGTAGTAAAATAAATGCAGCGATTCCTGTCATTGCCTCCAAAAAAATTAAAAAAAAAAAAAAAAAAAAAAAAGGAACAATTTCCATGCTGGAGTTCCTAAGGCTGAAACTGAAATCTAAACAAAGATTCAGGCTGAAAAATCCATACTGCCTTCCATCCCTTACCCAAATCAAGGAACAAGCAAACGCTGATTCAGTGTATCTGGGGGCCACCACAGTGCCACTGGTGACAGTTAAAGGTAAGCACATCTCAGTGGTTACAAACGAAACATAAAAATAATGTATTTACAAAAAGCCTGTGAACCAAAGACATCCAGGCCGTGTTGTCCCCCACATTCAAACTCATTTTGCTTAAGTGTCAGTCAAATTATTTCCAAGGTCCTCTTTAATGTATCAGTCAGACCAGCCAAACACTCACACTTTTCAACATTTTAATGCTAGCTTTTCTCCCCAAACAAAGTAACAGACAGAAAAAGCAGGACTGGAATCTCTGTTGCAAGGTAAAAATCAGGTTAACAGCATGAGGGCTTACAAACAGAGCTGGTCCTCAGTTTCCCAACTTGCCTGCAGGATTCTGACAAGACCATGGTGACTGACCACATTGGTTGCTTTGGTGTCTTGACCCATGAAGCTGCTTAGGAAAAATTTGCAATTTCCATTGCAACTAACACATACCATGAACTATCAGTGTTCTTAACAAAGGTAACCAGAGTTCATGCTATTTGGAATTTCACTGATGCTTGAGGTGCCAGACAAGTTCAATAAGGCTGTAAAAGGAGTATTTTCACTTTAAGACATTGTTTTCTCCTGACAAGACACATAACTGCAGAAATAATGTAAGCCACGGACATCTTCTCAAAGGAAAATCATGATGGCATTGATATGAAGCATTGGGTTTACACAATATGCAGCACACAGTTGTTTCCTTTGCAATTACAAGAAAATTCTCTTAATCAACTAGTTTGGAATAAAATGTCGCCAAACCCTCCAATTCTGACTTCAGTATTGAATCCTTTTCTAGAGGTTTGATCCATTTCACTGCTTTTCGTACAGCAGCTAATCTACAGTCTAAGAGTTATTTTAAGTGAAAGAAAGAAATCAAAGAGAAATGTAAGCAAGCCAGATAAATGAACTCATAAAACAGCCTTCAGAGGGTTCAGATGACTTCAATGAGTTGCTTTCCTATGTTCCTTTCACATTTTGGGGAGAAAAGTTGGAAAGAGGAAAATTAAGTATGGGAAAGGTTGTGTTCCTAAGGTTTTATTACTGCTCCTTGTCCTCTACACTCCATCCTTACAACCACCAAGCCCAGCACTCCAAATAACCCTCTAGATATTTTTGTCAGGCAAGAGAGAGCATATGCAGTAGCTATATGCATGCTGACAGGCAGCACTGCACATGCTGATCGTCTATCACAACATATGCTTTGATTAGTCAAACAGGGTACCTGCCCACTATGGCCAAGCAGGACTTTTAATGGCTGAGCTTACATCAAAGCAAAACATTTCCCTTAGACAGGCAAGGCTTGCCTCTAGACTCTTCTAGACCACCATGGCTACACCACCACCACTACTCTTTATTTCTCTTACCACTACACAGGGTGGATTTGAATGCGTAGCAAAGCTGCTGTAACAGTGTCTCGTGGTTTAGAGCCTCCATGTCTTTCCCCGCACCACCCACCCTCTGCTTTGCATTAAGCATACAAAGTCCTGCTTTATTTAACTTTTGGGGGGATTCTGCCACTCTTTGAAGGAACCTGAAAGTGATTATACAGATGAACAATGAAACCTGAGCTCTTGTTCTCATGTTCCACCCAAGCAAAAAGGCAGGAGATATAGTAGCTTATTCTTGGAGAACTCAGCCTCAAATTTCTACCACAACTGTGGCAACATATTTCTTAGGGTGCAAGAGTGCTAAAACCTTTCAGACAGCAAGATCACTTCTGTGCAGCACTCTGAAATGAGCTTCAAAGAAAAAGTGTTTTCATGTCATCAGTAAATTCCTCACCGGCAGGCTTTGGTTTCAGGGTGTTTTTTCCCCTGTTTTTAATAAGCAGCAATTAATAATAATTTTTAAAAACCCACTTTATAACGAACATTTCTTAGAATAACATGACAAAAAGTCTACCCTTTCAGAGACATAAATTTTCTATACTCCACAACTCCCATGAAATCAAATACTCTGACATGTGTCCACTATTATGATTAAAGTAAGGACTTATGAAATTAAACTCCCCAATGATTAACTTAAAGTAAAGCAAAGCAAAATTTTGGTTTTCTGCAATTGACTGGGATCTTGAAATGCATGTGAATCTTAAGGCCTCTTGCAAAGGCTGCGTCAACAATGTGGCTATTTTATTCACTTACCTTCTTCAAAGCCTCTTTAAAGCTAAAATTATGTTCCCCGTTATTTATCAATTTTATTTATTTATCAATTTTATTTAGACTAATCAAATAAAAAATTTCACTTTGCAACTTCCCAGACATCACATTATGTGGCATGTCTAAAGTTTGTACAGAATACATCAGTCAATGAACTTAGCAGAGCAGAGCAACATTCACCAGGCAATTACAATGTCTGGAAAACTTGCCATAAAACAGCAGTTATCATGCATTATATACATGCAAACTGAGCTATTATGGTAAGATTATGTAGCATGTTACATCTTATTTTCTTATCTTTTAGATCCTTAATACCCTCAGCTTCTGTACCGGGAGTACGGCAACTGCTCTTAATCACTTCTTGTTACCTTTTTTAGTGTCTGAAACCTATAAAACACTTTCATTGTGTAAGGGCGGTGTAGAAAAAGTCAGGTTAAGCTGACGGCTGACTTGAAATCAAAAGCAGAGTGATGGCTACTTGGAGAAGCTAGGATGCAAAGTGATAGGGCAAAAAAACATGGTACCCTGTTCAAACTTCACTAATTTGCAGTGTAAACATTTCTGATATAAAATACGGATGAAGTAACTCTCTCTAAAAGAAATATGTGTTTATATCACTTTGCTTGGTTAAAGGAAAACTTCAAAATACATTGGCCTGCACGGCATTAGCTGAAGGAAGAAAACCACTACCAAAGAAAGATACTCTGTTCAAAATTTGTCTTGAGACTCCATACTCCAGATCATGAAAAGTTTAGTTGCATAAACTATCTGAAAACAAAATTAAGATTTCCAGAAAGAAAAGAAAAAGAAAAAAAGAAAAAAAAATGTTTGTTTTTCCTTATTTACAAAAGAAAAAGAAAGTGATGAAAAATAAGGAAATATTTGAAACATCTAGAGCAGTTGTTTACCGAGTGTGAAACTTACTAAGTTAAGGATAAAGAATGTTTCGGGTACAATTTCCTTAGCCCACAGAAAGTAGTTACAGCTATACTTAGGCAATCCCAAATATTTGAGAGGTTTACATATGGGGAACAACAGTACACTGTATGCACAGAGGAGATGACACATTTGAAGTGGAAGGTGAGAGAGAAACAAGAGCTGCTCGCAACTGCACAGCCAACGTCGAGCTTGGACAAGCCCACGGAGCATCTCCATGTTCTGGGCCACCAAGCTGGAGACCTGTGGTGGGAACTCATCTCTGCAACTGCCATGCTCAACAGCAAGAGGGCTGGAGAGATGAAGAACACAGCCCACGTCTTGGGTACCTGAGCAAACACATGCCTGAACATGACTCCTGATGATACCAGGATGACATTGCAGGAAGCCTGTATTTTAAACATTGGGATGTGGTCAACCTGGCTCATTACGAAGGACCAATAATGAATACGACCCGAGAAACCTAGGTTCTGTGGAATAGATGAGCTGCAAATACCTACTAGCAGAGCAGACTAAAACCAGCCTGAAATTCTTATCAGAGAAAGCATTTTGAAAGCATTGCAAAACAGGAGTAATACAATTTTGACCTGTATTGTTTATTCTCTTTCCCAAATTTCCCATGTTCCTATACCTGTTTCTATGCCAGGTTCTCTTTATATACATATATTTTGGGAAATAAAAACTACCAGGTCTTTCTGAGACTTTCAATTCCCCCTTCTTCCTCCCACCCACATCTTTACATCTCCTGGTTTTGCTTAAGCCTCATGGCTCCAAAGAGCAGTAATGTAACTTGTGGAAGGGAAGCAGAGTGTTGTAACAGTCTGCTACTAGAATAAGAAAATTAAACATGGAAAGGAGAGGTGGTATGAATCATGCTAAGTTGTGTAACATTTCTCAACTCACAAAAAAACTTTAAAAAAATTTTTAGTTAATAAGAGCAACCCAGCATTGCATAACTCGGACTCCCCAGTGGACAACCAGTATGAACTATTTAGACCTGCTCTTGTCCAGGCTACTTATATCTCTATAAATTGTAATTTTCTTTACTTTTTGTAGTCTTCATTGTACTGCGATAACGTTTACTTTCTAGCGTAAAAGAAACTCAAACTAATCATGTGCATGAGAATGAGAAAAAAAATAATCAAGACATTTTGTCCAAGAGTTCATCATTACACTGAGAATGCGCCAACATATTTAATGTCTATTATGTTTTCTAGTAAATGATTTTAGGAGGTGCTATCCTCAAGTTATTACAAGCAATAGAAGGTTTTTCATGACCAGAGCCAGACCAAGCAGTTTGGTTAAACCTGAACAGGTTTAAAATCTGACTTGAAAGCTGCACTGAACCTGAGCGCATTGGCGAGAGGAAAGGAGGGGGCACACAGAAGCAGCCCTCCCTCCTCCATTCCCATTTCCTAATGCATATTCTGCTCTCAGGCAGCATCCAACAATTATATCAGATTTCACAGGACCGTTTCTCTGCCTGAACAGTTGTGCTGTTTATGAAACTAAGAATTAAAGCAGCATTATAAAACACAAAAATAAGCAGCCTCTCTGCCTTTTTGCACATAGGTTATTCATCAATGCTACGGAAAGGCCTTATCTTGACACGTTCTTTTCCAACCAAACCACAGAAGCAACAGAGACTTTCTAAACCTCTGTTTGAAAATCTTATCGCTCACTCAACAAGAGCCTGAAACAGACTATTGGGAGCCCCAGAGAGTACAGCAGAGGTTAAAAAAAAAATCAGTTATATCTATAATATCTGCCACAGTAGTTTTGCGTAAGCTAACATGATACTCCCCCCTGCAACAGACAGGTCTAATCTCAACAGCTCAGTGGGTGAAGTCCTGGACCATTGAAAAGGATGGGAAAACTCATCAGTTTAATGATGCAAGGGTGTCCCTGCCCTGTGCAGTCTGATATTCCTGGTAGTCAAGCAGTTGGCCCAACAAATCCAAACAGAAATAGAAATCCAACGGTGTCAAAGAGAAACACTGCATTGACTGACTGCTCCGTTTTACAAACTAGAAAAAGATAATTTTAATAGCTGTACAGTTGTATATGTGTGTATTATGGGAAACTAAATTCTGACTCCATCCCTTTATTTGTGTTTTACCCAATAGCAGTAATGCTGTATTCATTGAAGAATTTTAAGAAAAAAATAAATGGTTTTCTTTTTTTTTTTTAAAATAAATGAAAGAAGCACATTCAAGAGAAATGGCTGTTATGCCTAGTAATGAACTACTACAAAATGCTAGAATATGTTTGGGATGAGTATGTATATGATTACAGCCCATTTGATAATTCATTTCCAAATGTAGTCAATATTTGAAAATTACACGCACACACACTTACGTGGGAAAGACAGCAACTGTGTTTAATATGTGTAGTTAGAGCAATTACAATAATTTCTCATCCAAGTTACGTGCGCAAGTTGATTTTGCATGTGGCGCTCTGCATTAGACCCACTAGATCTCTCCTTTCCCCAACAGCACAGGAAGGTCAGCTGCTTTTAATGCCGGAAATTTAGTGAAACAGCTTAGTTTGTTATTGCATTGAAACAGGTTTTAGTCAGGGCAGCTTGCAGCTAAATGGCAGGCAGAACAAGAAAATTCAATTAAAATAGCTCTGAGGCAAAAAGAAGACGAGTGTATTAGGAAAATATAAATGGGAATTTAAATAGGTGCTACAAGAGCACAACCAGGCCATAACACAACCCTGTCTTTCCCTCTTTTATACCCACGTTTTTCTCTAACTATGAAGAATATTTTTAAATAGGCTGCTCCACAACTATATCCTAACTAGGCATACAGCAAGAAGATGCAGAATAGCCTGAGTTTTCACCGATCCTACCACACCAATACTTTCTTGCAGAGGAGAACTTGCAAAATGCACAGTCTGGAGTATTCCTCTTTCCCAAGCTTAATTTTTGTCCCCTGCCATAGAGGGAAGGCACACAGAGCATCCTTTCTGCAGGGTGGTGGCATCGGGCTTGCCTACAGGGATGTGGGCTGGGTGCAGGCAGGGTGAGAGCTGCCACCAGCCCCTAAGCAAAGGGGACGGGAAAGCGGGGCACAGCCCCTACAGCCCCAGGGCTGCTCTGCCAGGAGCTTCAGAAATGAGTCTGCAAGTTATTCAGGCCAGCAAAAACACTGCCATTATTCACAGATTCACACAAAAGGCCACATAATCCTTTGTTTTGTTTTGTTTTAAATCACTGCAAGACACTGCTTCACATATTGTCAAGGGTAACATAACATTTTCTTGGGCTCACTCAGCATCAGAACAGTTTGGGACCTCTTCTCTAGAGCTTGTTTTATTCTAATGAGTCCTAGAGAAGAATGTCACCCATGAACTGTGCAGCTCCATGCCTCTTCAAGAGCCAGGGTCCTCTAGACTAGGGCTCATCTGTGCCTTGCTTTGCAATTAATTAATGAAATTCCTTCCCTTCATCATTGACTGTGGCACCACGTTTATCTCCCAACTGCAGAACACCATCTCAGTGAGAGTCAAACCCATTTAAGTCCCACCACATACTGGGCAGTCCAACACGACACAGAAAAGAAGCAGGAATAAAATTAACATTTGCCTTCTATTCAACTACTTCTGTGTCTCTCAATGAAAGGTTTTTTCAAACTCAACTGTATATGTGTTTTCATAACATCTACATGTCTCTTCCGAAAACAGCCTTAACAAAAATTGGCTTTCAATGGGTCTCTGTTACCATAATAGCTGTGAAGTACAGCTACAACCTTCTGCACCAGCACTGGATCAGATACCAGGACCCATCCAAATTACCGATTCAGTTCTGTTTCTGTAGCTTGTCCGCAAGTTAAAAAAAGTCATCAAAGCAATGTTCGAGTAACACGTGTTACTGAAGTTCAGCCTCAAAATATTTACTTGTCAGAGCTAACTGAAAACAGGCATTTTCTGAACTAACACTAGCCATTTTTTTTTCTTTTTTCTTTTCTTAGCATCAAAGTAATGTATCCTTAAGCATAAGTATTTTACTTTCTCAAAACATGCCTAAATTTTCCTTGTGGTTTGCACAATAGTCTTAATAATCAGAGAACTAATGGACTTGGGATGAAGACAGACCTCAGAGGACACTGAATAAAATCTTTCCTGTCCTTAGTACCATCTACTATTGGGGCCATCTTTTTTAAAGAAAGATAAATATTTTTCTTCTATCTTCTTTTTTTTTTTTCTTTCCACACCCAATTTATTTAACAGTTAGGTGATCATTTTCAGTTGTCAGTACGAAAACAAGAAAGCTTTGTCTATTGATACACATAAGTAACATTATTAATTCTTCTCCTGTAGCATCTCAGAACTCCAGGCAGTGATAAGAGCTAACGCACGCTATAACCTGTACATATCAACAACAGATAACCCCTGCTTCAGACAGCCAGGTTTAAGATTAGCAATAGGGCTAAAGTGAAATTATTTTGAGACTAAAACCACTTTTCACAGTAAATCCAAGCAACTTCACATTTCTTACATGTAATTTGTTTATGTTGTGTCTAGAGCAAGTATAACTTGGCACGAGTGCAATACTCTGCAGACAGATATGGCAGCAGGAGAAAAGATAGCAACTCTAAAAATAAAGGCTCTAACAGTATCATAAGCAGGAGCCAAAATGGAGAAGAAATACATATTTGCCATCAGTGGGGTGAAAGGGATGGTGGAAGCCCATGCAGCAGAAAGGCCCGCTAGGCCTCTGAAAGATCATTTTTCCTTTTCTTTGAGTGAACTGGACAGGGCAAAGACATCCGTGGCCTTCTCCTTTTACACAGATAATATTGAGGATGTAAACAGATTGATAAACTTCAGAGGAACATGTCACCAGGGCCAACTTTTACAACAGAAAATTGACAAAACTGAAATAGGACTACAATTTTATAGGTAAAATTACCCACCAGAATATATTAAACTAACATTAGTATTACAGAAGTCAGTACTTAAAAAATACCAGAAGTTGCCTTCTACTGATGCACTATTTCCAACACACACCCCCTCCCCCACCCTTTTTTTTTTTCTTTTCCCGGGAAGGAACTGCTGCCTTATCCAGTGTAAAGGGTGAATAGTATTTAAGGAATTGAGCTATGAAGACAGAATTATCAATTTCTTCACATGCTTTCCTGTAGTGCTTAACACTGATAAATGAGCACTGCAAGAATAGCCATTAATACTGATAATCACCATCTCCCTTGCCACCATTTTACACAGGAGACCAAGCCACATACATTAAAGTCAAAAGCATCCATCAATTTGGGATGCCCAACGTGTGCCACCCAGGAAAGCGTGCTTACAGCACTTGGTATCTTCTAACACAATCCCAATACTTTTCAGCTACAGCTCATCATTTTTTCACCGTGATTCTCAAATCTCAGCTCAAACCTCAGAAGAGGGAAAATTCAGATAAAGTGACATAGCATCACTAGAGAGCTCTGTGGCAATAGATAGGACTGAATGATCAGTGAAATCCAGTCTGCTACTTCATCACCTGCATTGCCTTGCCCCATTTATCACAGCCCATCTGCAACAAGTAAATGGGAGGCTGGCTGTCTTCCAAGCACACCACTGAATGAGTCCTACCCAGGACAAAGCAAAGATACCACTCTCCAGTCCCTTCCTCTGACTGTTCTGCTCCCTTCTTTTCCCCCATGTTCTGATCCTTGTCATATTCTCCACTCTGAGGCTTTCCTTCCATCCAGCCCTAATCTTTTCAACTTGTTCAAATCCTCATTGAACATGAAGCTTTTATGCAGTATTTCACTCAGCATGGCCTTGCCAAGAAGCCATGCACCCTGCAGGCTAACAGGCTTTGCCTGAAAGCATGAGAAAGAGTTTTTGAGAAAAGACTGTCAAAATATTTGCATACAGATAAAACAATATATTATCCTTTCATGCCTGAAAACAAGGTTAAGATAATTTTGACTTGGGGAAAAAACAAATCCCTTCTCTTCCACTCCAGGTACGGCACACACTCCTTTTGGATGAAATGGTTAGCCTAAGTGTTTCAAATTGGGAATAATTATGGGTGGAAAAACACTTCCCATGAGAAAAAACAAACTAGCAGTCATTCCTACTAAAAATCAAAAAAGTTTACAAAGCATAGGATTTTATTTATATTGTTGAATGATTCAGGCTGGAAGTGGCCTCTGAAAGCCACCAAGTCCTATCTAACTTCAAAGTTAGATCAGGTTGCTTGAGCTTTTTTTCTGTCAACTTTTAAGTACCTTCAAGGATGAAAAGTCTGCATACTCTCTGGGCAACCTGTGTTGACATTTGATCATTCTTACTGTGAAATTTGTTTATTTACACCTAGCAGGAATTCCCCTTGCTGCCATGCACTTTCAAGATGAGTCTGATCCACCTATCCATAAGTCATTTGTAAGATCCCCCTTTAATTTTTTCTTCTCCAGGATAAAGCCACACTTCCTTCCTCTCTTGGTCCATCATTCTGTCCGTCAGCCTCCCTTGCTATCTTGATAATCCTCACTCCAAAATTAAAAGTCTTTCTTCCATGGAAGTGGGACCCAATACTGGGCACAGGACTCCAGGTGCAGCCTGTCCACTGCTGAGTACAGGGGACTTCTCTTGACATGCCATCCATGCTCTTTTTAATCATCACAGACATAGTTTAGTGGTAGACTTGGCAGTGTTAAGTTTACGGTTGGACTCGATCTTAAGGGTCTTTTCTAACCTAAATGATTCTGTGATCTCTGCCTGTGGTTCACCTTCACTGCTGCAAAGGCACACTGCTGACTCACGTTCAGCTTGCCCACCAAAAGGACTTGTAGGTCCTTTCCTGCAGAGCTGTTACTAAGGTAGCCATCCCCCAGCCTGTGCTGTTGCTTAGGCTTATTCCCTCCTAGGTGCAGTACTCCACATTTTTCTTTGCTAAGCTTCACAGGGTTCCCTCCTAGTCCACTAATGCAGCTTTTTGTGGTTCTCCCTTCCTAACTCCTCAAAAATTCAATCCTTCACATGGCACTGTAACAGTGCATAGGAATCACTTACACTTAACAGAGGGAAAAAGTCTTTGGAGCATAAAGTCACCTGGCAGGTCCACCCATCCAGACCTGAATCCTGGCACAGGTCTTAACAGCTCATGTCCAAACCTAGGATTGAGCCGTCTGCTGCTCAGTCAGGGAGCTGATAAGCATTCACTGCTTTCAAAGGTGGCCCAAGTAATGCAGTGCAAACTCTGCTCCCGAAGCCTTCATTAGAAAAGCTTCCCAAACCACCTTCCTGCAGAAGGAATAGGATACATTTCTTCCAGTGTTGCTCCTGGGAGCATTAACTACCCTCACGTGAAGGCACGCAAAAATGAATGCAGGCTAGGGAGTACTAAACCAGACGTACAACAAGGAGGAATGATTGATCTTTGGGGAATGAGATGAAGGATGTGGAATTGATAGGTTTCTTTTTTCCCCCCTCCTCTGAAAAGAGGATGAAGCTGATGGATGATTTTTTGAAGGAGCATATTGTTAAAAATGTTGGCAACACATCACTAACCTTTTGGGTCTACTTAATCAATTAAAAAGGCTGTGTCCGAAAGAATCAAATTAATATTGGACATGAAAGATGAAGAAAAAGCAGGAAGCTGGAGAAAGGAACAGGTTTAGCTGACTCATCCCTCGGAGATTCTTGTTTAATGACACTGCCCACAATGGAGAGAGAATTGTTTCTCAAGTAAAAAATTCATGGAAGGTAAATCACTTCATCCATCACCACTAAAGCAAAGTATTGATGCTAGGATGCTAATTGCCATCCAAGTTCCTACAATATTTAATTGAACCAGTAAGTGACATGGTTGCCTTCTCCCTCAGAAAGGTTAGTGTGTGGCCCCGCACAAAAATAGTTGCTGGTGATCTCTGCCTGGATGTAATCACCTGCCCACACCAAGGGCATTGCAGTTTTGTTGGTCGTCAGACAAAATACTTGACCCGTGTCCCTGTGTACCTGCTTTGGCCAGCTTTGCTTCCTCCTCATCCTCTGGCCCTTCCCAAAGCATTAAAGCTCCATGTGCTACTGTCCTACGGGTTTTTTGGTGTGATTGCACGTGATATCTAGCCGTCTGCCAGAGCAATGTGAGGAAGGCTGCCCAGCCTCCCTTAACACACAAGTAACAGCACATGAACCTCATTATCCGTGCTTGACACATGTTTCTACTGTGCAAAAAAAAAATCAAAATCGCTATTTGTTAGCACTTCAGCTACAGTTGTGGTTACTGGATTGGATGTCAGGGTCAAAAATTAGTTGCAAAAAACACAGATCTCATGCTCTCTGTATGGAGCCAGATTCTCATCTGGCCCAAGCTGGCAGGGCTCCACATTGACAGTCTGGCTCCCAGTGTAAATGGGCTATAAACATGGTCTTTGCTTCATCTGCAAGGCTTGGGGTATCTTAAATTTGACAGCCACTGAATGAAACTTTACTCTGGGGTTTAGAAGCAAATTATTGAACTGACTTGTTAAATTACATTTCATTAGCAGCAGGAACATTACAATCGCACCCTTTGTTATTTGAGCCTTGAATGTGATTTTGTCAAGACTGTTTCATCGTTCAATTTTCTAAAGCAAATGATTCTGAAAGGTTGTGCAAAGGGCATAAAAAGCAGCAAGAGAGTAATGACTTTCTGAGCAATCAGTTAGGGGTGGTGGTGGGGGGGTAATTTATTTTTTTAAAATAATGAAATCAAAGTTTTCTAAGGCTTCTCAGATCAACAGTCCTCAATGACTTCATATTCAACCAGCATATTCTCAACCCAAAGGTGTAAAACCTGAGGAACATCACAACACGAGAGCTTTGCACGCCTGTTTTTGAAGAGCCTCAGTGTGTTGCAATTTGATATGCATCACAGCCAAAGAATTGCCAGCTGCCAGTAGAAGAGGAAAAGAACTGGAAAGCAAAGTTTGAATTACTTTTGTAATTCATCCGCTAGGTATTAAGGGGAAAAAAAAGAAATGAAGAATGGCTGATTCAAAGCCTGTAAGGAATCACTAGGTTTAAATTTACCTCTGCAGAGAATGAAATCACATCTGGAGCTGATATTACCTTCTTCCACAGAAGCAGAGCATATTCACTTGTGAAATCTTAAACAGCATGAAATTAAAGACAAGTAAAATAAAAAAACCACATTCTCATAAAAGATTTTGAAAATAACATCTTTAGGCAACATAAAGACCGTGGACCTAGGAAACTTATTAAAAATGTTTAACACCCTGCTTATTCACTTCACAAAATTATTCTGCATGTTCTCATATACGATAATTTTATGTTTTCGGCTGTACTTGAAAAGAGCAGCCCCATGATAGTTTTAAGCTGTAGGTGCCCAGATTGGCTGATGAACTTCAAGACTGGAGGATTACAGTGTGCTCTGAGTGCAGCCTTGGCTTGGGAAGCTTTCGGGAACAAGAAGAAACGCAGCCACACAATTATCATGTGAACTTTCAGATCACACCACTTAACACCAAAGATAAAATAGATTTGCATTAGCTGTTGGATAACTTCTGAGAATAATTCAAGGTAATAGGTTTAACCTCCAAAAGAACCATGCTTAGGGAGCACCTTATCCAAGAGCTCTTTCCCCCCCAGTCATACATGGCAGCAGAGAAGGTACTGAAGCTCCAGCCCCATGAGAGCTGCTCAGAGAATGTACCACACAAAATCCCTTCAGTGTCCCAAATCCTTCCTCCTTCAGACTGCTATCACTGCTGTGCTTGGGCGCTACCTGAGCACACTGCCGAGGACACAGGGGCTGTACTGGGATGCTGACTCACACTAGTTACGAACCTCCTGTAGAACTTGGAACAAGCTTTTCTATTTGTGTATTTGCAAAGCAAATGAATGAGATTTGAGTTGAGGTAAAGCATACTAAAAAAAAAAAAAAAAACCCCAAAAAAACACCCAAGGGCTTATTTGTCCTGGCTGATCTGCATTTACTCCCCCCATCACTATCAGCAGTAGGAGGCAGCATTTAGGTAGAATAAAAAATAATAACAAGAGAAAAAAGATTGTGCATTGTAGTCCAGTTGTAACTGCCATGAAAACCAAAAAAAGTTCTGAAAACCTTTGCTGTCACTTCCCAGTGGAATATGGCCTCTCCCTTGGGGGGGGGGACCAAACCAAAAAAAACCCCAACCCTTAATTTCCCACTCTAGTTTGAAACTGGTACAATGTGCAGCAAAACAAGGTCCTGCCCAATGACTGAAATTTAAGGTGTAAATGAAAAACCTCTGCAAGTGCCAGACAGCCCATGAGGCTCCCATCTACTTCAGGAAGTCCTGGGGAAACCCATGGCTGGAGTTGACCCACGTTGGTAGTCACACAAGAAGGACCTCTTCCATTTTTGCAAACATGTGTTTCTCACAAGCATCATGGCCACACACCAGAGGAGGGTTTTGGTGTCAGTGGACAAGAGGCATCTTCTGCAATGCACATCAGATGAAGCCATGCAATCACACAAAATACAGTACATTTTGAACAACTTAATGTTTCTGATTTACGGAGACATCGCTGTTGGATTTGAAGCAATGCAGGTTCATACGTTATCCTTCCTGCAGCCCAGCCGCCCGCTCTGTGGCACAGACTCCAGCACTGTTACGACCCATTTCAAAGCAGCTGGTGGATAAATAAAACAAAGCATCCATAGCGCGCAGCCCTGGACACTGAAGGGCTGCCGTGCCATTGCAGATATTTCATCGGCAGTTACTGCCACCAGACAATACGTCTCCGATTCATGGCAGGGACGCCTCACTGAAACACTCCAGTCTGGTCATCAGCACTAATTGAGGGTAGGAAAAGGGTTATTTTGAAGTACTGTAGCCTGGAAATGAAACCCAAGCCCCTTGAGTAGGAAGCTGGAGGATTATTCCACTTCACCAGAGCCATCTTTGTTTTCCTGAGTGCTTCCTAACCCACAAAGTGTGTAAAATACATTGCCTTCTAGCATTATAAGCATGATTTAGTTCTTCTCTATTTTAAAAAAAAAAAAAAAAAAAAAAAGAGCTCTGCCATTACTAAGAACAGAGATAACCCAACCCTACTCACTAGAGGCACCTACGGAGTGAAAAACTCAAAGCACTCCATATTTTCATGCTGTAAGGATGAAATTTATAAGCTCAAGGTAATCCTTTAGACATTTTCTGCCCATTCCTCTTAATGTGTCTGGTAAAAAACATCACATGTATTGTACAGAGCAATATGTCAGTCCAGAAAAGTCTACATGCAAGATGTGAATGAACCAGATATATAACATCTAACTCATTATAGTGTTACATAAAAGGGGGGAAATATTTGTATAAAAGAAAACAAAGTATTTTTAAAAAGCAGTTGGAAAAGAACATGCAGTAAGGACAGCCATCAGCAGAGCTCTTTCATATTTACTTTTCTACAGAAGTCTTAATAGCAGCCTTTTGGCACAATTCACTTTCCTATATTAATTCATTACTAATTTGAGATATACGTATAATCTTGAGAAACAAAAATAATTTGACTCTTAAAACAGACGACCTCCACATAATTTATGTTACTACTTTTAAAGTACACTCCTTACATCTTGCAATCAACTTTTTACCTTAGTCTCCCACTTCCCTTTCCAGAATTCACACCACCAGGGATGGAATGTGTATAGTTTATCAATATTGCAGAAAATACCATTGCAACATATTTTCTTTGGGAAAAAAAAATTAAGAAAGCACATTTAAATTTTTCTCAAAGGATCAACAGTGCCAGGCAGCACAAGCCAGTCACCAGAGCTGTCACAGTGGTAGAGGTTTTGAGGATCTGCACTGAAACTGCAGGAATACAAAAGCCTTGCCTGTAGCCAGCTGGCTGTCAAAGGGTGATTGATTACTTACTCAATCAAAATGCAGGAACAACTAATTTTGAGGTGATTGGTTTTATTTTAAATGCCAATTATGGTTCTAAACCCCCACCCTTAACACCAGCCTGGTACCGCTGTAAGAGACTTCATTAGGTTTTATGTTTCCATTAGACAAAAAATCCCAACCAGTTATGCCTGTGTAAAGAGCAGCTGCACTTCACCAGGACATGTGCTAAACCCAAGATTAAACCTGAGCCTCTTGCCACCTTGACTGACAAAACAGACTTTAGCACAACAGAAATAGGAAGAAAAGAAAAGCCTTTGTCTGGGCGACCCGTGGAGCTGACCCACAGATACTTTTGCTCCACTCGTATGTAATGACATATCCCTATATACACAGCCAGAGCACAGTGGTGGAGGATATGACTTTTTTTTATTAGTCCTTAATGTTTACGTTACTATCCGTCCATGCAAAGATAGCCTCCCAGATCATATCTCATCAAATGTGTAATGAGCCAAATTATTCTCTACTACTGTAAATCAGTGAAGGTCCATTGATCTCATTACAGGAGAGCAATTTACACTTGCAAAGAGGGTGGGTGACTATTTCTAAGAGAGGAAAGAGAGCAAAAACCCTAATCCTGGGGAGCCTAAAGCAAGAACAAAATGCATACAGATTGCTGCCTTGTTTTCATCCAAACAGCTCTATTTATACCAAATATTCACAGTAAAGAGTTAAACAGATTTTAGAACAACTTACTGAGCTTCGGAGACTTTGACGACTTGCTGCAGTGTTTGCAGAGTTTAATAAAGGCAGCCTCCTTCCTCTGTAAAGCCACCAGCGCCTGGGACTCACTTCGCATTTCTAAAGCATTCCTCCCTCCCTCCATCCCTTAGCAATGATAGCCAGGGCCACTGACCACCAACCACCCCATTCACCCTCTCCTTGGCAGCCACCATAGGTGACGTCCACCAAATGCAATGCAGAAACCTGAGCAATACCTCTGCTAATGTAATTGCCAAAGCGTCCGGTGGACTCTGCATGTTTTTTATAAATTTGGGGCAGGGGGTAGGATTCAGAAGGGAATAAGGGACTCTAATCTCTCTGCCATGCATTGCCTTATATAAACTTTTTTTAAAAAAAGGGGGGGGAGGAACACCTTAAAAACTAAACAACAGTGGATCTTACTCTATGAACTGATGATTTGTTTACATTTCCTCTTGATATGTTACAACATGTTTTGCTACAATATAGGCTAGGCAGGAAAACTCATTTCAACATGGAATTACAGAAACTGCTTGTAAGTGAACAAATGGACAAACCAGAAAATGACTTATTTTTGGACTGTGTATTAATCACTTTCAAGCATATGAATCTAAAGGCATCTTTTGTTAATTAATAAAGAACTATTCCTACTGAATTTGATTTATTATTTAGTATACACAGATGTAGTCTTATCACAGAAACTTCCAAACCAGCTCAGTACAAGTTACTTAATTCTAGCACAAAGCATGAAGTTAAAGCAAAAAAAATTACACAAAATGGCTTCAATAGACAAAATGCAGCTTACTTGGCAGAAGTAACTTCTCACATATAATATTTTCAAAAATTGCTTCTACAGCTGCTTTTGACTCCTATAGTCAGCTCAGAAAAAGGCTGAGAAGATGCTGAAGGCTGATAATTAGCTAGCAGGAATCCCTCCCAGTGGTCCTCCCAGATGGTTGTTATTAAGAGAGATGAGCTTGCTTTGCTGGGCAGGAGGCCAGACATCACCCAGGATCCTGTGGATCTCTGGGGACAGGATCCTGGGAAAATCAACAGCAAACTGGGATTGTTTTCTTAAATGTCTTGTGCTCCTACAGTGTTCTCCCATCGACTGCTGCTGCTCTGACCACCAGGCTCTGCTGAGCTCTTACCTTCTGGGAGACCCACAAAAAGAGACAGGATGTTCCTCAGCTCAGTGCCAAGTACAACCTACCCCTAAAGGGAGAGGAATGTCCTTCTCTCAAATGTCTAGATGATGATGATGATGACAATAGTAATAATAATAATATCACTGGACTCAAAGCACACCATCCCAGATGGGGAAAGCATACGGAAGAAGCTGCAAAGACTGTGAAGAAAAGCTGTGCAGGAAAGATCTCTCTGCCCTGGGTCCGAAAGCCCAACCTCCTGCTGTTGGAAGTAAGGATGTTTGGATTTGATTAATAATTGCAAAATGCTATTCTCTCCTATGCAAGAGCCTGTTAATGTTTTATTACCTTCTTTATCAGGAAGAGCCTACGTCACTGCATGAAGAAGCAGCAGTTGCATCCCTCCCAAGCACTGCTTCAAGGCAGGGCTTGCAAGTGAGGCGTAGGACCAGAGGCAGAGGTAGTTCCCGGGACGCAGCAGGGAAGGCGAGAGAAGCCCACAGATACCCAGCAAGCCTGTAACCAGCAGCCACTGCTTTTCTCTGGATGTCACCCCAAAAGAGAGCTTTAAGGAAAGTAAAAAGCTCACAAGAGCCATTCCCTGAATTTGAGGTACTGGTCTGAAAACCTGACAGCTATTAAAAGTCCCTTCCTGGCTATATTTTGTACAGGAGCTAGAGGAACGGAGAACCTAGTGAAGGGCAGCAGGCAAGAATTTTCTTGGTTTTTTTAATAGAGAAAAAAAATAATAAAACATAGAAGGGAAGAGGGCTACCCAGTATTTTATTAGCTGTCCTTCTGGAAGAAACCTCCAAGTGAAAGTGAAGGCAGAGCAACAAGAGGGAGGGAAGGAGCTGGGCCATGAATCTGAGACAGCAATGGCAAGAAGAAGAGTCGAGGGAAGGATGCGCTTATGCTGGACCAGCAGAGCTCTAAGCTAAAAACATGGTACCATAGGAGAAGGGGAGGATTAATTTATCCTGAAAAGTCACTGCACCTTCTGCCAGACACATTCTGCAGCAAGCTAGCATCATTACTCTCAGTGATGAAAATAAAACCCAGGCTATCGCTGGGATGCTGTTTGACCATGCTTAGAAAGAACATTTCCAGAAGCCAACTGGCAGAGGATAAAGCAACAGCACTTCATGGGGAGGTGGAAGGGGAGGAGGTTTTCATCAGTAGTCGTGATACATTTATTCAATACATGACAAGATCTTTATGTTGCTGGCCAAAGTACAACTCTTACTGCAAAGCATAGTATCCCCATCATGGATGAGAGATGCATTTATCTAACATGTTACATAGGCAAAAAAAAAAGAAAAAAGTTAAGCCACTGTACTTCAGTGTATTCATATTCAAAAGTTCAGAGAAATTTGATATAATGAAAAAGATATTTACATAATAAATGTGATGAGCCAGAAGCCTAAGGATTCTTTCATGCCTAGATGTAAGAACAAATCTAACTGTGTTAAAATTAAATAATTTAAATCTCTCTCCAGTAAATATGAAGATTTGGAAAGTACAAATCAGTAGCTAAAATGTTAACCTTATTGCAATGATTTCCTTCTCCCCATGAGACATCATCTACATATCTAAGGTTGGCATCTGACATTCATTAAGGGCAGGGAACATTTTGTAGAGGTTAAACAGCAAAAGCTGTCTTTGGTGACCACTCTAGATAGCAATAACAAGCCAGATGGCTCCACTTCTAGAATACTTTAAAGTCAATTCTCAGCCTGTAACCATAAGAAGTTGCAAGGCTTTCAAAGGGAAGTTTCTCAGACCCTTGTTTCAAATTTCAAATCAGTTCAAAAGAGCCATTCTAGTAAGGTATCTGAACAGAAACAAGCTTTCTAGTGCTGCTCCTGGGGTCCTTGGCCCTGTGTTTCCATTTTGATCTCAGTGAGAAAGTTTAAATGGGTCTGCAGTCCTCTGCTTCAGCTTCAGGAGAGCCACAAAAATCAGAGTAGGAGGAAAACAAAAAGAGCTGGTAAATGCAAATGTAGCATTAAATTCAAAAAAGAGGGATTTAAGGAAAGAATGGGAAACACGGGAAACCATCCTGCACCCCACGCGGCTGCCCGGGGGGAGCAGCTGACACGGAGGGGTGAAGCCAGCGGCAAAACGGGAGCCAAGCGGCACGGGGATGTGGCGACAGGCAGAGAGAGCCCTGCTAGGGCAAGGAGAGCACCGTGAGAGGCACCCAGGCTCCCCTCAGCACGACCGGAGGGCGGACAGCAAGTGCTGGACGCAGCCGTGAGGTGCCAAGCAGAATGGCAAGCGGAGGTCAAGAGCAGCTCATCATTTAGAGAAGGAAGCGGGGGGGGATCCAAAGGAGACATCTGTACATGGCAGGGTGGGAAAAGGGCATCTGTAACGTGGCGAGGGGAGGCAAAACCACGGCAGGACTTCAAGGGGAGAATACCCCGCTGAGAAGTCGCAGGTGTGATTCAGGGAAGAGACTGCATTTGTCAACAGAAGGGGTCCCAATTTCTGTCTCGTTATTTCCTTTTCTGGTGGTACAATAGGCAGCTCAAAGATTTTCTTTCCTCTTTTTTGCACCAAGGAGTAGGAATTTATTAGAAGCAATATTTTTGCAAGATGGGCTTGGGACATAATCCAACAAACAATTATAAATCCTCTTTATTTCAAGCACATTAAGGGGGCCTTTTCACATTAACGAGACTACTCACATACCCTGTCTTAAGCAAATGTGGACTGTGTGCATGAACATTGCCCGATTTAACTTTTAATTGCATGATGGCCTCTGCACCTTCTGCTTTACCTCCAGACTGTGACCCCTCTTTATGCACACACCCTTATCTCATCCACCTTCTTCCCATCAGGCTTCAAGCAAAAGGTTCTCCCCCCCCCCCCTTTTTTTTTTTTAAACTGGAAACGTTGCAGCAAGCCACTTTAAAAAAAATATACGGAGTAGTACCACTATAACATCAGCAACACTAAATTTTAAACGTAAAGCCATCAAATTCCTACTACTACGTATGTAAAAAGTTATCGATCAGGCTGATCTGAGATGTAGTGCATTCAGAGATTTTACAAGGAACATTTCCTTTGTAAAATAATAAAAAGATTTATCTTCTCTCAACAATAAAATGGCAGATATTGGGACTTAATACAGGTCAGGAAAAAATGAAGCGATTCCCCCACACAAGAAGTCTTTTTTTTTTTAGATCATTGTCAGATGTTTTAGTTTCTCTATGCTTCCCCCGACCTTCCAGAAAATGAAATACCAGTGTATTTCAGAACGGATGTCAAAGTCCTCATTTCCAAAAATCCCAGAAGTGATGGTTTATTTCCTATTCAAAAATAAACAACACGTTGAAATCAGGCAGGTAAAATAAGCCAGACCAGGAGGCAAAAAGATACCACTCCTGCACAATGCTAGTATTGAACAGCTCCTGGGAGCTCTATAAATACACTTTGGTTACAATACCATCTCAAATATCTCACTCAGAGGCATCACCATTTATCAATACTGCGTTTTTCTTGCTCTGATTGAGCTAGTTTGATGTAATGACAAAATTAATCTTTAAATATTCAAAACTCTGTGATCATTGCACTTTTCTGAGAAGCATACTTTTTTTTCTTCCTAGTACTGGTAACATTTACATTTTCCTTTGGAAGAAAAAGATTTGTCTTCATCGCTTCTGTTTGTAATTTGCTTTATTTTATCTCTTTCAACACTGAGCACAGCAAGGAAGAAATATTTGCATGCTAATGCAAATCAAAGCATGAAAGCAATCAAATCAAACAGAAAGTAAAACCATCTTTGGAATTAATGAAATCCTTCTTCCCCTCTTACAACATTAATTCACCACTTTCTTTTCCCCACCATTGACCAGCTGCCAATTCTTCCCTTAACCACAATTATCAAGAAAAACAAATCTTCAGGAATTCAACATTGTATTGTGCATTTAAAAAAAAAAAGTTATAAAACTTTTTTTGCTATGCAAGAACATGTATGCTTTAGTTGACAAATTAAGATCATATCCCAGTTTTTCTAGAATCAAAAACTTTCAGGTAAGTGTTGCCCCTTTGTAACTTCAGAGCAAAGCAGAAATTTAAGAGCGAAACAGTACAAATGCTATTGCATACTCCAGTCCAATCTAGTTTTATATTGCTATTTACACAGCAATCAGATCACAAATAACTCAGACTAACCCTATACCTACTCTTGGAAGAAGAATAGCTGCAAACATGCTCGGGCTCCAGGCACAAGGGACACTTACTGCAAGGGCAGCCAGTCTGGCAAAGCAAGCTAATAAAACCTGGATTACGTGTAACCTGCAAAGTGCACCATAGGTAGAGCAGTATTTTTTGGCCATTGCATTAAAGTGTTATGTCAGAAGGCATTCTTCTTGGGTTTTGTAACAAGAATGAACCTCAAGTGATTTTAGTGGTGGATATTTGGCTTTAATAATGCTATTTAAGATTAGATATTAAGTTGTATAACTTGCGTTTTCAGACTGGGCATTTTCATTAATTTCTCTTTTTAAAAGTGGCTTTAATAACTAAGCTTTTTAAATTGTTTTCCCCATAATAAATAAATGAAGCTAAAAGGCACTTGTCAGCACTGAAGAGCTGGATCCAGTCCCACAGTGGACATTAAGGATACAGATTAGATCAAGCCAACAAAACACTTAAAGCAAAGGTTCTCCCTATTAGCTGTTGCAATTTTTAAATTGAGATTCAGTAATATGATTTTAATGCCAGATGAATAAGGTCAGACAAAGAAGAAATTACGTCAGCAACAGCAGCCAAATTCTTACTAATTTAATGTCTACAAATTAGAGCAAGCTTTCCTTCAGAAATCATTAATGTCTCTATAAGCATAGAAGAAACCAAAAGCAAATCACTTCACAATGCTGAACTTGCGAGAACAGCTAAAATATGACCATGTTATTATTTCTTATGGGCACATTATGAAGGAAGGATGTTAGGAGATTCATCTCTTCCCTGACTAAAAAGATAATTTAATGATAAAAGCAGTAGTCCAGGCCATGAAAGCAACCCTCCCAATCTCAGGACAGTAATGTTGCCTTCCTGATTTTGCTTCCTCTAGTTTAAATGGATGTCCTTTTAGCAGCAAGTTTCCAGTTCATAAACTTCTGATGTCACTTGCTACCATGGCACAGACCCAACAGGTCGTGCGACTATGCTCAAAGATGCCTAAATACCAAAGACATCAGTCTCTGGCAGCAGGAGAAAGGACTTCAAGTCAGGTAACCAAAACCAATAGGTCTAGCTCCCAAACCAGCTGGCTCATGTTTGTGTGGGGAAAAGAGAAGAAAGTGAGAGAGGTGAATATACATCCACTGTGACACAGGTGCTGTGTCCACTACACAGAGGAACATTAACAGCCAGGAGCACACCATACTACAGTCTGCCCTCCTCAGGCAAGAAATACAGTTCTAAATTAAGGATCTTGTCAGTTTAACACCCTTAATCTAGTTAGTTGATGTATTAGCATATTCTCTTTCTCTCAAAATATACTGCCTAGCCCTTCAGTCAACTGATGCCAACTGCCTACCCTTATTATTTACTTCCACGGTGCATTGTGTATCTGCTACCTCTACCATAGAAAACACACAGATGGCTAAAATGATTTTATACCTTAATTTTACTTGGAGATACTGAGTCCAAAATAGTCAAGTCTTCTTAATAGTCTACCTACCTCTTCCTGCCACTGCCCCCCCCCCCGCCCTTATTTATAGCTTTCTTTTTCTTTCAGGTTAAATAGGCCAGGACTAATTACATCTTCATGACCTGCGCTACTTGAAACTATGAATCATTTCTGCTCTTTTCCACTCCTTGTCTCTATTTTAGCACTTTCCTCCCCTCACAGGGTGACAGAAGTGATCAAAAAGCTCCAGACCCAATTTTCGTGTGTCAGAGCCACCTTTCCAACCTCATGTTCTCAAGACTTTGCTTTCCTTTTTAATTACTGCCATAAACTCTGCAACAGCTCTCCCAAGCACAGCAAAGCATCTCTAGATTATCCCCAACTTTGCCATTTTGCAGTGCAGGAGGACTATTTGGCATTTGCGTTGTCAGCTTAGGCTCTTCTAAGCTCAGCAAAGGGACTCGGTGGACACAGCAGCACCTGCTGTTTTAATAGCTGCCCTGGTGCTGCCGCCCCCTCACCTCCAGTCCAGCACCGTGACCAAGTTGAGCCTTCCTGAGGTTTCTCCCTCCTCCATCGAGCTTCGCCACAAGTGACCTCGAGCGTGACAGGGAGGTGCTGGTGCAGCTCCGCCACAGGGCCACGCTGGGGGACAGGGAGAACTCTTTGGGGACCCTCCTCTGCCAGTGCCAAACCAAACCCTCTCCCTTGGCCATGAGACACCACCACCACGATCACCAGCGGTGCTGGACATGGCAAGCACGCGCTTGAAGCCCACCTCTCACAGATACAAAGCCAGAACGTGAGTGAAGCGTCCCATCCCGTTACCTGGTGGGTGACAATAAAAGCCACCTCTGAGGCCTCTGAAGTCAATTTTAGCCTCAGCCAGAAGTACGGTGTTGGTTACTATGCAAACCGGTTTGTGTTGGGTACCATGTTTGAGTTGATGACACCGTATTATCAGGCACTCCAAAAAGAAATATACTGCCCTGCCTTTTCGATCTATAGTTATACAAATACGTTTTAAAGGCACAGCAGCAGTTTAGATTTGGGCCAAATTTAATTTTGTTTAAAGAAAAAAAGGCTTTTTACAGGATTTAAGTGAAACAGAAATATTTCCAAGTTTTGTTTAGAAATTGCAGCATAACCACTGCTTCTAAATAGGTAACCAAAAAAAAAAAAACAACCCAACACAAGATATCTAGTGATTTGCTGGATCACTGTAAAACCCAGAAGCCTCAAGTGACACAAACCTACATTTGCTTTCATTGTCCACTCTAGGAGAAATGGAAAATTAAGTAACATGGAAAAGTAAACTGGATTTAACAATGTGTTATTTTAATTAAAAAAAAAAAAAAATTCAACAGGTAAAGAAATGGGTTTTTTTGCCTACAGAAGACAGTACTTAACAGCAAAAAAAGTCCAGGTGGCCCAGCAGGTCCACCTCAACACTACTATCTGTGGGGTTAAAAGACCAAGTTTACACCTATATGGGACTGGAAGGTTAGAGGCTGCCAACCACACTACAAAAGAAAAAAAAAATAAAATTGTGAGTTATCAAGAAAGCCTATGTGCATATACATACTTAAGCATCCCTACACAACTGCTGGCTGCCTTCTTTAGCCAAGTGAAAGTACAGCCCAACGCCGGGAGGCTCCCAGGCTGTGCCTGGGGCTCGGCAGCACTGCCCCGTGCCCAGGGGGGTTTCAGCACCAACATCCCACTTCCACAGGTGCCCTTTTCAGCCACTGGTCCCAACCCTTTCACCCCACGCTGCAGACACACGGGCACCCCTGCACCCTACTGCAACGGCCCCCTCTTTTCACGCGGCCGAGGTAACCATCTCGCTGTGCCCTCCCAGCACCAGATGGTTCCCATTAACTTTGTCCGCGCTCAGCTCGCAAGTGTCAACTGGAAAACCCAGACCCTAAATATTTTACAGATGAAACAACAACAGGCTCTTTGCCAACAACATGGGACTGGATCCCAGCCCCTGCTCCACACCACTCCGGCGACTGGTGGAAAACAAGCCAAGAGCTGTCTTGGGATTTGGGTTGGGGATCTCCTCCACACCTTTGCAAGGGGCAGATGGCTCTGCAGCTCTCCGACCCCCAGCCCTCAAGGTAAGCGACTGCAGGGGCAAGTCACACAACCCCACCGTGCCTCTGGGTTGCAGCAAAGGTCTGCGACATCCCCGCGCAGGCAGGGAGGGATTGGTGGCTCCAGCATGCAGCCACGCTCAGCCTGGGCACAGCGCCCGCCTGCCTCTTTCCTCATTGGTCTCCAAGCGTGGTTGCAAGGTGCCAGAGAGCTCAGGCTAAAAGCTTGCTAAAGTGGCCTCAAATCTCCCTTTAATGGAAGGAAAAAATGCAACTGGACAAAACACCGCTGCACTGATAATTAAATATAGTCCTCACATAGCCCAGGCTTTCCTCACTGCAGATTTGCTGCTGTGCCCTCCTGACTAAACATTTCCAAGTCCCCGCTGCTTCAGTTTGGAGCGTAAAAGGTCAGCAGAGAAGGCAAATCTGTGTTCAGTCTTAAATACTTCAACTGTCTCAGTCTGATCTAGTTTCAACAAAAAATAGAAGTTGCTTGGGTGCATTAACACCAGCTTGAACATGTGAAAAATTTTTTTTTCTTCTTCATGCTTCTTGTCTCTGTTTCACAGCATTATTTATCATCAGGGCTCTGGAGACATGAGGCAATAACCATCAAATACTTTTCTATGTTAGCTTAAATTAGGTCAAAACATGATAGCACTTTTAATAAATAAAAAAAAAATTAAGTAGCCTTTACCAGAGGATTATTACAAAAACTGAAACATTAAAAAAACCAGTAAAAATAAAAAACAGAACCCCACACGCTTCTTTAGAGAAGCATTACATATTGGGAAACTACTCTGTTGACTGGATATTAATATCCAGTACACATTTCAAAATTCATTACTTCTTAAAAGAGCTCTGCAATTAGTTTTCCAATTCTGATTTTAAAGACTAATATGCTGGTTTCTAACATGCCACAATAAGTAGTGTGAAAGTATATATAGGAACCAACCACAAAATATTCCAGGATCACATTATTGCCATGCTGGTTTAATTTCTTTTTAGCCACGTGCCACTTCATAAAAGGAATATTTCAGCTTCAAGTGCATATGCAAGACAGACAGTGTTTCAGGTTGCCATTCGCATACTGACTGTATCGAGAAACATCTCATTCTAGATAATAATCAACAAAAGCAATGCCTATCGGAATCTTTCCTCTATGTCCTTTACCCACACTGCAAGGGCATTCAAGAAAAGAAACTGGAGTCTAATCTTTAACTTAAACACTAGATGGAGCCCACTTCCCAAGACTGAAAAATGAAAGCTCTCCTTGCAGCAAATTCTTAACCAGCCTATTGCAATATCTGGTCATGCATAAACATGACAGAACTCAAACAGCTGCAGTGACTGTCATTACTGCAAAAACATATACTGGCCAGCAATTATATCCCTGCGTAAAGAGACAGGCTTTAATACTGGGCAACCACAAAAGAACTTGTATTCCTCTACAGATACATTAACTTGGTGTAGAAGACCCGTAATACTTGAATAAACTAGGCACATATGGATTTTTAAAGTACTATATGACAAACGTAATGCTGGGTTGAGAGAACTATGACTGAGTCTGATCTCTTTGACACTACTGATTCTGACTATACGAGAATTTTGCACACATAAATTTATATTAAAGAGGAAGAATCCTTTTCCAGTCAGTTTGAATTGGTTCTAACAAGAGAGCTCATTTGTGACATTTGATAAAACACCATCTCTCAAATGAAACATACCACATGTTTAACTAGAGATAAGTGAACTTTGGTGTTAAAAATAGGATGCAACACCACCAAACCTCAGTACAACTATTCTGGCGAGAAAGAAAAAGAGAGCCAATTTGCAAAGATCCAACTTGAGCAGCCTCACAGTTACTGGATAAATCCATTTATCTCAGGTTTCACCACAAACAACTGCCACTTCTGCAGTATTTTGACCGCGCTCTGGACTGGCTTCACAATGCAAAGGGCAGGCAGAAATTGCAGGCAGACAACCCTTGGCCTTTCCTTAGCTTGCCGAAGGACACGCTCGCAGGAACAGCTAAAAGCCAAGCAGACAATAAAGTTGTGCAAAGCCTCAGATGCGATTCCCAGCAATGCAATTCTGCTGACAGCCGAGCTATTGCTGATTGCTTTAACCTTTGCTCAGTCCAGGCCACTGCCTTCACCTAACTCTTTTCCTAACAAACCTATGGTAATAGCTTCATCAAGGTTAAGATAAGCGCAAATGCAGTTACAAACAGCAATCCATCCTGCTCAAACAAAATTAACCACAGTAACCCAGCTTGTCTTAGGACATTTTCTGAATCACCTGGGAGGAGAGATGAAGGAAGTTATTACTAACCACCAACTTGGATCCTAACTGCAATTGCCAGAAGGAAAAATACAGTGTCTGTGAAGAAAGGTGCAACTTCTCCCTAACAGATCCTACTTGCTCCCTGTTTCCGTGGAAGACCTACATAGCACATTTTCTTGGTCCCACATCCCTGTGGATGAAAGCTGGTCTTCAGGATCTTGTGGATTACTGCTGTGATGTTTTGAAACCAAACAAAGGTCTTCAAACACAAGATCTGCTGCTAGGAGATCGTGGCTTGTAATCACCATCATGCTGACAAGCGACCACTTGACTCCACCAAAGAACACGCATGGGCCGATGTTCACATCTGCCTGGGCTGTCTGTCAGACCCAGGGCTTGAAAACAAACTTGCTGCTGCCATAAAAGCAACGGGCTTTCCAGCTGTAGCAAGCATACAGTCAGCTCAAACGTTAATACATCTGTTTATGAATATCCTAGTTTAGTCACGTTACATTATGTATGTTTTCCAAAATACTTGAATGGAACATGTGTCTGCTCTCAGATGGGCAGATTGCTTTGTGCCTTGGCTTTGGTTTTTTGGTTGTTTTGTTTTTTTAAAAAAGTGGGTATAGCAAGCACCTAACATTTCTTTTAAAAGCAAATCTGAAAATAATTAGCATTTGTTTGGCACTTGACCTAAAACCGTCTGGGAGAACACGCCCATCTACTTCCACAAGCTTTTGGTTCAATACAACAGGGACTTTATTAGCAGGAAGAGTATCTCACCAACCACACAAATTAAGTGTCAGCAAAAGGAGGAGACAATCGAAGTACCAGCCACAGTTGCAGGTTTGACTTAATAGTAATGTTTAACTACTTCCTTATCACAATCTTCCTGTACAACTATAATTTAGGAACCTTTGCCACTGTAATTTTCTCTGCTTCATTTTCTTTACAGCTATGCTTTTATGTGTCAGACTAAATACTTGTTCATCAGCACTATTATCCATGCAACAACTGAAAATGAACAGCTATGGGGAAAAAAACAGAAAAGAAGAAATACAAAAGCTTTGCATTTGTGTAAAAAATTAAAATAGAAGGCAAATTACTCAGTGTAGTACTCGAGGCTGGAGGAAAAGTGGACATAAAGTCACAATAGTTACATGAACATAACTCTGAAGACAGTCACTGTGCAGGTACATGGAGCGGCGTGGTTACAGTCAAGGTAAAGTCAAGGCTAAAATCTAAAGCTTTTAGTTTCTCACAGCAATAATTGTGATAGCTTTCAGCCTCTGAATATGGAAGGGACAAGACATTGTGGCCTCACTGGGACTTCACCCACTGACCACACCCCATCACAGCTGGCGCACGACAGGAAAAAATGACAGTTCACTTACTGCGTGAGTGGAAGCAGATGGGATAGTGGTACAAAAAAAAGTGAAAAAAAATAAGCGAAAGCCTTTGAAATCCCACTTGGCGTTACTAACTGTTGCTTTCCATATTCACCTGTATTGCCTCCAAACACAAAGAAGGAAAGTCAATCTGTAAATTAACTCCCTTCTGGGAGGAACAAAAAGCCAACAAAACCAGAAATACAATAGAAAAACTGAGATCAGGTTAAACACATTCATTCACTCATGCGTTCATAAGCCATACCCTACTATTAGCGCCTTTTGTACATTTTATGTTTGTTTTCAAGTGTTTGCTGGACTAACTCCTATGTTGCAGGCCATCTTCCTGAAAATGCAAAGGATTATTTGGGGGGTTGTTTAAACCATTAGCAGTCCTTTGCTCCTCCAAAGCCACTGTGGTCATCGCTGACCCATCCACACTCCTCTTCATAGGCTCGCCTATTTCATCCTGGCAAGGTTGCCTCGGTATCTTGACCACTTCTGTCTTCCCCCACCTTTACAGGAGCAATGTTTGGCTTCACGTCACCACCCGTAAGCACCTACCTTGCACTGGGGAGCTGACTCCTGTTCAGTCCAATCAACCATAGGTTTTAATCTGCCTCCTATTTGCACTCCCACATAAGTTTTGAAGGCCTGGGAATAGACAGAGCCCAATCTTTTAAAAAAAACAACAACTAAACAAAAAATCCCCCAAAGACTGGAAGCCTTAAACATGAAGAATCTAGTTCTCCTGAAGCCTGCTCCCACAAAGTAAGTGAGGTTTGTCAAATGATATAAACAAAAGTCAACTGATTATTTCCAAAGTTTTGGAAGCGAGCGATACAGCTACTGTTGGTGTAAAACAAATAGCATACAGTTTCTTCAGAAGCAGCAAGTGGCAGGTTTTAATTGCTTTGCGCAATTAAAAACCAAAAGCAACAAACATTCAGAGGCGGCCCCAGACGGCACTCCAGAATGAGCCTGGCCAGATGCTGCATTCCTCCTCCTCCTCCTGTTACAACAGCCACCGCCAGCCTTGCCGTTATCACAACACCCTCCATGACCCTGCTGCTTTACCCTTCTTCCAAGCATAAAGACCCCATTCAAGTGTTTTTTAATGGATGACAGGCTAATTCAGGCTAGAAGGGACCTCTGGAGGTCTCTGGTTCAGGCTCCCACTCCAAGCAGGGTCAGCCGTGAGATCCAACCGGGTTGCTCAGGGCTTTGTCCAGTCAGGTCTTGAAAACCCCCAAGGATGGAGACTGCACAGCCTCCCTGGGCAACCTGTGCCCCTGCCTGGCCAGCTGGCCTCGGGGTGAAAAAGCTTCTCCCTGTAACCAGTGTGAACCTCTCATTTCAACTGGTGCCCACTGTCTCTTGGCCTTCCACCATGCACTGCTGGGAAGAGCCTAGGGCGACATCAGTTCTACTCTTTTCGTGACAGGAAAGGAAATCTTTCCTTATACTTTAGCTCTGATATTTATCTGTTTATGCAAAGTATGCTTTGCTCTTTGGTTTAGATTACCGTTTCAGATTTTAACTTTGCTAACTGCATTTGCCAAAAATTCAAATATAACCAAATCAGAGCAAAAGTGAAAAATAAACCTAAGAATAAAACTTGGGTGGAAATGCTCATCCATGTGATCACATGAAACTTCCCCTGATGTGCCGTGGTGATGGCAGCTCTTCAGCGCTCATATTACTGCATTTCCAGATATCGAAGCAGCATCTCTTTATATAGGTGCAACACAAGAGCCAATTATTTGTGTACATTACAAAATAAGCTTAAAAAGCAAGACACATGCTGAAGCAAAGCCATGTAAAATGCACTCTGCCAGTTTTCAGACTCAAAGAGTTTTGGGTAGTGCGTCCATCACAGTAAATATGCATTACTTCTGTTCCTGGGCACAGGACCTATTACTCTCTCAGGCTGATCAAGGCTTCTTAGCACATCAAAGCACAGCAATCTGAAGCAGCAGCCCACTTACAGACCATACTGCCACTCAGTTACCAAACTACCATGTACCAGTAACGCACAAGGCTTCTTAACGGCACTCCTAAGCCATGCTGTTGAGGAATAAACGATATATAACTGGAACTAAGAGAGGAGAAAAATGCAGCAGTGCAACATATGTTCATCCTGCCTGAAAGGTCATATGAAATGTGATTAGTGCCATTATCCTCCAGGACTCTGAATACTGCCTTGAGACAAGGGCTTTCTGGCATAAGCTGTGGATCAATAAAAAGGATTAAGCAGCAATACTTCGGAAATGCTCAAAAGCAAAATATCAGGTTTTAGCTCAGATTTCTCCAAAGCCGTGCCTGAGAAGAAACTCTTACGTTTAAGACCTATCTTTCAGTCTCAGGCTCTTTGCATCAGTGCAAGATGCAGCTGCTGCAGACTGTGCACATTCAAGAGACCGAAAAAGAAGAAGGAGAGGGAGAGAGGTGATGCCAACCCCCGCGAAGGGGTGTGCACCAGATAAACCCGGCTGCAATCTGTCAGAGAGCAGCCAGCACACAGCCTCACGCTCACTCCTACACCTTACCCGGGACACTCTTACACGACACTACTCTTACACCACACCGGGGACACTCGCATCTCCCTGGGACGGGACAGGTAGCCAATGCCGTGCCCAAATCATATTTGCCTTCTCCCTCAAAACTTAAGGCTGTACTTAAGTGAGGTTGTCACTACACAGGTGAGAGGTGAAGCAAGTTGTTTTCCTTAATTGAGCCTATTAGTAGTAACGAGTCACTCCTGATAGGTCTAAATAGCTCAGAGATAAATCCCAAGGCTGCTAAACTGCCAACCACCTCCAGTTAGTGCTCAGAGGCAGCTTTATTCCTACGGACAACACTGTGAGAATACAGCCACCTCCAGCCATGCTTCTGGACCAGATCTCCAGACTGATATGTTTTCCCTACAGCTGTCCAGTCACCTTGAATTGAAAGTCCAAAGTGCCAGAGCCTCATCCTCAGGGAGCAACAGTGGGTACCCCCAGACTGGCATTCTACAGGTCAGCCATCTGCATGCGAGTAAAGAGTATGACCCTGAGAGAGCTTTGTGCCTCTCTTTTTTAAATTAAAAAAAAAAAAAAAAAAAAAAATCTCACCAGAGACTACTTGGGGTGGAAATCCTTTTCACAGAAAATTCTGGTACAATGTTTAATGCAAACACATCATCAATGCATCATCAACACCACAGGCAACACTGGTATTAGGAACAGTAAGGAGAACTGCACAGTGCTTTTCTGAAAAGCTATCCAATGAATTAATCATCTTCTGTCTGAACTATTTGCAGAAACAACTGAATAAGCCAGAAAAGAGAAATTAAAATGTTCTAAGCTGTTGCTTCACAGTGTGTCTTACAGAAAAGTAATTTAAAAATTATTACAAAAGCAGTAACACTCAATCTCATAAAATGACACTATTTCAAATTAATCCACTGCAGGTTAATTCACCTTCACCAACAATAATACAGAATAAGGAAAAAAACCCCACTCCATCAAAAAAAAAAAAAAAAAAAAGGTTGAAATTCAGTAAGCTTTGCCTGTTGCTTCTACAAAACCAACATCCCAAAAGCAGACTTAGCTTTCATCAAGCTCAACTTCCAACAAATAACACTCCTCCTCTTTCTCCCAAGCAAGCATAAGTAAGTGAAACTAATATTGCAGACTCACCAAAATCATCCGTATTCCAGGAGGCAGCAGTTTGTCCAGTTTGTGAAGTCCATGGTTGCAGCATGGTCACGGCAATCAGCAGGAAAATGAAGGGAAAAAGAAGAAAAAAAAAATCTTGAGATTCAATGAACAACACAACACCACTTTTTTCTGTAAAGTCTGCATTACAGAATAGTTTCAGGTAACTCAACATACACCCACACCCTCAACTTACTTTAAAAAGAAAGAAAATAAACAAAATAGCAACATTGTATTGATAAAAGAATAATAATTACAGTCTAATAACGATCTGTCAAGGCTGGCCTCATAAGGAAGATTTTGTGAGGGGGAAAAAATGTATTTTAAAAAAATCAAATCTTTCACTGTACCTCCCCCCATCAGGCAGTAACAGGTGGGCAACAACACATACAGAAAAGGTATATTATTTTCTCATACTGCTGACATTTCTAAATCCTTGAGGAGGAGATGTAACATTTGGCAAGGAAGGAAGTCAAAACTGCCACAGGCCACAGCAACTGCTCATTTTCAGAATCCTCAGTCAAGGATGGGGGACTGATAATTTATTCTTTGCAATTAAGGGGGCTTGCAGCCTACCCCACAGATAAGTATCTATGAACAGCCACACATCTGCAAACTGTCAAGAACACCCAAGCTGAAATAAAAGGTTTTTTTTGATTTGGACCTCAAACAGCATCCAGGTGACCAAACCCAGTAAGTGTCACTTGTCCCCTACTAATGAAAAGCCAAAGAATGAATTTTACATCTTTCCCAGGCTCAATGTTATTTTCTTCTGGCAATGGCTCCAAAACATCTGACCGATTTACCATTTGGTTTTTTACTTTTTTGTTTGGTTGGGGCCTTTTACTATTATTCCTTTGGAGAAGGAATGCTTCAAAGGCATCTGTACAAAATGCCAATTGCTATGGGTTAACCTAAACAAACTGCACGGTGTGTATGTTATGGCAGTGAAAGGCATGCTTTTATTTCGACTAGAGAAGCCAATTGCGTTTGCAAGCTCAGGAGGAGCGCAAGGCCCCGAGTGCAGAGACACCAAAGGAGGAGAGTGCTGAAGCCTGAAGTGGAGAGGAGGCAGCGGCCATCTTCTCCCGGCAGCTGTATGATCCATCAGATTGACCATGGTGCAAACAGCACCAAGGCTGACGAGATGCCAAGAAGCCAAAGGTCATTGCAAAGTCTCTCACAACAGATTGGGATACCTTCCCGTTTCATACGTTTTGACCACCCAAATTCTTCAAACCAGCTGTTCTCAGGAATACAGATATCCTCACAACGCAATGATCTTCTGCTTGGTCCCTGAGAAGGGGCCTGGGGCCAGGGCAGCATTTTGGCCTCCAGAAATCCCAAGGCAGGGTAGGAAGGCAGTGAACCACCTGCACAGACCCTGGTAGGGTTTCTTTTTGATCCTTGTAGAAACCGTGCCATATGAAGGCAAATTTATCTGTCGGTGTCAAAAAGGAAAACATAACTGGCACAGACGACTAATTTGCAGCCCCCCTATGGGTAACGGCTGATGAGTTACCTCCTCCTCTGCCTCCACGGCCCATTAATAAGACAGCACGAAAGTCTGCAGAAGGATGATGAGCGCTCATGTATTTATCACTTTGCTAGCAAGCAACTTTTTCTGTTGCTGTTTTTGTAGGAGTGCTTTGACAGAAGGAGTTCTTCCAACGCCTTCACGTGAAGAATATTGGAAAGGAAAGGGAAAAGAGATTGCAAAGGATTTGCCTTAATTTCTGATTTCTCTTGTCAGTCTTGCGAACCACAGTCCTTCCCCAGAGATGTGACCATGCACCATTACTGTCAGCGTGACTGCAGCGACAGATTGCCCTCAAGATGATACTACCTGCCTTTTCCCTCTACAAGGGAAGATGAGATTACTGGAAGGACATTTTTCCTGGAGCAGACATGACTCCAAGGTACTCCCAAGGACTGTAATGGCCATTGAGTGACCTGACTAAATGCAGGACTTCAAATTAAGGAAAGTGAGATTTTGATGGTGGCATGGAACAAGGTGAACATTAATGAACTTATCAAGAGATGAGAGGTCAAGAGGTCACAGGAAAGCAGATGTTGAGTAGGTGGGAACACCAGGAAATGTGCTGTGCAAAAAGAGGAGGAAGGATGTATGGATGAATCAAAACTGGCAGAATTCGAGCAGGAGAGCTGCCTAACTAGTTTATTTAGGATGGGGAGGGGACAGGAGAGAGGGATAGTAGTGCAGCACCCCCCTTGACAATACTGCGTATGCATTTCTGAGTGAGAACAAGAGGTGGTTGTTGAAGTTCGACACATTATAAAGGGGCAGCTTTCCATTAACAGCTCAGAAGGTTGGGG
>NW_010973443.1:2580917-2585509 GCF_000737465.1 Haliaeetus leucocephalus | reverse complement strand
GGGAGAGGGTGGGGGGGGGGGGGGGGCACAGGGGAGAGGGGGAAGTCACGATATGCCATGATGGGATGGATGAATGGATGGGATGTAAATTACCTTGTGCTCTGCAGCAGCATCCACTGCCTACACTACATGCCAGTTGCTTGGGTCAGGGTGAGGAGAGATACATTAGAGCAAGACCACAGAGACGTTTTGCATTCCCCTTGCTCCTCTTCACATGATATTTTTGCATGACACTGGTTATGAAACTGAAAATGTCGGTTCAGCTTCAGGCAGCAATTTTAGGGTCAATTGCTTCTTCACCAGACACTGAAATCACAATTTTTCAAGCATCAAATTAACTATGAATGTTTTAGGGGACAGTGGACTTTAGTTATGCATTATTACTGTGGGTCTCCCTCCTCAAAAGCCTATCTTGTAATCCCTTTTGATATGCCAGGTGCTTTTTTTTTTTTTTTGCTAGAATCGCACTTTAAGATGAACTCTGCAATCACACTACTTGATTTTTCCCCATCAACTCATTCCCGACTGTTACGCACTCTCCAGCGTACAGATCTCAAGTGGTGGAATACACTTTCAAAACCATGTGAAGCATTTTATCCATTTATCACAAAAGTACATCAATATAGGTTTTCCAGCTGAAAGCTTTTGAAAGTTTCCTCAAAACTTTTATGGTTCAGCTTGGATGCGTTCCTAATCCACAGGCAGGGTAAAAGACTCATCTGGCACAAGTGCACCACGAAATAAATAAACAATAAAGGCTTAATGAGTTAGCTGTCCAATAAAAACCTAAAAACCAGGGCTATGCATCTTTCCCTAATACTGTCAGTACAATACAGAACAACTACAAGACTTGATGCTGCAACTGATTTCACTCTGGATCTAGCTGAATCAAACTGGTATTTAAACAGCATCCCAGCCAATGCTCCAGCACGCTAGGAGAGATGGAAACTAATGGAAATTGGAAAGCCATTGCTGGGGATGATGTCAGATTTGGATTTACAATGTCACCTGCCAGTAGAAGTTCTATGACAGAATCAAACTTTACTCTTCTATACCGACATTATTAAAATGTGAATATGAAAAAGTGTTCTTTAAAATGGAAAAGACCATCCAGCAATATCCTGCAAATTCTCTGCATCTTCAGCCAATATAAATGAAGAAGTGCTATTTTGTACCAAAATGGGATGCTCATAAAACTTCATGGAAATAAGGTAGTTGAACTAAGAAACAATGAAATCAGCAGTGCTATGGAGATTTAACATTTAAGTGATACATAACACAAAGTTGAGTTTGGTTTGTCAGGTCTCCATTTCAGGTCTACAGCTGTACCTCCCCAGCTTGCTATTTGACCATCAGGACAACTGTGAAAGCTTACCACATCACGAGCAATGAGCTATACAACTGAAAATTCCCAGTTGCTTTCAGTAAAGTGAAGGCAGCATTAAACATCAGCAGTATCAAAATCTCGCCTCTGTCCTTGCAATATAAAACCCAAGTGCTATTTGAGTTTCACAAAACACAAGCTGTGGCAAGTCCTCAGAAAGTGAGAAACTTCAGGTCATAGCAAGGTTTCGTAGCTTCACCCAAGAACATCTCTATGAAAAAGCCATAGACCCATATGTAAACAAACATATACATAAACATAGTATATGTATGTATACACACACAAATACATACATATATATAAAAATTATATATAATTTATATAAAGTGTGCTCATCACCCAGCAGGTGGCACTCATACCACAAGCTCCTGAGGCTGGAGCACTGTGGGAGGCTGTGAGCCTCTACAGGAGGCACCATCTTCCTGAAAGGTAAAACCACCACGGGCATGAAAGTGTGTCCACCACCCTTTTGCAAGGCCTGAAGTGTCAAGTCCAGCACCTGGGTCAAAATCCCATTAAGCTTACTGGCCAGGCACCACCTCCATTAATTCCCTCAACAGCTGCAAGAATCCACTGGTGCTAATTTTCAAGTGCTCTTGCAGCCTTTCCAGAAGAGTAGCATTTTGGGGACTGAAAGGGTTGTGGAATATTTTCGACGTAGATGCATCACATTATGATGTCAAGAACAATACAATTAAATGTAAAGCTTCCTTCAGACTTCATCACTTCTTTTCTCCCTTTACCACACCCAAGTGGCTTTCAATTAGTCCCACTAATAATTTGGGCTTTTGAAGATCTCATGAATGAGCAAATCAGAACTGGCAGAGGAAATGCTGTTTTCCTTTGATTAAAATTGAAGACTTGTTTTCACCCATGACTTAAGCATCACTATCATATATACATTCTTAATACACCTCTTCTTCATTTGAGTGGTGCTTCAACTTCAGCTGAGTGGTTTTGTTTTTAAAAAAATATTTTCCCTTCAAATTCAATATTCCACCCATCTCCCTTCCCTCTTTTTAAAAAAAAAACAAAACAAACCTCAAACAGTTTAGAAGCATCAATTTGAAAACATCAGCTCTGCATGGAGCAGTGCTGTTTCCCGTAAGAGAATGCCTTGTGTCAGATTGAAAGATGCCTTTCCAAGGTCATTTCATGTTCCAATGGGTTTGTTATGAAGTTGCGGAACGGCAGATAAGGTTGCGCGAGATAGTAAAGTGCCTTCCTAAGCTCATTCTGGGCAGTAATGTGCAACCAATATTTGAGCAAGGGACTTCTATAGCATTTACCTCTGAAAGAAACTTCATATGCTGAGATAAATGCTGCTGCAGGCAGGACAGGAGTAGTACTGAGATACCGATAATCTGTTTTCCTGCTATCTCGCAATTAAAAAAAGCCACAGAAAAGGCCATTTTCTTGACAAATTTACATTAACTGCACATGTTTATGCCACTTGGCAAAGGTTGGGGGCAGTTCTAGGAACATTAGCGGGTATCTCTTCAGGAAGTTTTGTTGAAATACACAAGCCTTTGTAATAATGAGAATTTGATGTTAAAAACTGCTCAATTCAGAATCAATAGTGATGCCTCTAAGTTATGAGAGAAAAGGAAACCAAAGTAGCTCCCTATTAGGTACCAGGGCTAACAATTTCCAAGGTTAAAAAGGAAAAAAAAAAAAAAAAACAAACCAAACCAAAACAACACAAAGCACATTCTAAGAATGTTTCTTTGAAAGTCTTGTAGTTACAGTGTGAGGGATAATGATCCAGTGTTTTCAGACTGCTTCTAATATAGCCCGAAAATGGAGGAAACCATATAACAGTATCCTCTTAGCAAGCTTTTAATACTGCCTGAGCCTATCCCAAACTCTGAAAGAAGGTAAGCATCTGGCAGCACACTGAATTGCGTGCCACCATTTCAGCCATCATACCAGGGACTAAATCCTTCCCTGGAAAGAACAGGGGAACAAGCATATGAATTCCAGACAGACAGAGGAAAAAAAAATCCTCCTCACAAATGGTTAGCTACATCTTAACGAGGTTTAAAGCTTGATGAAGGATCACCAATTTGGGATTCAAAAGTGCAAGCACTTGGCATTGAAACACCTCTAGGAAAGGGGTGTTGGGGGGTGGGGGGGTGGTGTTTTTTCAAGTCCCGAATGAGCATTTTGGGGGTCCAACAGCCTGCCATGAAAAATTAGAAAAATGGCCACCCAGCACTGAACTGTGCACAAAATGCTTCCAGTTCTGCATTGCACCCTGCACTCCCAGCCCCAGCATTCCCATACTCCCACACGCTCCCAAGCAGCCCCGGCGCCCCTCCACACCCCTTCCCGCTGGCAGGGAGTGTGGGACCACGGATCCCAAAGCCCCATCTGCGACCACTCCCGGGGCTCTATTACTACTACTTTTAATTTTCCTGCTAGTATCACATTTCTAATGAGCTGCTGTTACAACAGAAATGTAAATGCCGCCGGCTGAGTAGTTCTGGGATTTTTTAAACATCCGAAAAGGTACAGAAAAGGGGGTACCTTTCTTATGAGGGCACCTCATAAATACCAGCTATTAAACACTGTTAACGCCAAAGACGCACCGACCCCGCCGGCCGCCCGCAAAACCTTGCGGCTTCATCAGGACTGGCCCCAAGCCTACACTAAACCACCCCAAAAACGGGCTTCAGCACCGGCTGAGCTTACCAGCAGATGTTCCCCCGGCCGCGCTCCAGCCTGCGCGGCGCAGCGCGGCGCAGCTCGCCCCGTCCGTCCGTCCGTCCCCGCCTTCCGCAGCCGCCCCCGCCGCGCACCGCGCAAAGCCCCTAACTTTGCGGCCGCCGCTGCGCCCCAGCCCCCCGGGCGGATCCTCCGCGGGAGATGCCGCGCTCCGCGGAGGGGAGAGAGGCGGGAAGGGCGGCTGAGGGACAGGCTCCCGCCTGCGGCACTCCCGCCCCGCACCTCCCGGCCCCGCACATCCCGCGCCGCCCCGCGGGCCGCGAGTCCGCTCCGCCGCCGGGGAGGGGGCGAGCCCTGCCCGAGGGCACCCCGAAACGACCCACGGCGGGGGGGAGGGGGGGTGCACGACGACGGGACGGACGACGGGACACCCCAAACAGCCAGAAGCAAAAAGGCGGAGGGGGCGGAAAGGAAAACGGCGAAGAGGCGACCCGGCGCCGCAGACCGGCGGCCCCCCCCGCGCAGCGGCGCGGAGCGGTGC
>NW_010973443.1:2505034-2580899 GCF_000737465.1 Haliaeetus leucocephalus | reverse complement strand
GGGGCTCGGGGTGGGCAGCGGGGACCGAGCCCCCTCCGCCCGCGGAGCTGGGGGGCGGGAGCAGGTGAGGAGCGGTGCGGGGCATCAGCTCCTCCTGCCCCCCACCCCTTTTTTTTTGCCCTTTCTGGGGGGGGGAAGGGGGGGAATAATAAAAGCGGTTCCGTGACGTTACTTTGTGCCATCATTTCGTACCATTAGGCACGTGAGGAGCCCGTTGCCGCGGCCGGCGCTGAGCGGCTGCGAGGCAGGCGCTGCCGCCGGGTCCGGACTAGTTGAACACGGTCGTTAAGTCCCGGACGAGGCGGCGGTGGCCGGGCAGGGTGTCACAGGGTGAGCGCTCCCTCCGCGACAGACCCGGGGAAGCCACAAACTTCTTTGCAACAGCTGAAGGACGGGGCCAGGTGAGCGGCCTCAGGGCTTCCTGAGCCACGCTGCCCGCCAGAAAACCCAAGCACCCCATCCTTTCGCTCTCCTTCCCTCAACAGCCCAGAGCAATTGCCTGCTTTTCTTCTTTAAATTACGAGCAGCCCTTGCAGCAGTGCGCTCTAGAGACACAGAAGGACGGCGTATAGCAGGTGTGGGACAGAAAGGAGAGTACAGCTGCACTGGTGGGAGTGTGAAAAGACAGTTTCCAGGTAGTGGGAATCCCCCTTCGGGTTTGGGAGCAACCACCCTGAACCTCTGGAGAAGTGAGGTCACAGGTCTGGGAACACAGCTATCCCAGGATGGGAAATCCTCAGCCACATTCGGAGGTGATGGGGAAACTCCCGCGGAAGTGAGAAACTTCCTGGAGAGAAGCATACGGAGGAAGAACCAGAACCGCTCAGGGCTGACTTGTCTCGGGCAAAGCGGTTGTGAGGTATCCTGCCAGGCGGCGGGAAGAGTGTTCCTAGGCCAGCCACTTTGGGTGTCATGCCTAAGTCATTAACGCCAAGATTATACCTGACCCTGCCGAGGTCTGTAGGTCACGACAAGGCTGACTTATCCCCTGTGGGAGGCAGCCAGAATCGCCGCATTTAGAAAGCCTGTCGGCTACCCAGGGCCGGCGCTTAATGCCCAGCAAATCCTGCCGTCCGGCGGCAGTGAAAGCTGTCTCCCTTCCCCGAGCCGAGCGGCAGGGGCAGGCGGGATCCCTCCCAAATGCCACGGCGCAAGGCTGCGGTAGGAAGAGCTGCGGCGTCCCTTGGTGCTCGGCCAGCAGCGCCCGCTGGCACCTCTGCCTGAAGTTTGCCCGTGGTGCAAATTGTTGCTGAAATCTACCACGTGTAGTCTTAAGAGTTCAAAGGATACCCGTGGGGGGAGATCTCCTTGTGAGGGGGGCACGGGGTGCCAGCCACCAGTGGCAAAGGTTGCAGTTCCAACGAGGAAATTTTTGCTCAGCATGCAAGATAATTTTCTGCGATAAGTTATGCTTAGGTCGGCTCAGCAAGAACATACTGCTATCAAAGGGAGTTGTGTGGCAAGCAGATTTCCTGGCTGCCTGCATTTTTTATTTTTTTTTAACTGGGGAGCTATGTACAGTTATTGACTTCTACTGCTTTTCAAATTGATATGCAAGACGTGATGGGCTCAAAGGAGCCAGAGGCAAAAATTTAGTTAAATAGCCTGACTTGGTTTTTCTGCTATTTGGCAAAGCGTTCACAGAAACTAAAGTCCCAGGTCTATGGCAGGATGCACAGGATGGGGTGAGGGAGCTGGAACTCAGCCCTGGCCGATGCATCGGCAGAGGTCCACCAGCCGAGAGCCAGCAGCGTCACAGCGGGGACATGGCATCGGCTGGGGACGGTGAGGCCAGGCTTCCCAGCTGGAGCCGCGCTGCAAGGTGAGGAGTGAAGCTGTGAGCAGGAAAGTGGCCTCAGTTGTGCCGCGCAGATTTCCACTGGCTATCGCGGAAAGGACTGATGGTGCACCCCATGGTATAAGGGGTTTCTTACCTTTGCTAAGGTCGAGGGGGGCTCTGGGAAGAATCCAAGTGTATAGAAGAAGTGCTATAAAATGAGTGCTAGGGGAGGGAAGGCTCCTAGGGGAAGCTGGTGCTCTGCAATGGATGGCAGCAGGTACCTGGGGCTTTAGGGAACTGGCTTCAGGCAATTCGGAAGCAATCGCCCAGCCTCGTTTTATTGGACAAAATGGCTGAATCATATTTTGTTCCGCCGATGTGGGAAAAGGCTGCGCCAGTCCCTGTCGGGGACGCATTAATTAAAGGAACTAATGGCGAGTTCCTAAAATATCCATTGGAGTGATCAGGATGTCTGCTGAGAGAAATCTGACTTGCTGGGCTTCAAGTTGTGCCAAGTCATTGTGTTCATCAGGAAATGAGAGTGTTCTGGGGCAGGTAAAACAGAAATAAATCACACTGACGCTCCTCTGGTACTTTCTGCTCGTATTTCCAAAGCCGTGTTTCAGGAGGTGGCTTACATACATTCGTTACGTATTTGCTTAATAGGCTGTAACAGCTCTGAGGCATTTTTTTGCTTATATTGTCGTTAATGCTTTTAGCACGTTGTATAGGAGTCTCTCATTACTAAAATCACCGTCCTAAGCACCCCTCTCTGAAATTCCCCTGCTAAGGATCCCTCGCAGAGGCTGCATTAGAAGAATGTTAATCTGATTTACGGTAACCCGGCATGACAACTTGTGGTAATAGGTGATATAAAGTTGAAACCTTGCGACAGAGAGGACATTCGTCTCTGACCGTGATGTGAATGTGGAAGCCCCAGGGGGCTGGCTCGGGAGAGTGCAGAGCCTGTGAGCGCGGGGTGATGAACGAGGGGAAGTATTTACAGCATCACTCTAAAGAGCCATTTACACCAGAGAGCATCATTATTTCCACACATATCAGTACTTCCTAGTGTGGGCTGGCCTCATATATCCGAACTTTTATGGGCCCTCCGTATTATTTGTGTGGCAGTGGTGGGTTTTTTACTTTAATGAACCTAATTAATAATGCTTCATCTGCCACTGCTTATTAACACGCTGCTGGGAGAGCAAGTGGTGGGAGAGGAGTGCCTGGCGGTCACTGGTCTTCAAACTCTGAAGGAGGAGTCCAGCCCCTCTCCAGCTCCATGCTCTGAGCATGAGGCCAGAGGCACAGATTTACCATTAATTTTGGGTTCATATAAAGGAGTAATAAATACCATAGTCATATACTATGCAGATGGCATTTTCTCTGTGGAAAGACCTTTTTGAATGGTCTTTGTGGCCCCGCCATCACTGGCACACCAGCTGGCAACGCTGGCTCCTGGCATCCTCTGCCCCTCAGGCACACCCTGCAGACTTTCCACCATGGCGCGGATCCTCACTCCCGTGCAGTGCAAATCAGTTCCTGAAAAGTTTTCTGGTCCAACAGCTTACCTGCTTACAGCAAAATCCAAGAGCACTTGTTCAAATGCTCCATTTGCAGTAAATGAAACTATACACCACAGAAGCAGCTTTGCCCATGCCTGGTCATTTTAAATCGATGGGGTTTGTTAGAGGGGCCAGGGCAGTGTTTGTTACAATTTGCCAGTCCCTGAGGACTGCTTTTGAATTGGAGGCCATTATTATCTGAGTTTAGAGCTATCCACAGCTTTATTTTTATACTATCATCAGTGCACATGATGTTTAAAAGACAAAAAGACAGAAAGAGGCAGCATCCCTGCCCCAGAAAATATACGGTTTGGGGACTGAAACAGATTTATTGAAATCAATGTGCACTTTATCATTGATTTCTTTGTGCACTGAGGCCTCCTCTAAAGCTTGACAGCTTTTTCTTGTAAAGCTGAAATGAGACTAACCTGAAGTATCAAACCCGAGTAGTTTGATATGGTACTTCTCTCTCTCAACTTCTGAGACATTGCAGAATTACTTTTATTTAAAAATACATTTATCACATTTACTGAAAGTGCCCAGGCTGCCTAAAACAATACAAAATGCATGCAAAATTCAATTTAGCATTGGCAGGGAACTTGACCAGATGATATAACTGGTCATTTATAGCTAGCTATGACTGTAATTACATGTCCACATCATGCCATCTAATATGTTAAATTCATCCTACACCATATTTTCATTCAGTGAAAGGAATTTACTTTAGCATCATTCTTTCCCCATGTCACAACACCAATTTTTCACTGTTGATAAGAAAATGTCATTTTTTTGTTAAAAAATTGCAAATGACAGAGCCATTGCTATGTCACCTGAGCTTTACTTATTTATTGATTGTCTCCTTATTTAGTGAATAATTTCAATGAATTTCAGGATAATAACAATCTGTAGTGCATATCTATCAAATTGTACAGAAAAGACTTTAAATAAATTACTGTGAATTAGGATCTCATCATATGAAATGCTGTTTTTGCAGCCTCCATAGCTTGACCCCTAAAAAGAATAGCAAGAAATACATTATCTGACTTCTTAAGTAGTCTGACAGCCTTCTACAATGAGGTGACTAGCTTGGTGGTTGAGGAGAGCAGTGGATGTTGTTTACCTTGACTTCAGTAAGGCATTTGACGTTGTTTCCTAGAAGACCCTCATAGATAAGCTGATGATACACGGGTCAGATAAGTGGACAGTGAGGTGGACTGAAAACTGTCTGATTAGGTCCAGAGGGTTGTGATCAATGGCACAAGGTCCGGTTGGGGGCAAGCCACTAGAGATTAACCCAAGGGCTCAATGTTGGGGCGAACACTGTGTAACATCTTCGTTAATGATCTGGCTGATGGGGCAGAGCGCGCCCTTAGCAAGTTTGCAGATGAGACAAAACTGGGACGAGTGGCGCATACACCAGAAGGTTGTGCTGCCATCCAGAGGGACCTCAACAGGCTGGAGAAATGGACAGATGAGAATCTTACATAGTTCAATAAAGAGAAATGCAAGGTCCTGCAACTGGAGAGGAACAACCCCAGGCACCAGTACAGGCTGGGGACTGATCAGCTGGAAATCAGCTCTTCAGAGAAAGACCTGGAGGTCCTGCTGTACAAGCAGCTGACCGTCAGCCGGCAGTGTGCCCGTGCTGCAATGGTGGCCAATAGTATCCTGGGCTGCATTAGGAAGAGTGTTGCCAGCAGGTCAAGGGTGGCGACCCTTCCTCTCTGCTCAGCACTGGAGAGGCCACAGTTGGAGTGCTGGCTCCAGTTCTGGGCTCCCCAGTACAGGAGAGGTACAGACTTACTGGAGAGAGTCCAGCCCTGAAGATCATTAAGGGACCTGAGCTTCTGAGGTATGAGGAGAGGCTGGGAGAGCTAGGACTGTTCAGCCTGGAGAAGAGCAGGCTCAGGGGGATCTTCTCAATGTGTATCAATACCTGATGGGAAGGAACAAAGACAAGGGAGCCAGCCTCTTTTCAGTGGTGCCCAGTGCCAGGACAAGAGGCAATGGGCACAAATTAAACCACAAGAAATTCCATCTGAACACAACCCCCCCATGCTTTTTACAGTGATGGCAATCAAACACTGGTACAGGTTGCCCAGTGAGGTTGTGGAGTCTTCCTCCTTGGAGATATTTAAAAGCCATCTGGACATGGCCTTGGGCAACCTGCTGTAGGTGGCCCTGCTTGAGCAGGGGGGTTGGACCAGATGACCTCCGTAGGTCCCTTCCAACCTCAGCCATTCTGTGATTCTGTGACTAATTCAGATACCCCACAGAGCAGCACTCTTCCTGATTCTCAATGAGAAAACAGCAAAATAGTCCAGTGAAATTCCATTTTCTGACTTTGATGAAAGAAAATATGTTACGCATCATTAACAGCATACCAGCATATTAAAACCATATTATGCTTGTAAAATAAAGAACATTTTTTCATCCATTGCCATCAAATTGATGTCTGTGTTAATCTGAAAAAATAAATAAATCCACATGGATCTCCCAATTAGTGATGCAAAGCAGGTATATTCTTTAGTTTGAAATCAGAATATTTCTGTTAAAAATTTGGGATGGAACATGTACACTCCCGTGTTGCAAATTAAAGCAAATTAGACAATTTCCAATCAGAAACCTATGTCCAGATGAAGGAGATGGCAGTATCACAGATTGGACATTCTGCCCTATCAGTCCAGGCCAAAAGTGCAGTAAAACCAGAGAAACATCTGTCGTTGGTCTGGTTGACCTACATAAGCAAGAGGCATATTGTGTTGTTGGACAGGACTAGTGGCTGCCTGCAAGTGTGAAGTCTGGACAATCACAGACCACACTGAAGTGGACGGGCATGCTGACCGTCTTTCTTTCAAGCAAAATGAAAGAGAAATTAAAGCCTCATTTGTTTAGTGGTAATTGAAACAAGACGAGCCACCGCCCAAGGTGCAACACAATATAGGAAGGCTGGTTTGGAAGCTCGGCCCTGTGGCTACAGGGGTTTCACTGGAAATTGGTTGCAAAACCAGGAAACAGGGCATTGATTTGGTTCAAGCTCTGTGTTAGCTTCTGGGTGGAAAGAAGCACAAAGCAAGCAGGCAGCTGGACAGACAGAGTGTGTGTGTGGCCCCAGAAAGGTAGCCAAGAATAAATGACTTTTTTTTCTTTCCAGCCCTGAAAAGCCTGGAGAAAGACCTCACAAACAAGAAGGCAGCTTCTAATTGTACAGTCCTCCTGTGTTTTGGCGGAAAAAATATTTATATTTTAACAAACAGGTTTTACCTGACTCGTAAAGACAATTTTGGCTTGAGGCGACTCTAGAACTCTGCGAACTTTGGCTTCCTGCAAGGAGCAGCCTTATCTAACTGCAACATCATATAACCTACAGCGCTTAAATCAGTCTCCCATAAAGCCGGCTAGCGTCCCATCCCGCTATCAATTAGAACTCTTCTTGCAAAACAGTCTGAAAAAGATGTGTATTACAGCCTTGGAGCTATACAGCTTCTCCCACAAAGTTATGAAACCTTTCTTCCTTTAGGGATAAACAGTAATGCAACATCTAATTTGTATGAATATCTCTTTCAGCTGCTTAAATACTTCCAGCCTGATGAATTTTTTAAGCTGTTGGGATTTCTCTGAATGTATTAATCTTCCACACCTGTTATTTTAGTGTAAACAGTGGATCATGCCATGCTACTAGTGTTTCACATTTCCTTCTGTGCTTTTTGAAAGTTCATGATTTGACAGCTTTTTCAAAATGGTAAAATATTAGTCAGCTGTCCTTTAGATGGTTCTCCAGGTAAGGTTTTAATGCTGGATGGTCTGTGGCATGAAAAAAACCCAAACACGTGCTGACAAAAAAACCCTCTTATCTGACTTCAGCTGTTCAGTCTACTTGTGGTTCTTGTCAAACTGAGAATTTGCAGAAATGAGTAATAGTGCATGGACTACTGCTTGTTGTTGCCAACTCCTCGTCTCTAAATGCGATGCCATTTGTGTACAGAGCTATCCAGATGTGTGTCGCAGCTTGATTTCCTGGGGCTGTCTGTGGAAACGCTTCAAGAGAAGCAGTGCTCTTTACTCCAGTGACATGATAAATCCCTTCAGGATGCTACATAGTACCGGAGCAGCAAAGCTTTATTACATTTGCTTTAAATGTGTCCCTTTTCAGTTTGTGGAAAAGCCATCCTCTCTTATGAACAAGATCGTGAAGCCCACAGAAAATGCTTTTTGTCATGTCTGACTGAACCCTTTTTAATTTGACAGTGGAAATTGTGGTTCTGTAGTCTGAGCTGTTTGTTTGTAATCTGGGGTTTTTCACTGATACAACAGAAATAGCTCCAATTTGAAGGTGAAAATTCTAGCCTGCATTTCTGTGCCAACGCTCACAGAAGAAGTCTGGCAACACAGGGGGACAGAAATGTATGCCTTAATCCTCTGAATGAACAGGTGCCTCATAGTTAAAGACAGATGAATATTTATTTGGAATATTTATGTGGCATATCCCCTATCGGTCCCTGCCTCTCACTACCCTGTTCCAAGGCTAAGGACTCAGATACCCAAAGCACAGCATGGCAGCTTCCCCATTTTCGTCTTCTCATGCACTCGATTGGTGGAAGTGGCGGGAAGCTCATGGCAAGAGCTGAGGTGGGAAGTGTGCGTAGCCCTTGGAGGTAGGAGGTAAGCCTTGATACATAGGAAGAGGGGAGGAGAGACAGATTCAGATCCCCCTGACCTTGGGATGAGCTTACAGATTGCAATCTTACCAGCATTTGGAAGTTGCAGATCCCCTTGCTTTTGACTCCTCTCTTGTTTTTCTTTTTCTTTTTCTTTTTTTTTTTTTTGACAATGTGCAGTAGTGGGGGCTTATAATTGCACTTTGCTATAGCAGCCGTACCTGTGTTTTAGTCCTGGTGCAGCATTGGGAGCTAGAACCACAGTGCGGGACCTCCAGCTCCTTGTCCTGGGGTGGATTTCCCATGGAAGAGCTGGGCTGCGGGGGGCAGGGCCTGCTTTTAGCCTTGCATCATGCAGGGCGAACTCCCTGTTGCGAGGGCTTGTGCACACTGCTGCTGGAAATGCCCCCTGCCAAGGCTGCCTGGGGACTCCTTTGTCCCGGTTTGGGTAGATGGGCTGGGAATTAGAGCTGGTGCCAAGGCAAGCGCCGTGATTTATGGGCCTTGCCCCGCTCTGCCCACCCTGTGCTCTCCCTCTCGCAGTCCCTGGCCACATCTCCAGGTGGGTGGTCCTCAGAGGACGGCCCAGTCCTGCCTCCGGCCAGACAGGCGCTGCGTCTGCTGACATAGGTGGGCTAGGATGGACACGGAGAGCCAGGTCCAGCTGTAGGTAAGGCTGGTTTTATTTCTGTGTGAGCTACCACAAGCCTAAGAAGACATTTAGCAGAGCATGCTCATGTAGCTGCTGTTTTACTACTTTCTTCCAAAGCTTAGGCTTTTATAGCGGAGAAAGTAAAGATGACAAGTGAGCTGAAAACATTCTGAGGATCAGAAAATTTGTAAAGGTGCTTCCTGACAGCCTTTATATTTTGACTATGTCATTCCTCTATGACATTTACAGTTACTGTGACAGTTACTATTACAACCCTTTAGGTTACTGTATGTGATTTTACAGCACGGATCATGTATTGATTACAAAAGGACCACTGCACATATGTAAGATCAATAATCTGTAGAGCATGCTATATTAAAAAATAAAAAATAAAAAATGCTTGAAGCAGGGCTGTCTAACGGACTTACACATGTTTTCAGACCATACTGTTCTCCCTGATTGGCCCACAGATTTCAAATTCCAGAGAGGGAGGGTTAAACCTCCTGACAGCTGCAAAAGTTTTCACAGAAGCAAGTGGTACATGTATCATTAAAAAAATCCAGAAAATTAGTCCAGCCCCTTCACAGTAATGTCTGAAAGGAGGAGATGATAATTCCTCAGTGAGATAATGTTTGTCTCGGGTAAGTATCAATGTGGAATCTTTTTTTTTAATTTAATTTTCAATTTTAAATAAAGGGATCAAAATTAATGATTAAAAAGGACCTCAAATAGGCTTCTTTCTTATTATAGAAAGAGATTATTAACATTCATGAGGGCCCTACTTAAAACACAAAAGACTGTAAATGAGCTGAAGGATGAAATAGATCCTGCAAACAATAGGTAAGACATTAAGAAATATAGAATAGCATCAATTAGCTCAATAACTACAAATATGTTGATATATTTGGCTACTTCTATACAATTTATTAACTCCACACACCAAAATCAAATGCACACAACTGCAGAAGCAGCAAAATGGATATATCTAAGTTCAGTTCCTCTGACACAAGTAGCACCTTTCTTAATCATATGAGTGGAGGAAAAAAGCTTTTCATAACTGAGGCCATAATTTTTCAAATGTTGCTGGAAAGACAGTGAATCTGTAAGTAAAGGATACAGCTTGTCCACTTTTGAAACTTGGTCCAACAGAAGACAGCTATTAGCTTTACTTATGATTTCCAGGATGAATATTAATGTGGAGACTAGGTGTAAAAAAAATCTAACCACACAGCAAACCCCTACCCTGTAATTAGTGTGCTTTTTATGAGTGAAACTGAATGTTCATCACTTATGGTCATCACTTCAGTAAGGCAACTGAAAAGAGCATGTGAAGAACAGCAGGATTGTATCCTGGGATATTAACAGTGCAGGAAGGGTCTTATGTCTTCTGACTTCAGAGTGTTACTTGTATAAAGACTAAAGAATATGTAAAGTCCTTAAAGAATAAAAATGAATCTACATTTCCATGTATGTATTATTTTAGTGAAAGCTGTAATTTTTTCTATGAGTTATTTATGGCATTTTGTCCCGCTACACTTACACAGGTATTCTAGCAGGCTGTCTTGCTTGCAGTGGTTAAAACTCATTTCGTCAGTCTGTTTTTCACAAACAAATATATGTGCTAAAAATCTTTCCCAGCTGCTTTCGACCACACCTGCCCATACTGTGCCATACATGCCATGTGCCAGAGTCATGAGTAGTGTAAAGGGGTGTACGGCACTGATTTCAGTGGGGCCCCTGTGATCCGCTCCAGCAGAGAGCAGAACCTGACACATGTGCAGGAAAATATAAAGCGTTAAAAGTGTGATCAGCAGTTTGAGAAGAAGGTCAACTGTGTGTTTTATGTGTCACCATTTCTCTGATAAGCCTGTGGCTGTGCCAGTTCAGAGGACGTACTGTGCCTTCAAAATTAATATTACAGTCAGACTCATCATTTAGCATTTATGCCGTGACCTTTCAGCTTGATAAGAGAAACTTTCACATTTTTACGTTATTTACAAAACTGTTTTTAATATGTTTTACATTCTTTTGCTAACATGGTATGTGGTTTTAGTCCTCGTGCACCTTGCTTGGTAAAACATCTAAAATAAAATTACTTTTAAACATAACCATTAAGTGCTCCCCTGAATTAGAACATTATTGACTAAATTTCATGCCTATAATAAAGCTAATAAAGTAGGTTACTGGAGCAGGATTTGAGATTTTAATTCAGATTTATAATAAGACAGAAGGAAAATGGCTAATGGATATTGACTACCAAAGGTTACTGTGATGAAAGATAAAGGCTGAGAGACAGTTCAATCAGCACGACGGTGCTGAGGAACTTTTCCTCACACTGAAGATGGATTTGTGATACTATGGATTGTTCCATCCTAAACAGGATAACTTTTCCCAAATCTTAGGTGGAAACCTTTAATTTATATTGCATTGAAGCATTCTACATTGTTACCAGATATTTGTAGGAATTGCATAATTCTTTGTTCATTATCCTTTGTAAAGTAAATCACTATACAAAGAATAAATCCTATGGAATAACTTTACCATGAAGTAACAAAGGTGTTGCAGTAGAAGTAACAGTAAAAGTTCAACTCAAACAAATTTTGTTGTTGCAGAAATGCTTCTTCTGAAAAATGAAAATACTTTTGACTGAACTCCAAAATGGAAAAAAAAAATCAATAGCATTCATTGGCAAAACCATTCCATGTATTAACAGGGCAGGAACGACTCAGAATTAGAGATTTGACAGCATAAACTCAATATTCTTAACTTCAGAATTCTATAATTAAAATCCTAGATTTATAATCTCAGTCCTACAAACATATCTATAGCAAATGCTATCAAAACCCAATACAATAAACTAGGATTTTTGTCTACTCCTAAGTTTAACTGTATTTTGGTTTAGAAAATATTACCATTCCAGAACGAAAATAGTGCCTTGGGAGTGTAGATATAATCTGTTTTATCTTGCTTATGGGCAGGAAACCATCAGCAATTGCTCCTAAAGTATATTTCAAATTTTTTTCTAGTCTGTGACTGGCCGATGTGGCTGATATGGATACTGATGGCCAAGCTCAGAGTTGAGAGAGGTGGATATCATGCTGTCAGACTCAAATGCAATTTCCCTCACTGTACCCCAGGCCCAAGCAAGGTCCCAGTAAAAAATTAATCCTGTGGAAAACTCTAAAACCTCCAGGCTGTGAGACATGGGTTTGGACATCTCCAGTTCTCTTTGGACAGTAACCCTTTAGGATTGAAGATTTGCGGGAACTGCTTGGCACAACCAAATGCATCCTGCAGACTTCATACTTAGGACCATCTCCCACATGGGTGTAATAGGAAGGAACATTTCTAGGTTCCCACATCAGCATTTTGGATATAGAGAGGTAAGGAATGTTTTCAAACACTGCACGTGCTTCCAGCAAAATGGAAAACTCTATCTTCTCTGGTTAATAAGCAAACAGCACATCCGAGTAACACTTACCAGTATGGTGATGACTCCTGTGTTTGGTTCTTATCTTAATATTTTTTTTCTGAATAGAAATAGAAATAGGGCCATTTTCACTAGCCTAGATTAATTCCACCTTGTAAAAATGATAACAAAATAGCATTTGTTATGAAATTGAAATGAATTAATAAAATGAAGAAATTAATCTGAATTCTCTTTACTAGCAGTTTAGGCAAATACTGTGAGGTACTTGATAGATTTCTGTTCCTTAGCTGTTACAAATGCTACTGTTTATTTTTTTCAAGATGGCTTTCTATGAATATTTTGCAATATTTATTTAAGAATGATGTTTCCATAAAAATTTCCACCAGTGAACTTTTGTACTGCTGGTAAACACAAATATGAGGTTTTTGAGAATCAAACTTGCTTCAAAGTCTAAGAAACAGCCATTGAAATCCCTCATCTTTCCAGCCATTATTTGCCTTTCTTTTTCCTAAAGCCTACCTCAATCAATTGAACTCTTGCAAATGGCCCCTTTGCAGTGCACTGCAGAGCCTTCTTGGCCTGGGGATAACTCTAGAGCTGCCTACAATTATCTCTGAGTGGCTTCAGCTTCCAGGCTGGCACCTAAGAGAGGTAAATATGACTCATCTACTTTCCGGCCAGCATTTTTTGCTCCTTGCAAAATAAATGATGCAGTAACTATCATAATTCCTCTAATTTGTACAACTAAGCAATTTTTTTTAAGTATGTAATTTGTATTATGTATTTTATATATCTGTTTATTCACATGGGAAGAAAGAAAATTGGGCAAAAAAAAAGCGCCTTTTAAGTTGCTGAACAAAGTACACAGGTGGAAGAAAAAGCACATTCATTCTGTTTTTTGATTAATAGACCATTTGCAGGAAGAAATACTGTATTAGAACAAATGCTATACCAGGTAACAGAAACTTTCTTTGTTAAAAATTTCTCATATTTTTAATGAAAATAGTTTTCAAAGTGCAAACAACATCATATTGCTTATGCAAACTATTCGAGCTAAGTGAAGGACTTTTCGAAGAGTCTCCAAATCCTTTTTTCACTTTAGCAAAGACCTCTACCATTGGTTTGATACTCTTTTTATGGATGAAAACATTATTCAAGAATGAGAAATGTTTCCATTGAAATCACTTATCAAATAATAAGCCATTAGCTTGTTTTCTTTCTGGAAGGGATGATGCCAAATAAATTACTTTTATTATAGGTCAAATATCACCGGCACTGAGAGCCTTGGACATAGTTTTTAAATGCCTCAGTGGATCTATAGCAGTGCACTTTCTACTGCTGAGGAGTTCTGAGATCCCAGCTCATCAAAATGTATTTACTCAGCTCAGCTTACCCATTCAGCTCCAGTTCAGACCCCCTCTTCACAGGAGGAGAACTTCAGTGAAGAGTCGGAGGACACAGGAACAAAGAGAAGGGTTTTGTTTGTTTGTTTATAATTCTCCTTTGTGAGATCCCCCAGGAGTAAAAAAGAGAATAGTTCACAGTCTGGTAAGATCAGAACAGCAAAAGTATTTGCAGCATGGCACACAATAAAGCACTGCTTACTTGGCAATACTGTACTCCCAGCCAGCATCATCCTGTGAGACTCTCAGATCAGCTCCAGACCCTGTCAAACTTGCTTTGAGAGCTAAGATTCCCCTCACCTCCAGAGACTTTTCTTCCCTGGAGAACCCTAAGAGACTGATGCAAAACAGACTTGACCCTTTACAGAATATCTGGTTATATTTCTAATTTTTTCCTTTATGGATGGGTAGATTTTTAGACACTACTTTAAAATTTGAGGCTCGTTTTGATTCCCAGTGACAATGTTCATATCCCAGTAAATTTGTATTTATTTTACAAGCCTGTTTTCTTTAATCATGTCATGGAGCAGACCACTAATCCTCTCCTTCTGGATGGCTGTGGTAAGACCACACACGTTGTCCGCTCTGAGCACTAGCAGACTGGAAAGAGATGAGAAGACAGAACAAGAAAAAAATACCATTAGAAACCCAAAGCTGCTTCCATCTGAATTGTTCTCATATGGTTCCTCACTAAGCCTGCAAACTTCAGGATCTTTGGTCTCTGTGGCCTGGCTATCAATCCTTTTTTTTTCCGACCGGTTTATCATTCCAAAAGTGATGGCAAAGCTGCATCCAAAGAGCTATCAATTAGCCCTTGGACATAGTCCAAAACAACCAGTAGCCCACTCTATACTTTTTGGTTAAGAGGCACTAAGATCAGAAAAGGACGTATTGAGCTGATAAGCCTGAGCGAATTAAGGGCCTCTGTGGAGCACCTAACGAGAGAATTTTTGAAGTGCAGTAGGCCAGTTATATGGAGGGATGACACTGATGGGAAATAAAGTCTCTGTATTAAAGTGCTCATTGATTGGTTAGTTCCAAAAGGACAACTAGGATCTATTTTGAGCACACAATGGGTACTTGTCCAAACTATGCTTTCCCTATTTCAAGCAAATTGGCAAGCTGGAAAAGTTTGGCAAAACTACACAGACTGTAGTGGCGTCCATTTTAAAGGGAACTGCAGTTTGAATTTTAAACTCACCTAGAGATGATTCTGAGAAGAAACTGGTGTTTCCTGATTTGAAACTACAAAGTATTCAGCTTGATTTTGACAGCAGTGATATTGCCTAAAGGAGAAACAGATTGTGGTAAGTAGTCCTGCCTTGACATAAAAAAAAATCCCTTTTATCTTCCTGTCCAAGATGCCATCATCAGGGAGACATCTTTTGTAACATGGGTCTCACCTGAACATCTGGAATAAAAGCTATAGTTCGGACACCTGGTTGTTCAGTTTGCACCATCTGTGTAGTTCCTGGGGCAGATGTTTATGCATCTACTGATGCAAAAGACACTGGAGAATCAGTCTGAAAGTGTTGTCAACTGTCCCCATCTCTGCAACATGGCTGGTGACATTCATATTAGATGTGTTTTGCCATCAAGAATTCAGATATAGTCTTTCTGTTTAGGACTGTAACTGTAGCTCGTAGTCTTACCTTAAACCCATGATTTTTAAAGATAAGTTCTATAAAATATTTTGTTATTTTATGGACTCTACAAGCACTCAGAGAAGTGATGGCTTGCAATGCATGCTCCCCATGGTGGCTGCTGGTGGCCCCATGGGGGTGGAAGCCCTGTTTACAGATTCTTCAGGTTGCAGTTCTTAATTTGGGCACCTTCCTCTGCCAGCATCTGAAGTTAGATGTCTGTGTCCTTCCTCAAATAACCTGGCTACTCCTTCTAGGTCTGCCTCTCCTATTGACCAATTTATTTAGCATCAGAGGTGCTTGGGGCTGAGATTCACTAGTGGCATGGCCAGAATCATTCACCCACTGGCCACAGGCATGTTCAGGAGCTGTTTGGCATCTCAGCCTGCCCCAGCCGCAAGACTTGCTTTGGCACATGAGCTGCTATGCATGGATGACCCTTCAGGCAGTGCAGCAAGAGAAAGCCCAGTGTTGTGCACTGCAAACCACAGGGTTTGCAGGGGAATCCAACTATTCAGCAGCTCAGTGCCTTACTATGCCACTTTTTCATAAACCTGTCTCTTATACTTAATCTCTCCAATTTTCTATGCATAGAGTGTGTATTTTGCGATCATTAGTTTTGTTCACACATCAGGCACACACACTCTAGGTCATTACCAGCCCCATGAGCTCTGTTCATGCCATATATCTTTACCATATATTCCTACTTTTCCTATCCCCCTACCCACAACATTCCTGGTGGCATTTCCAGTTATCTGTTAACTTCTGCTAGTCTTTTGATGGACCTCAGGCCTTCTGCTTGTTAGTCTATGCTCTAGCTGCCCATCTCATGCTCTCAAGCTTGCCTTTACTTCAGTTGCATAATCATAGTAATGCAACTTCTTATACAGGCTTTCTTCATAGCTTTGCTTTAGCCTATGGACAACAACTGTCATCAAGGACAAAAAGATGTTGCGAGTCTTTGCTTACTACAGTCCATGTCAGGTTGCCTTCTGGGATATTATCCAATGCAATTTTCAATTTGTATATCAGTAACTGAAAGGATGTAGTTGTTTATTGCTGCTGATCACGAGTAAGTCTGAAAGTTCAATTTTTATTTGAAACAACCAATTGATTCAAGTATTTCAAGCAAAGTTTCTTAGCTTCAACTGAAAAAAAAGCTTTGGGTGGATAGTGAAATAAATCAAGAGTTTATTTGCTAGTTTTTAACAGCCATTTGCTCAAAGTGGAATATGGCCACTGGCACAGCATATGTGACAATCAGTGAAAAGTGCTTGTACTGAGGAACCAGCAGTGACTACTATTTTTCTGACAAATATTTATCTTTGTGTGTTGCATTACCTCTCTAGCTAACATCTTCGTTACCAGCTCCTCAACAAACTGGAATGAAACTGTCTGAAATGCCATGGCAGATCCAGATAAATGAAATCATGAACATCTTACTGTATCAAACTGAATATAAAAATGAATATGAAAATCAGTATTATGTTGAATTAAATGAGTGTTACTGCCTGCAAAATATTCCTTGTGCTCTTCATTTCAGCACTAAATTTTATTTACCTTCTCCCAAACTGTTCTTTTTCAAGATGTATCCCAGGCTGTTGGACTGACAATGCTGAATTACCTTATAGCCTAGGAATTTTAGGGAGGAATCTGGAGGTTTTGGGCACAGGACAGGTGGTGCATCTGGCACACGGTGAAAAATGTGGGAGGTGGTTTGGGAACATAATAAGAGCACATTAGCTGGATGTTTCTGTTAGAGTATTCAGTAGCAAAATATTTAATGATGATGACATTTAAATTGTGATAATTAGATTTCCTAGTTAGCACCACATTGAGAAGAATGGGAACAGTTTATATATTGCTCAGAGCTATTATTTCAGACTGTCTGCAAACTCTGATTGGCAAGAATGACCTGGTTCATATTCTATTTATATATGAGTTTTATTTTGGCTTGAATGAAAGCTTAGCTTCTGGATCACAGTTCTCTACCATTATGTGGCTCTGTGAAGATGGGAATCACAAAAGGCTTGCTTTCAGCCAAGCTCAGAGCTCCTCTAGAGAGACAGCCCCACAACTCATTACCTTTGCAAATACTGGTCTGCAAATATGGCCATAACAACTACCATAGGTTTTGAGGGAAGGGAGGTTATCTAAAAGTCTTAGAAGGTACACTGGATGTTTGAGTAGAAAACATTTTATTTGCAAAAAGCTTGCAGGAGGACCAAAGTAAATGCTTGCTGTTATTACCTCTCCAAGACATTTGTCCCCTTGCCATAAGAGGTTTGCTACACCAGGCAGAATGGAGAGCAGCACCCACCGTGACACAGACTGACAGTCTCCATCTGATGGCCAGTTTTACTGCCTTTTACAGTAACGGCAGGGGAGGGACCCCTGTGAAAAAACATCTGCCAGCTGACTTCTCTTCCCTACAGTGTTTTTGCAACAGAACAGCTTTGGTGGTTGGGATGAGGAAAGAATCTACTGTCCTGCACATTTTAAGAAATATTACAATCGTTCTTTTCTTTTCTTCCTTTGGGCAGGGGACTGGCCTCACCATTAACTGTTCCTTTGGCCCACATGGCAAATTAATTATTTCAGTTTGGACATCATTGTCAGAGCTTTGGGGAAGGCAGCTTCTCTGCTGAAGTGCTGCCTGCAGCCAGCTTACTCCGCAGCCAGGTGTGGCTGTGTGCAAGTGCAAGCCCTGGAAGGAGGAAGCCCATCACACTTGTGTGGGGGCTCCCACCAGCTGAAGGGGCAGGACCGCCCCCGCCTGAGATTGAAGGTGGGAAGGAGCCTGAAAGGGGGTGCATCTGAGGAGGTGGTGTTGCTGAGGGAGGACCTGTTTGTGGGAAAAGAGGACTAGAGTAGGACTGGAGAGGCAGAATAAGTGCACATGGGATAAATGGTGGGATGCAGGGATGTGTGGTGGAGATGGATGGAGATAAAAGACCAAATAATATGGGTAAGAGCAAAGGGAAGTGAAAAGAGAGAGCATGGAGACAGGTGGTCTGTAGCCACTGGGGTCTTCTGCCCTCCAAGAAGCCAGGCTGATCCGAGGAGCTTCTCCACCCTTCTGCTGTCAGTCAATAAGAAATCCAATAACAATGTGTGAATCTCACTTTTCCTCATTTCCAAACAGCTGGCTTACAGTCCAGCACAACCCCCCACTGCTCCAGTAGCAAAAATGATCAGGAAGCAAAGATTTATGCTGTACTTGTGGGGATAAACAATACTGCTGCTAAAGTTCAAATGATGTATTCCTGTTTTTTGAAGAAATCATTAAGCCCTCCAGAACAACTCCAAATGAGCCTTTCTATTAAAAAACAAGAAAAGAAAAAAAGAAAAGAAAACAAAAGAAAAGAAAAGAAAAGAAAAGAAAAGAAAAGGCTGCAGAACAAAGCACTCAGAATTTAAGAAAAGCATCCAGAATTAACAGGGACTCAGTACACTCCCTATGCATGTGCTCACTGTGAGGCAGTCTTTAATTAAGTGATCATGTAATATTTCATCCACAAGACCTTTGCCTGATTCCACACACAGGGCAGTGAGTCTTCACAATTTTTTGCCGCTCTGGTAAAGCACGTTTCTGTAGCAGACGTTGTATTTTGCTCCACAGTAATTAAATGTATTTATTGAGTTGTAGTAGGTTAACAGGGGAACTATCTGAAGAGAAGCAGAAGGGAGGAATGACGTGACAAGTAACTAATCATTCATAAAATTCTCATAGTGACAGTTCCTACAGGGATTTCTGAATTTGCAAGCTGCCTCATCTCTGCTTTATTTTTTTACTCTGCAAATCAGGCATCACTTATTTTATCTGGCCTATAGAAATTGTAAGGGGTGAACTTACACAACAGCCTTCCCCTTAGAGGAAGCACTAAGATGGTCTTTTGACCTGTATTACTGTTTATTTTCATTAAACTTTCAGGACCTGAATAATGCATAACTTTAGACCTGCTGTCAAATCTGGCCTGTGGCAAGTACATGAGCCGAGAGGCAGACTCCCCCTGCCCGCAATCGCACTCACACTCACTCACAGTTACTCAGTCAATCAGTCACCTGGGTGTGAGCACCCAAGCCCCGTTTCCCTGGGCCAAACAGATTAACTCCACATATGGGAGCTTACAGAAGGTTTGTTCCAGTGTCTACAGCATTAGACTTACTCAGGGAGGGTTTGACTCCCATATTTGTGAAGCCTTATCATGGGTTCCCAGGCAGGCAATGCCTGGCTGAATGGAAAGCACTGGTGCTGCCAAGCCAGGTCTGGGAGGGAGGGAGGCACCAAAATGCAGCCTGCGAATCACTGCTGGGTGAGCATCATCAGCTGGACAGCCTTTAAAACCAAATGCACTGCTTCATCAGAAAGAATACCTCTGACCATACACATACCCTCAAGCTTGAAGTATCTGCAAACAGTCAATTTGCTCACAGTATGGAAGCTTATCATCAGGCAACTAATTCAGCTTTCCTCCACTGGGAGAATAAATTCTATTTATTTACCTGTTATCAGCAACAGTAGTTGTTTTAAAAGAATGAAACAGAACATGATTGATTAGTTCTTTCTCCAGCTCTTTGAGGATCCAAGGTTATTTTTGTCATTCATCATGCCACATTCACACAAGCATGATTTCTTTCAAGGTACCAGTGCAGCTATCATGGTAACAGAGTGGATTATTCAGCAACGTGTTAGGCATTAGTAGCTGTTTTTTTCCCATCTTCACTGTAACATGCATATAAGATTTCTAAGGCTACTGTATGCCTTACAGCTTTTTCTCCCATACTTTATTTAGACAGGAAAACCTGTTGGTTTCTGTATAAATTTCAGTGTCTAGAAATAAACTGCAATCCTCTGTACGAAAACTGGAGTTCAGATATCTCTCTTTGCTAGCAGAAAAGAATGGAAGTGGAGCATTTATTTATTTATTTACTTACTTATTCTTTATCTGTATGGGTAAACAGCAAATTTTCTCTTCCATTTTGCTGAAAAGTCTCTTACCAGGGCTTAGGTCCTTTCTTCTCCCCTGGCATTCTCTTCATGGAGCTACAGTTGGTCAAAATAGAGCCAGCATAGCTGCAGCCATGCCCTTGCTTATTTACTTGCTATTAAAATCTGCCATTGGTTCTACAATAGACAATATAATTTCCCATGTGCAACAGGTGGCGGAGCAAATGCAATCTAGACAGGCACTCACCCAGCACAGCAGCTGTGCTTCTACCTCCCTTGGGAATTGCTCCATGAAAAAGTCAATACACTTCCAAGGCATGGTTTTTCCTAAAAACTGTCTGTGTGCTTGGATAGGGATAGCATACACCTCCCTTGCCCTGATCCCAACCTTTCTTCTCCTTCACCTGGCATGTTCACACACTACCATGAGTCTCTAAGCCAAGGCTCCCTATGCAGGATTGGAAGTCTGCACATCAGTGCTGAAGATGAAGATACACTCCTCTTCAGCAAGGTGGAGAGACTGTTTTTTTCCCCAAAAAATCTTAAGGGAGTGGGGTGGGCTCTGTGGGCCATTATTTTTGGCAGTCAGATGCTGAAGGGGTAACACCAATGCCACCAAGTCTTCTCTTTCTTCCCTTCCTTTACTGCCTCAAAAGCTCCCTGCTCATTCAGCTGACTTGTGGAATAGGAAAATGGGGGAGATAAGGGAGGGGGCTTAAGAAGGCATACAGATGATCAGAGGACAGATAGCCTAAGTGGTGCACTCATATACTCTCGTTTTAGGAACACCAAATGTATATGCTGTCTCTTTCTGTCTGGCACCTACAAGGATCTCATCTTGCCATTCCTGATCAGCAACAGGCACTGTGAAAGAGCGCTGATGCTTAAATTCCCCTTTTCAAAGCATGTCCATGCTGTGTGGGATCTCATGTGGAGAAAGAAGACCCCTGGGGATAGTTCTTGCCTTGAGTGAAGAAGGATTACTGCTCTGTGTGGAGGAAAGGTGGGTGCATTACAGGACAGTCTCATTAAAAAAAAAACAAAACAAAGAAAGAGAAATGACTGTGAATGAACTTCACTGAAGCACTCTGAGGCCCCAGCTCAGATTTTGGCTGAACTAATATTAAGATCACTTTTTAACTGATTTAATTTTAATCAAGTAAGGGAAGTAGGTAGACTGGTACGTCTGAGGGGAAAATGAAAGAAATGCAACAGAGAAGATAACCTGCTGCTGCACTGGATTCATCCCACCTTGCACTAATCCATCCCTCCCTGCCCTGCTGAGGAGGGGGAGGGAGAGAATGGCTTCATGGGTGGCCGGCAGCCAGCCAAGGTCAACCCACCACACCTCGCAACCTGAGGATCAGCACTTCTGCATGCCAAGCCCAGCACTGCCCAAAAGCATGCACTGGGTCTTGGATAATAAGCATGGAAGCCTCTGGGCTGTCTCTTCAATGTGAGGTGCTGGAGCAAGCAGGCAGACACGTGCACACGGGCTGGCATCCTTGTCCCCTTCAGCCTGCAGCTTGGAGCACCAAGACGGAGTATGGAGGAAGCCGTGCGCTCCCTGGCAGGCAGCAAGGCACCCTTGCTTGAGCCGCTGGGCTCCCCGGTGCTTTCCTCGGGATTGCCATGGCACATGACAGCAAGCCTGCACTGGGATTTCAGGACTGAGCCCTTATTCCATCTTGCTTAATGAAATCATCAGCTCCTTGCAGCAAGAACAGTTCCCGAGCCCAGGGAAACCTCTGTTTTAAAGGGACTCCAGGGTATTACTCTGACATAATAAAATAATTGGCTGTAATGGGAAATGCTGAAGGAAATGGTGCCAAAAGGACCATCAAGAGCACAGAATAAATACTCCAGAAAAAAATGGAAAATACTCAGTTAATGACTTCACATAATCAGAATTGTAGGCATTTCTGTTTAAAGATGTAAACACACATTTTCCAAAATAAGCTTTTATTATGTTCCTTTAAAATAAAATAATTTCCTTTAAACATATAAAAATATAGGAAGGTGTATTAGGTCATAGAAGTAAAATAAAAGAATCTTTCCTGCTCTTGCTTGACTTTATACAAAATGCAAAAGGAAATCTTAACTCCTAAATGCTGTCCCAAGATCACTATTTCTGAGCAGTTTACACTGAAGATGTAATATGTTGATGCTCTGAGCTACAGAACAGGGATGCTGGTACACTAGTGATCTTTTTCTAAGGAAGAATTAGCCCTTAGCTTTTAGTAACAATCTACATTTTTCCATGTTATTTATAGCCATGTTTGTAGTTCTGAGTCACACATGCTGAGAAATGTGAATGAAATCGTCACTGTTTTTTTTGTTGCTTTCTGCAAACAGGAGTGACCTGGGACCTCTCGTACAAATGGTGCTGCACACGTTTCTGAATCCATGAAATAAATATCTTGATAATTAAAAGTAGCTACAAAAATAAGGCTATGTCTACAAAATAAAGAGCAGTCCCAGGTTATTCTTATGGATTTTAAACATTCATTTTGGAAAAGCAGCCCTAGCAGGACCTTCACTGCAATCGAGTGACAGCATAAACCAGAATAAATCAAGAAAAAAACACAGGGCTTAAATCATAACACTTCTATGTCCATAAGTAGCAGAGACCCTCCACCTATACCTACATTTGGCCCCAGTTGCCACAGTATTTGGGTATATTGGGAGATCTAGCCTTTTGGAAGCTGCAACTATTTTCTGTCAATTTATGCTATACTGCTATATTTTTAATGAGGTCATTTACTGGAGGGTTTTGGACCAAAATCCAGAGCATTCCCAGATTGGCACAGATTGCCAAGAACAATTGGAGATAAAAATAGAGTGGATGACTCTTTCGTACAGGGAAAACTGAAATCTGTAAATTAATTTTTAATTATAAGGTCGCTGAACTGGGAGAAGTGTGATATACTCCAAATCTAATTAATGCTTAGCATTTTTTTGCCTGATTTATTAATTCTTGAACAGATTTCTAATATTCTTCTGTGCTATTAAATACAGTGGGCCTGATTCTCACAAACAATAGGTTTCTGTCCTCTTCTGACAGCTCAAGGAGCCCTGAAGGTGAGCAAAACTGGCAAGAGAAAGTTACACTCCTTTTGCACGCTCCTATACTTTCAGAACAAGACCAGAGTCCATTATAAGTGAGACTAAAGGTGGCTTTGCTTCTTAAAAGGGAACAGACATATTTCTTACACAGGAGCACTTCTATGTCTTTAGCACAGCTTTGGCTTCTGCATTAGTTTTGCTACAGCAAGCTGGACAAATAAACACTATCTACAAAGAGAACCACTTGAAGACTGTTTGTCATTCTAGCTTAATTAGCATGTGCCGGCAGCTAAAGTATCCTAAAACATTCCTAAGTCCTCCAAGAGAGGAGCTGTATCCTTGTTCTATTATTTTACTTCAGTGCTAGTAGCAATGGTCTGAAATATGAATGTCACTGCCTCTCCAAAATTTCACACTTCAGTGTGACTATTCATGTTATGCTGGTTCAAGTGTATATCCACAACCTCACAAATGAGGGTCACCCTTGAGACAAAATTAGACCCTCTTGAATACTTCTTACATGACTCTACAAATTCTTATTTAATTTACATGGAGTAAAGTGAGCTTAAATTTGAGCTTCGAGCTTAATGGTGTATTCCCTGGAGCAAGTTCAATCCAGTCACTATCAGTGTCATCACTGTTATAACAACAGACTTTGAGGCTTTGTCTTATTGAGCATCTATTCATATATCTGAGATTTTCTTGAAAGGGAGCTTGAATTCAGCTAGCAGATTTAAATTGGCATTTAATTTGATGCCAAGATAATATGTGTCTCTGCCTATCATTGAGACAGGGAGCTGAATACTAGTGAACTGACTCTTTAGAGACATGCACAAGTTTGGATGTTAATCAGTTAATTCAGTACCTAAAAATTCCTCTCAAATTGATTGAGTTAGCATGTTTCCAAACTTAAATAATTAATTTGTTTTATGCCTTGCTTATTAACCAGCTCTGCTCCATTGTGGCCTGCTATAACCTTCAGTAAGGGAAACGAAATTGGAGGATGAAGAAAACTGGGAAGAAAAATAATGATGAGAGCTGTATGCTTTTCTCTGTTAGCACAGGGGGTTGATGGACCATCCATAGCTGTTTAAATAGACAGTGTCAATAGAAGGATTTGGGTCTGGTGCCTGTGCATCATTTACTGGTAGAAAGTAAATCTTTGCTATTGCTTGCAATGCAATGCCTAAGACAAAGTGCTGTATCATAATGGGAAATTAGAGCCAAATTATGAATAGCCTTGTTGCCTGCAACTAATCTGCAGGATGACAGTATTTTAAAAAATGGATAAATGCTACCTGAACGGGGAGGGGGGGGGGAACTTCAATATCAGAGAAGACAGCATATTTTCCCATCAGCAATAGAGGATATATCTCAAGTATTCAATATGTTGTCTGTTGTAATCATATTCAGTACAGCATGTGATTGTTTTATGTGTTTGATTTACTGTTATCTTTAATTAGCAGCAATTCAGTCTTTTTGAACATTAAATGACATTGGTTTAAGAATTCTAATTGTAAAAGTCTCAAATTAACAGAATAGAAAAAAATACATTCATAATAAACTAATTTTAGATTACAATAAGCTATTACAGGGAACAGAACAATTGTGTGCAGGAAAATGATCAAAATGGACAGAGTTCTCCATGCTGTACCAGGTTCCCCTGCCTTTCCCATTTTGGATAGACACACTTCTTGGATCTTTCAAGCCCAGAGCTTTCCTTTCCTACAACCACAGTCAGTTTGTTTCAATGGATAGACTTCCTGAGGCTCAGCCACCCAGTCAGGGGAAGAATACAAGCGCATTGACTCAGACTTTAGATCATAATTTTCAAAGGCTAGAGTGACTGGAAGATATTCCGCTACTTAATATAGCAATGGGTGTAAGCTTCCAGAAGAATTTCACTCTCCCACAGCCTTGTCTTGAATCTTCTGTCAAAGGAAATGGGCTTATATATTGCTAAAATATCATCTCAAGCAGCTTTTGACACTTCAAAGCATCAGTGTGCTCAGCACAACGTGGACTAGCTAACACTTCCAAAGCTACTGTACACTGAGGATCACACTGCTTTAGAGACAGACAAAATTCTTCCAAAACAGATGTCAAAACTGACGTGGCAACCGATCTCTCAGACAGTTCTGCAGTGTACTCTGACTGTCGCCTTTCTTAAACCTGCCACAGGGCAACGAACAGCATACTTGCCATTCAATACATGTATTTGCAGCTCTTTCATGATATATTACAAAACTACCTCTGCAAAGCCAAAAGGACATGTGAATGTAATTTATTTTTCCACAAAGCATTTGCTGTGTTCTTCGAAAGGTTAACCCGCCTTACTAAACTGTACAAACATTATTTCACTTTTATTGACACTCTTTTCAGACCATGAAATGACTTGAGTTTTAATCTATTTTTTTTTTACACTGAAAGGAACAGACTAATTTAATAAGTTCCACACACAGAGGTATTTCAAAAACATATTTTCCAAAGCTCTTTCTTGAAGTTGCAAGGAGGGAAAGGATAATGGTGTGTCACAAAGAAGAGGTTATTGTTAAGATAAATACAGTTACATTTACTTGGCTGATATTAGATTATTTTTTTTTTTTATTCCAAGGTATGCCTAGAGACTGTGGCACAGCTTTCATGCAGGAAATGCTCCATGCTACTTGGATTGTGAATAGTAGGGTTATATTGTTTGGTTACCTTTTTTTAGGAAAAAAGAAAAAAAATTACTCTTCCCTGCCCAAAAAGTAATTCTGAAAGGGTGATTTCATCTCAGCATGAAATTCTTTTCCCAAATGTACTGCATTTGCATTCCCCACTTCACTTCTCATGGTGTGAGAAAACAGCAGGTGGAGTACCTAACAGGGCTGGCTGCTCACTGGCGTGGTAGCAAACGTTGTAGCCTCCAGTCTGGTGCTACATCAAAGGAAAGCATAGGAAGCAATTTGGACACTTCATTTTGCCATGTAATTTCCAGAACCAATTTTCCACAGTGTGCTTAAGGGGGAGTGAAGGTTCCCAACACACCTGAGCACCTCTGTGGGCCTAACTGCAGAAGCTGATAAAACACTGTATCATTGTGAGCAGCATCCCCGCCTGAACAAGCTGGATGACAGAGCAGGACTGGGGGGCCAGGTGCACAGCAGCCTCCTGTGTTCGGGGGCTGCGGGTCCCATGAGATGGTTGCCCAAAGGCTGTGTCCTCACAGGGCAATGAGAAGTCCACCCAATTCAACCTCGCAACGGCCATTCTTGTGTCAAACCAGAGCAGTGAGCTGGGTCCTCCTCGCATGGGAGACTGAATCTGTGGGGCACTGCTCTGGACCAGGATGCTCCTATTAAATACTCCAAACTCTGAAACAGTAAAAATAACGCAGAAGCGTGGGGCATGATCCTGCTGATTGCAAGTTGTTTCTACTGATGCTTCTACGCTGTATTTTCCCGGTGAGGGGATAACTCAAGGATGACAGGCCACAAATGCTGCTTCCAAATTCAGTAACGTATTTGAATGTGTGTTTAAGTAACACTGCTTTGCTCTGTGGAAGTGGATTTGACTGTCTGCAGGCTCTTGGGTTTCATAGTTCATGAAATTGCTTCACATAGCAAAATATTAATGAACTCATACAGATTATATAGGCTACATAGATTAGGAAAATAATGGCGCACAGCATTAGCTAGCTGTTGCCTGGTACTTAAAAGGAAAAAAACCCAGCAGTTCAGACTGTGCTATTGTGAGCCTATAGAGAATTCAACTTGTAAAAATGTGTTGGGAAAGTCTTTCGAACAGCAAACTGGTCAGACTGACCAGAATAACAACTTCAATCTATATCAAAAAAACTTCTAAGTACAACTAAGGAAACAAGGATTTTTTTCTTGACAGAACAGTCCTGTCAATGCTGAACCCTGCAGCCCCTTTGTTTTTTCCTCCCACCCTTCTGGGCTGAGCTTTTGGTCATTACTAATCCTCAAATTGGCAGCAACAAATAATCTTTATGGTAAGAGAAAAGACTGTCCCAGGGTAGCTGCCTATCAAAGGTTTCTGCTACGAGTCTGTGCCAAAGTGACCAGCACTGGTGAGGCCACAGCTGGAGCACTGGCTCCAGTTTTGGGCTCCCCAGTACAGAAGAGACATGGACATACTGGAGAGAGTCCAGCAAAGGGCCACAAAGATGATGAAGGCTCTGGAGCATCTCTCCTATGAAGAAAAGCTGAGAGAGCTGGAACTGCTCAGCCTGGAGAAGAGAAGGCTCAGGGGGATCTCATCAATGTTTATAAATACCTGAAGGGAGGGTGCAAAGAGGGAGCCAGGCTCTTTTCAATGGTGCCCAGTGACAGGACCAGAGGCAATGGGCACAACCTGAAACACAGGAGGTTCCCTCTGAGCATCAGGAAACACTCTTCTACTGTGAGGGTGACCAAGCACTGGCACAGGTTGCCCAGAGAGGTTGTGGAGTCTCCATCCTTGGAGATATTCAAAAGCCATCTGGACATGGTGTTGGGCAGACGGCTCTAGGTGGCCCTGCTTGAGCAGGGAAGTTGTCCTAGATGACCTCCAGAGGTCATACCCAAAGTTTCTAGACTGGTCTTGTTTTTTGGTCCTGTGGAAATTTTTACATGCTGCTTAAATTTTATATTAAAATGCAGCCAGTGACTACCGAGGTACTAGTTATAACAACCAGACCCCAGATCAGCATTCAGCTTCGTTCTACAAACAGGGAAATTTGTGTCTTTCAGTCAGCATAGCTTTAACTGACTCATATTGGGGGGGTGGGGACGTTAAAAAAATAAAAGCAAGAGCCCATTTTTTTTACTTCTAGCTACTCTGTTGATTTGTGGTGCTTCATTAACATCTATACCTTCAAGTGTCATGACAGAAGAGCAAGTAAAATATATATTTCATAATGCCATATGTTACCTGAAATAAGCTTCCTTGCTAATGTCTAGTCAAGCCAGTATACACCATCCACAATATCTGTCTTGACGGGTGGTAGGAAACACCACGCATCCTAGGACAGAAATGGAGCCCGATGTATAGTGCATGCATCGAACAGAATGCTGTGTTAAACATGAGGAAAATAGTATTTTCTAACAACTACTTTACTGACTTGTTACATTTTTAGGGCCAGGCTCTTTTAAAAAGAATTGCTGTAGCTAAAACTATCCTATAAATTTGATATGAGATATTTCTGGAACTGTAAACAAGGCTAAAACTTTCCCACTCTGTCATAAAACCAAGTTTTTATTTTATTTTTTTTAACATAATAACTGAATTTTTATTCTGCAGCCTTTGACAGATATTTTGTATACTGTTTCTTTCTGCAACTAATTAAGAATTCTGTTTAAAACTTGCTGCGCATATTTTCTGATATTATATTGGCACCCTGTGTTTTCCTTATTTGAAATCTCTCATAGTCCCAAGCACAGACATTAGACCACACAGTCATCTTTTCTTCTTTCATTAGTTTAAACCTGTTGTGGATGGCTCAGGGCCTCAGTTTTTCCTAAGGGTATCTTAGCACTTTCTGAAAGCCAGACCCACTTGTGAAATGTCAAAACCCCAACATGCTTGGACATCTTGGGCTCTCTCACCAAATTTTAAAGCTCCATAGAAGTAGCTTCCTAAACACTAGACAAAATTATATTTCTTCTCAAGTGGGACAGCACTGCAGATATAAAGGAAAATATACACAAATGTGAGAGCATAATGTACTCAAACATAAAAGTGTAACAACAGTTTTAACTCTTCAGCTGATGAGTGTTGATAACATTTGGTTATGAGCAGCTAACTCAGGGGATGCATATCAGATGGTTGCGGTAATTCCTGTTATCTTTCCAATTAGGTTAAGAGTATTTGCAGTAAGCCACTGCAGCTGGAAGAACCATGAGATGGAGAAGAGGTGAAGCGCTAGCAGCTCCAAGGCCATATCAAGCAAAGATGAACAGGTGTGGAGAAGAGGAGGTATCATATAAACTGATTTACAGAAGTCCTTTTAAGTTTTGGATGACTGGGTATTTCAAAACTTTATTTATATTGGATTCTGTGATACGGATCAAGGTAGACCTGTATAGTACTAAAACTGAAAAACTTTTTATATTCTGTTGTTCAGTAGAAAAAATAATGGAATTGTACTAAGGTACCAACTGCATTTAATGTGGAGATTGATTTTTTAAAAGTAATGACTAGGACATTTTGCTAAACCTGGATTTTGAAACTATTATTTTTTTTAAAATTAAGGGAGAAATAAACATTTATAATCTCTGTAAAAAATACCTTTTATAATATACTGTCTCACTTTCTACAAAGTCAAAAATTGTAATATTGTACAAGCTCTGCATGTTATATTAGTTCTACTTTTATGGAATCTGCAGATTTTCTTCTAAGGCTTCTTTCATTAGTTCCTGACATCCAAAGACTAAGCAAAGACTTTCTTAAGTAGCAAATAAAGCAATTTAGAGATTTAATGGACTATCACTTGGAAGGAAAATTATCAAAATAAGGCAGCAATTGGGTTTCACTGTAACCATTCTGCTTTCAGCTCTTCCCATTACCCTAACCTTTTGCACTGCAGTTAAAATACATTAACAAGAATGTGAACATGGCTAAAGTGATAATTTAACCTGGCAAGATTCAGGGTCACGTAAAGTAAATTTTATTAAAAAGTCCTGTTAAGACAGACAGAATTAATTTGGTCCCATCCTCCCCTGTTGTATTCAATTAGGTCTGAACAGCAGCCATTCAATTTGCATAGGAGCTTACATTACCCATAAAGAAAAAAAAAAATGGCACAAACTGCAGTCAAGAATTTGACTTCCTTGCCTGTAAAGGGAATGGCCATTTGTTCTCTGCTTAAAAAATCTGGTAGTAATATGAGAAATATTCCTCTTTTATTGTTGCAAGAAATGTGCATGAGAATTGGTGAAAGAAATTTCTGTGTTTATCTTTTCTCTTCAGAAATCAAATGAGATGTGTGAAATTTAGCAAAAGAATGTTAAAGCTTCATTGTAAATTCAGTATATTTTTAGAAGTGTGCTATCTGCTTTAAATACTTTCTAATTTGGATCTGAGCAAACAAAATCTGCTAGCTGAGATAAATACCTATGTAGGATGGAGAAGATTTTGGCTGGGATATATGCAATCATCCATATTAAAAACCTTTAATAAAGCACTGAAAATCTTTGTGGTGCTTTATCAACACATAATAAAATATAACTTTTAGGATCGAAGTTTTCACTTAGGTTTCACAGATCAGAATAAAAATATTCCCCCCTTGCAAAGTTGTGAATTTGGACATGGATCCTCCCCACTGACCATCTTCCCCCACAAAATGCAGTGTGGTGCAGAAGTCCCCAGTGAGGGCTGAGGCAGGCTGCTCAGTGCCACATTCATAGAATCATAGAATGGTTTGGGTTGGAGGGGACCTTAAAGATCATCTGCTTCCAGTCCCCCTGCCATGGACACCTTCCAATAGACCAGGTTGCTCAAAGCCCCATCCAACCTGGCCTTGAACATTTCCAGGGAGGAGGCATCCATAACTTCTCTAGGCAACCTGTTCCAGTGCTTCACCACCCTAACAGTGAAGAATTTCTTCCTTATATCTGATCTAAATCTACCGTTTTTCAGTTTAAAGTTATTACCCCTTGTCCTATCACTACATGCCCTTGTAGAAAGTCTGTCTCCAGCTTTTCTGTAGGCCCCCTTTAGGTACTGAAGGCTGCTATAAGGTCTCCCTGGAGCCTTCTCTCCTCCAGGCTGAACAAGCCCAACTCTCTCAGATGGTCTTCATAAGAGAGGTGCTCCATCCCTCTGATCATCTTTGTGGTCCTCCTCTGGATTCGCTCCAACAGGTCCATGTCCTTCTTATGTTGAGGGCCCCAGAGCTGAATGCAGTCCTCCAGGTGGGGCCTTACGAGAGCAGAGTAGAGGGGCAGAATCACCTCCCTCAACCTGCTGGACATGCTTCTTTTGATGCAGCCCAGGATATGGTTGGCTTTCTGGGCTGCAAACACACATTGCCAGGTCATGTTGAGCTTCTTGTCAACCAACACCCCCAAGTCCTTTTCTTCAGGGCTGCTCTCAATCCATTCTCTGTCCGACCTGTATTTATGCTTGGGATTGTCCCTACCCATGTGCAGGACATTGCACTTGGCCTTGTTGAACTTCATGAGGTCCACACATGCCCACCTCTCAAGCCTGTCAAGGTCCCTCTGGATGGCATCCCTTCCCTCCAGCATGTTGACTGCACCACACAGCTTGGTGTCATGAGCAAACCTGCTGAGGGTGCACTCAATCCCACCGTCCATGTCACCGACAAAGATGTTAAACCACGCTGATCCCAATACGGACCCCTGAGGAATGCCACTCATCACTGGTCTCCACTTGGACTTCAAGCCATTGACTGCAACTCTTTGAGTGCAACCATCCAGCAAATTCGTTAACCACTGAGTGGTCCATCCATCAAATCCATGTCTCTCCAATTTAGAGACAAGGATGTCATGCGGGACAGTGTCAAATGCTTTGCACAAGTCCAGGTAGATGTCTTTCATTGCTCTTCCCTTATCCACCAACACTGTAACCCCATCATAGAAGGCCACCAAATTTGTCAGGCATGATTTGACCTGCATGAAGCTATGCTGGCTGTCACCAGTGACCTCCTTATTTTCCATGTGCCTTTGCACAGTTGCCAGGAGAATCCGCTCCATGATCTTGCCAGGCACAGATGTGAGACTGACTGGCCTGTAGTTCCCCAGGTCTTCTGTTTTTCCCTTTTTAAAAATGGGGGCTATGTTTCCCCCTTTTGACTCAGTGGGAACTTCACCAGACTGCCATGACTTCTCAAATATGATGGATAGTGGCTTAGCCCCTTCATCTGCCAGTTCCCTCAGGACCCGTGGATGCATCTCACCAGGTCCCAGGGACTTGTGCACCTTCAGGTTCTTTAGATGGTCTTGAATCTCATCTTCTCCTACAGTGGGCGGTTCTTCATTGTCCCAGTCCCTGCCTTTGCTTTCTGTGACTTGGGCAGTGTGGCTGGGACACTTGCCGGTGAAGACTGAGGCAAAAAAGTCGTTGGGTAGCTCAGCCTTCTCCATATCCTGGGTAACCAGGTCTCCTGTTTCCTTCTGTAGAGGGCCCACATTTTCCCAGGTCTTCCTTTTATTACTGATAGAGCCAGCGTGGGCAAGTCTGCACCTGCAGCAAACACTGTCCCCAAAAACCTAGAAAGTGGTTCAGGTGCCTTGCTGTGCATGCCAGGAGGCATTGTATTGCCCATAGGGTGTCCTCCTCAGCTGCCTCTCTAGCAGAATACAGGATTCCTGCAGGTACCACATCATGTCTGCCTGTCCTGTGCAGGTGATTTGGGTACCATTGGGCACTTGAAAAGGCTCTAGCCATCTGTGCCTAGGGAGCTGAATCTCATCCCAAGCCCCTGCTGCATTCATAGGAGTGAGTATCTAAATGTCTTCAAATATCTAGGCCTCAGTGTCTAAAATTTGGTGGTGGCACCAAAATCATTATGAAACACCATACTGCAAATGGTAAGGGTATTCTGACAGCTATTTTTAAATCCATTGTAAAAAAAGTCTCACCAAATTTGCATATTCTTAAGCTGGTTTTGTTAAACTCTTAAGTTTCCTTCTTGGCTTTACATTAACTATTTTAGCTCATGCTAAAGGCTGTGTATTTGGCTACAGAAAAAAATTTCTAAAGATTCATTAGAACACATTAAACAGTGCTTCCTCTCTCTTGCGCTAGGCAAGCGCTAAGCATTTTTGGGAGCCCTATCATGCCACTGCAGGAGGATGGCTTGTCTAAGGCTTCCAGACTTGTGTTACAGCTAGAGAAGAGAAAAAGAGCCAGCAATATGTGCTCCCATCCATTCAGCCAACTCAGTCTGCTGTGAGAAGGGGTGAGCGATGACCTCCTTTTCCCTTCCCTGACAGAGCCTGCGCTCCCTGGGCAGCACCTCACTTTCTAAATCACATCCCCAGTGGGGTGGGAAACCCCAGGTCCTGGCCTCTGATCGCAGGGTCATTCCCACTCTTCTCTTCTGTGATTGCCCAGGGGAAAACAGCCCTCCAAAAGCAGAACTTGCTTGCCCTCAGCTGCGTACCATAGTTAGTTTCCTTAAGACCTCCCTCTCTGGTTCAATGAATCTTGCCCTGCTGCGAGTCACCTCATATGCCTCCCTCAGGCACCTAGCCACTAAAGAGGTCAGAGTCCAGCCTTCGCTCCTGTACTAATCCTTTCCTTGGGCTGGCTGGAAGCAGCTCTTTGTTCAGTGAGTGGTTTTAAATCACCTCCCTCAGTCCTTGGATTTCACTGTTGTCAGGATGTGTCTAGAATGAAGAATTGCAGCATCCCAGTTAGAAGCACCCAAGGCTTTTATTAGCTATGGTCCTAAGAGCCTAATTACATGGTTTAATCATTAGATAGGTCTTCCTGCTAGAGATCAAACTTCAAAGTCAGTCTTAGGTCAAGTTAACATTGTTTAATAAACGTTCCCCCATACCAAACCATGTACTGTGAAAAGGTTAGTGATCACCCACCACACTGATTGCCTTTTGCACTTCTGGAATCAATTGGCTTCAGATAAAATCATAGTCAAGAAATGTTTTTTCCATTAATTAAGAAAAAACCTCACCTACTGGAAGTTACAAGTCATCAGTAAGATATAACAAATAACTGAATGAAACTTGTCTCAGTTGTGAATGAAACTCATCTCATTCATCTCAGAAAGCTCTGTGGCAGCAACACTGAGACTGAATCTCGTAAAAAGTGCCTTTTCCTTAACTGATTTTACATAATTATAATAGCCTTCCCCTATATTTTTGGGAGGAATACCAGAGCTCAATGGTGATAACATTTAATGCAAACCCTTTCTTCCATGTGAGTTTGGGGCACATGGAGGTTCTATGTTTTGGGTACAAGAGCCACATAGAAGCTGAGCATTTCTTTCATTTTTCTGCAATGTCCAAGTTAAGGATAAAGGAATGCTACTGTGGGACTATACAAACAGGAAAGCTTCAGCAACCTGATATGCAAAGACCAGATTTTCAAGAGATATTTGAAGTGACCAAGGAGTGTTGGAAAAACTCTGTCCTTAGAGAGTTCTTTCTTGGATTCTTGGCAGCCAATATTCCTCACAATAGGAGGGAGATTTGCCAAGGAATTTTGGATCAGGTCTCTACACTTATTCTAGGCTTTGAAATCTGTTTTGCAACCCATGGAGGAAAAAATAGGGAGACATTAAAACCGTGAGTCAGAACTGTCCCTAGAAGGTGTAAATTAAAGGGTTAGAAGACATCTCACTTTTAAACATTATTCACATTCAATAGAGAAAAGCAGCCCCTTGATGTTGCACTGACTTTCTGATTTAAAGCTCAGTAATTAAAAGCAGCTATTTTTAAAATTGATGTTTGTTAATCCAAGATGCTGTTACTTTGCGTTTCATTCCAGGCAGCACTTTTGTAAGTTTGCTCATAAAAAGCACCCCAAAAGTTTTAAACTGAAAATCCTGTGAATATTTATCTACTGGATTTAAGATGTGATGAATTTAAGCAGCTTAGGAAAATGCCAGCAAAAGTCCTCCAACTTTCTAACACCGCAACAGATGCGATATAAATTGGAAATAAATTTCTTTCAGAAGAGACAGCTTGCATTGGAATTGTACACTCTCATTGAGGCTCCAAAGGGAGAGGGGAAAAAAGTTGTGATTCTGCCTTGTTGGATCCTTCCATGGCTGATCATCGCAGGGGAGGGAACTGGGCACTCTACATTGACTGGAGGAGGAAAATCCCTAGGTTCTAAATTTTCATCTGATTAGATAAGTATAAATGGTCATTAAGGTTAGATTTGAAACTTGATGGTGTTTCTTTGTCACCCAAAGGCAGCAGTGACAGCCAGGTATTTCAGATCAACTGTGGGGAAAAGCAGCCTGAACAGCATTAAGATAGATTAGCTGCCATTACCTGGGCAGAAAAGATCCGGGAGTTAAAGTTGGGTATGAGAGATTTTGAGTGTCAGATTATGGGATTTTTAAAGAAGACTAGATCCCTATCTGCTGATAATGTTTTTAACTTATTTGTTTAGTCTTAATTTCATTTTTTTCTGCTTCACTTATTTGTAAGTTCCACCTTCTTCTATTCTTCTTCCTGTAGAAATGAGCTTTAATATTTTTAAACCTTCCTCTACTAGAAAGAAGGTAGAAAATGAGAGCATGTCTTCACTTCTAGTAATATTCAAATCACCAGGTACCTATTTAATGGATCTTGCTCAAATGTTCATGGTTATACCTCTCTCTACATCTGGAGTCTGAAGAAAATTTCCACCTCCTCTGAATACATCAGCAAAGGGGTGCTGGAGATCTGTTTTCACTGAGTGTGGAGCACAGTCTAGTTTCTAACCAAAGCTCTTAGGACAATAACAAGTTTTCTTCCATGGAAAGGGTCTAGGAGACATACGTGACTCCAGACTTTTCTTGGTAGCATAGCTGTATTTGCAGTTTTTTATTCCTGAGTTTGTTATAGACTGCTGAGAAGTTTTGGAGTGTGAGACATTAAGGGCTGCATTGCCCTCCCTGTGTGAACCTAGAGACTGTGCCTAAGAGGGCATGGGATAGCCCCCAGGAGCACGTCCCTCAGCACCATTTAGTTTGCCAATCCAGAATCTAAACTTGCATGTCTTGTAAATTCAGTTTCCCAGGAAGAAACCTCTGTGACCAGAGGATTCCAGGCTGGAACTTAAGTGACATTACTCTGCAAGTATGTTTGCCAAATGAAACATGAATGTAGGACCATCGTTACATTTGGTCTGAGAAATTCAGTAGGCAAGCAGGACTTTGTCCAGATAAATTATTATAGTTTGAATGTTTCCGTTCTTGTGAGTTTGTGTTTTGTCAATCTTTCACAAATATCTTAGCTCATTTGTCAACAAAAATGAGACAAGTGTAAGTTCAGCAGCATGTCAACACTTTCTGTTTTGTCATCAACTGTGATAAGGTTAACCTTGAATATTTTTGAATTTATTTGGAAAAGAAGAAAAATGACATCTGTTTTGAAACCTCACATCTTCCTACACTTTTTGACAGCATGCAGCATTTTCACTGAACTGTAAGATTTGCTCATGAAAGCTGAGCTAATCAGAGGTGGCTATCCAAAGTTCAGTCAATAAATAGCTTGGCTTTCTAGCTTGCAACAATATAAAGGGAGACCAATAAGAACTATGAAGATTATTTCTCTGTTTCCTTCTGCTTCATGTTAAGCTGGCCGTGAAGGACAGACTGCTTCCTTTCTATCAGTTTTTTGTCCTTAACTATTATGCTGCACCTGTTCAGTGGATAGAGAGAAGTGTATGTGAATACTAGCCTCTGAATATTTGCATTTAAGTAATACATTCCTAAACAATACCTGCTTATAGCCTTTGCATATTTACTATCAAATCAGAATGTTTAATAAGAACATTATGTAACTTCAGACCTTAGGGCACCCATGGATATTTTCTTACTGTTCTTACAGAACTGGCTCAGTTGCGAATATGTAGACCAAATCCCCATCTTGAAAAATTCCTATCAAGACTAAGAACAAGCTTTTGTTCTCAAAACAAGTGCATAGTTTCTACCTTAACAACATAAAGCACAGCTTCAATAATGTCAGCCCACATGGAGCTTTTGAAACATCCATTATGTCAGATTACTTTCTAGAGAAGGGTTTAGTAAATGGCTGTACTGAAATAGTGAGGAAGTGTCCAGTTTGAATTGAGTGTCAATGTGAAGACTAAGCATTGACCAATGTGAAGTGAAGGATATTTTCTGAGACAAAATGGAAGAAGCAAAAGCCAGTAAAAAGAAGCACAGGTACATACTTACTACAGGCTGTATAGAGAAAAGGCAGGGAGAAGGATCCAAGAGAACCAAATCAGTTTTAAGTGTTTACATAAAGGCCAATTATCAGCAAAACCAGTCTCTATTGATGTCGGGGGTTTTTTAAGCATTGATTTAAGTAAGTATGTACTTTAGATCTGTATCTTATCTGCAATTAGTGTTATTTGTGACCAGACATTTAAGGTAATTTTAAACAGAGGACTAAGATACAGACCAGTATCTGGAAGAAAATGCTTAATATTCATGAAGAGTTAAAGATATTTTAATTGTCAGGATGGCTGAAATTCCAGGAAAGAGTCTAGGGAAATAAGCCAAAATAATCTTGGAACAATTCTCTTTGAATATTCATTGAGCACAGAGAAAGTCTGAGAACAGGAAAAGTTCAGAAAGTATCTCTGAAAAAGAAATTTGGGGAACAAAACAGAAAGCTTAACTTCAATACCCAGGAAGAACAAGTCAAGTGTCATGAAACAGTGGGGGTTTTTGGTCTTGGTTATCTGCCCTCAGTGCTGAAGAAGTCTGTCATTGCAGCTAAACTTGATGTTAGGTAAAAATTTGGGGTAGTGGGTAATGCTGTGCCACAATCCAATGTTTCTGTTAATAACTTCCATCTGCTCATCAAACTCTAAGCTAGTAAGTCCATGTCAACATGGGTGCAGTGCTGTACCAACATGGCTATGTCACCTCTACAACCTGTACGACCAACAGTTCAGGGTGCTGCTTGTCCTGCACAGGGTTCACAAACCTTCTGAAACCACTAGTTAATCTAAATAGTTAGTCTAAATGTACAATTAAACTGTGCAGCTTCATGGGCAACAGTTCCAGCAGCAGTGGACAAGTCCATACCCAGTTTGGGTGACTGCAACCTGGGTGGATGGAAAACACTGTTGACACTTGCTTGGAAGTTTCTTTACAACGAATCATTATGTTACACAGGCCTGTCTTTGGCCATGCTGAGACAGAAAAAGAAATTCAAGCTTTAGCAAGAAACACATGAAAAAGGCACTCCAGAAACTCCATAGCATCTATCTTCAGTGAAGCCAGGAAAACATTTTCTAAGATTCTCCCTGCTGGTCTTCATCTTAATGCAAAATCCCCAAACCAACCTTTCCCAAGCATCCATCTCCACTAGTATAACATCTACTTGCCATTAATGAGTTTGACTTGCTCCTGTCTGCAGCAGGAAGACTTGTAATCTGCACAGTATGGTACACAGCTTGATGAGCAATATTAAGTGCACCCTTTTGTATGGTGTAGCCAACCTGTTAAAAATAGAAACAGTCCAAAGCCTTCCTAAGGAGGGATTTCTCTTTCTCCCACCATCAGATGAAGCTCTTCAGAGCCATAATTTAACTGTTTGTCTCATTGTAGAGGTGCTAAAAAATTTGTCAAAAGACTTCAGCTAGTTAGTCTGCAATTTAGCTTGAAAAGTTTGTTTCTTCCCATTCTTTCTAGTTTTTGAATAAAGAGATAAGGGATAACGCCTGCTTGCCATGGTAGGTACATGAGCTATAATTTGCAATGAAATATCATGAACTGTGCCATACTACAGAAGCTTTAATTAGAGTAATTTAAACACATTGTAACTTACCAGTGATTTTGCATTCAGTATATTTTAAACAGCTGAGCCCCGAAAAAAATGTGGTGATTTGCTCACTACCACATATCAATGGGCTTCTGCAGCTGTGGAATCACACTCAAATTGAGCCTGCACAGGCAGCCAAATTATTCTTCAGGAACTGGAGAAAATCAGAGAATGATAACCCTAGAGACAGACAGTTAAAGAAAAATTAACTGTTAGGTCTCCTATGTGATTTTTGACTATTCATACCTGGATGGCAGACTTCAAGGGTCTTAAAAAAAAAAAGTATATACATATATAATAGTTCCTGTATATTTCACCTGTTTGTCTCTTTAGCCTCACACGTTTGCTGTTCTCCATTGGGGCAGGAGGTGGCTGGCCATTCTGCTCATCGGACGATGAGGGTGTCCCTCTAGTCAGCCAAAGCAGAGAAGTATGCTCCAAGAGAATATGCTATTAAGACTAATGTAAGCATGGACTCACAGTAGAAAGGAAAAGATACCAGGTACTACTGGCTGGCAGTTTCAAACCAGCTGTTTGTTAAAGGATAATCTCACAAGACTGTAATTAAGAAATGAATATGCTTTTGAGCAAAGGAATGAGGGCTAGAATTTTTTTTTTTCCCCTAACTCTTTCTTGGCAATTACATTAGCATTGTATATATCCCCAGTGTATTTTATTATGTAGGCCCTTGCCACTTCCAGAAGCTAGAAAATATAAAAAGGTTCTTTCATTCCTTGCACAGCTGCTTAAATCAAGACCAGCTACGGGTAGAAGACATCTAATTTGATTGCACTTTTACACATGCTACACAAGCACTTAGTTGTAAAATATGTGGGAGATTCAGCACCAATATCATCATCCCTCCACCGTGTCTCCATAAGGCACCTTGCAAAGGCTGGCTCATGTTGTGCATCTGGTGCAGGTCTAAGTCCAGGCTCATGCCAAACATGCATGCTCTACACACAGAAATCCTTAGGCATAGACCACCAAGCATATCCTGCCCTGTGGCTGCTAGTAGAGAAGCAAACAAACCTATCTCTGATATGTAGCAAAAAGAGAGACTGGTGGGTCACAGCTAACTGCCCATCTGCCATTAGTTGTTTCTGCACGCCCAGGGTGAGGGCCAAGATGAGTAGCTGGGGCTCACTTAAGCAAAAGTGCTGACCTCCTTCTAGCCAGGGCCCATCAGAGGCTGATTTGGACAGAAAAGCGGCAGCTCAGGCACCAGATGTGCAAAAACCTAAAAATTTCCTTTAAGGAGAGACCAACCTGTAAATAGAAGATTTTTACACTTCAAAGTTTAGAAAGGTTAACATCCCTGAGATTAAATGTTCACCACAGCATCTGTAAATGGTAGAGAAAGGTATCAAATCTGTAAAGGGCATGCAATTTCCACACAAAAGCAAGGGATTCCTCTGAAAACACTCTCTACAGGCAAGGATAGCTCTGATAATATTTTCAAAAGACAGCACAACAAAACAGCTAATCATTATAGGCTTCTGGAGGACATTCTACATAGTTAATTCAAACCTAAAACACAGAGGAGTAGAAGCACTTTATTCCAACGCTGTTGCTCTTTTTTTTTAAAAACTACCTTTCTGAAAATGTAATTGAGTCAGCTGTTCAAGTGACAGCATTCACAACGGGGAAAGGATGAGTCTTCACCGAGGGATTAAATTCTGGAGCAACTCATTTAGACAACCATAAAAATATTTTATTGCAGATTTAGTCCAAATTCAGGAATGTGGTTGTGTCATAGGACAAAAGAAGAAGAAAAAAAGAAAAAGAAAAATTAATACAAGCCTTTAAAAATACTTTTTTCCTTTCTTGGGAGCATTTAAAAATTGTAGACTTTTTCTGAGAGAGAAACTTGTCACAGAACAGTCTTTCATTGCCCACCAGGCTATCCCTTCACAACTCCCGAAACCATGAGTGCCTTCTGCCCACGCAGCAGGCACCAAATTTCATTAGTGTGCTCTGACAGGAGACCGATTAGCAGGGCTGTGACTGCACTAGGGATGCAGATGAACCCTTACTTGGTTCAAATACTCATTTTATCAATAGAATCAATAAAACAATAATAATCAAACTTCACAAAGCAATAATACTAAACAAAACACGTACCTAAATGACTGCTGACAGCACTCACAGCCCACCACAGGGATGCATCTCACTTGCACAATGAACCATTACAGCTACAGCCCATGTATGGCCCCAGGGAGGTCAGGTCCCACACGCTGCCCCAACAGGGAACCAGGAGAGGACACCCTGTTTGACTGGGATCAGTGGCAGGGATAAGGTCATGCCAACCACAGTCCAAATGGCAGTAGCACAGCTAGCTTCATCTCAGGTCCAGTGTTTCCTCCCGTGAGGATCTGCTCCCACAAGATTTACTTCACCATGTGGGGTTTATATCACCAGTCCCTGTGCTGAATATAACACGGCTCATGCAGTTGCTTTTGATGGTTTCATCTAGTCATTACCCGTTGTCTCTGGCAAGGAGTAGCAGACGCCTCCACAAGAGACATCCTTTGCATCAATATTGCAAGCAGAGGGAAAGCTAGCTAAGGAGTCAGGGTAAAGAGAAAACAACCCAGCTCTGGCCTCCATAAATAAGCTGCTATGACAGATAAATTCCTTTAATAACTGTATTTACTTAGGAAAAGAAAATAGCCTTGGTTTCTGGATATATTGTGTAAGAAGATTTTGGGATCTTCCTGTTTTACGAGTCAATCCATCTTTCATTTGACCTATAACAAAGCTTAAATGAAATGTTTTTCATAAAATACTTGTCATCACTGTATAAAGATGGCATTTATTATTGTGACCTAATGCAACACAATCTATTTTTTTATGATTAAAAAAATATGGAAGCCCTAGTATACGAGGGAGAGAGTTATCAACAGGGATTATAGTACAAGACTTGGGAGTTCCTACAATGTAATTGGCATTCTTCCTTTGAAGCATGATTAGAGAAAACAACATTTGGTAGTAGCAGCAAGTTGTGCAAAGCCATTATTTACTGCCTTAGCTTCCTTGCCTTCTCAAAGGTCAGTCTACTCTTACAAGAGTAGTTACAAAAATACTCACTGTTCTGCCTAATCATATTGCTTGCTTAGGGCCACATATTTAATGCTAGTCAATTTATCAATTTCAAAATACTGGAAAAGCCTCAATTCAAATCAATTGGATCCCTCCCTTTAGAAACAACACTCTAAAGAACCCACTTTTTCTGCAAAGCTTTATCACACGCCTTCTATAGCTTGACTTCATCTTTAAATGCCATCAACAGTGTCTTCTCAGTAAATTTCAAAGCACATGCAAGACAAAAGAAAAAAAAAGGAAGGATGGTGAAAGAGGTCACACCTAACCCTAGGCATTTATTCATTAACACTTACCTGAGAGTGTTGAAGAGCCTCAGGTGTTCTGCGTAAGAAAACAGGCCGAAGCAGTAAGACTTTTGAGGAAATATTTGGTGTTTCAGCTGTATCAGTGTTTGTCCTGCTGCCTTCCCAATCTGGCAGATAACCAGTAACTTGTAGTAGTTCAACTCCATTATTTTTTTTCTCCTGAATGACCACTTTATTCACCACAGGTGCAGGTGGGTCACATTCATGAGAAAGGCTCAGTCATGTGAATTGGATTTGGTATAAAAACCCATCCCAGGAACTCACTTCTGTTTATAGGTAGTGTAAGTTTTAGTCAAAAGTTTTGAGTATGTGTAGTCTAGTAGGTGTTACCAACCAGAGTGTTTAACTTAAAGGATTCCTAGGTACGTTTTTAGTATTTCTATTGGCAGGTAGGTAAATAAGCTGCTAGTTAAATTTTACTTCATAACTGTTTTCTTGGCTATACCCTTGCTCTTTAAAGAGCTGTAGTTGGTTGTGCAAATATGCGGTGCATAGAGAAATGGCAAGTTATGTCTCCTGCTAATGTGCTTGAAAAATGGTTAAGGGTAATAGGACTTTGTGGGTTGGGAGAGAGGAGACAGAGGATAGTGTGGTCTGAGCTAATTTGATATTAGTGAGGGTAAAATGCAACTATTACATAAGGAAAACCTAATTGCTCAGCATATTTGTATTGTGGCTTTTTATTATGGCTCTGTATTGTACCTTATGACCCTATTTTTACTTCTAAGGGAATCTCCCTTTGAAATGTGTTCCTTGAGGTATAAAATGTATTGTAGTGTTGTCCATTAGTACTAGCTTACATAGCAGGAGGTAGCAGTCTGCTATGAATCTAGATTATGAATTGTTTATATCTTTCCTATTTTAAATCTCTGTTCTCAATACTTTTGGCTGTGTCTATTTGTGATGCTAAAGTGATTAGAGAACACAAGAGGAGCAGAACCCAAGTCTATTTGAATGGAATCTGTATCCCCTTCCTTAAAGGAAGGGGGGGGAGATGATCATAAAAATAATTTTTGTTCTCCTTTTATTTGATTTTTTTTTTTTATTTAACTAATGTCTGTCCTTGGAGCAAATTGGCCTCAAACACCAAGTTACTGGTTAATAAATGTTTGTAGAAACCTGACCCTCTAAGATATAGCTATTTAGTATGCTGGGCTATCCTGTTGTGGCCTTTAATAGGCCTTCAAAGACATGCAGCTTGAATAATAACCTAAATCTAAGTCTGTTACAAATAGACTATAGGCCTAATAAGCTACTGCCACTGGGAATAGTTAATGACAAAAGTGTCCCACTTATTTGTAACTTGTGCGTATTACTTCTGTTTATGGTTTAGCATCTACTGTCATGATGCTTTTTGAAAAAACAGGGCAATAAAGTTTCTCTCAGCCTTAAGGTTGTCCTTTAGGTTTGGCATATGATTTTGATAACAGCTTCAAGATGAACTTGGCATTTACTGGAACAATGCCAGGTCAGTAGCTTTGAAGTGTGAATCTCCTGGGTTTTTTGCTCAAGAAGTGCAGATGAGCACTGGTAATGCAGGTCTACCTTGCCCTGAGAGTACTTGGTAGCATGCCTGAGGGAGGGTAGCCTGTAGCTGAGAGAATTTCATCACCTCTGGAGAGATGCCTTGTGGCTTTATAGCATTGCTGAGGAACTGGGAAATGCTGCTTGGGTAAAATGTATGAGAAGAGGAGATCCCTTTGCCCTTGTCCCTCACTGACCTCTGGCAGCCTGTTCCATCTTGCTGCCCTGAGCCTGTCTGGGGCTGCTGTTCCTTTTCACCTATAGAATAACTGTCTTAAATCCCATTTGCCTCTTTTATACTTTGCTATGCAGTAAGTCTGCTGTGACTTTCCTTAGGCTTTCTAACCACTTCAATAAGAGCATGGACTTGGGAGATGTCTTAATCTGTGAAGCCAAAAGGGGGATATTGGGAGGGGGGAAATGCTTCCTTAAGTTGCTTGCTCTGATCTGCAGAGTGGCTTGGTGGGTCCTCTGCAGACTGCTAAGAGGGATAAGTGCTTGCTGGTCTCTGTTAGATAGTCTTTCCTTTCTTCTGGGATGCTTTTATTGCTGAAAGGAACATATGGATATGCAGTGTAAAGGGTTTCCACAATCAAGGAATGAGAGAGCTGATTTCTAATCTAATGTTGATACATATTAACAGTCTGTATAAGTAAAATGCATGTTTAGGTTATATAAATATGTGTATACATACACACAGTATGTGTGTGTGTATATGCATATTACAAGCTGTAACTTAAGACTCTTGTTGCCACATTTTTAATTCTGAAAAACAGCCATCTCCCAACCAAGAGCATTTTTCTCAGGGTTCCTTTATTAATTGTTAGTTTTGTGGTGTTCTTTATTCCTCACACTGATGTTGCACATAATGGTGTCAGACTGCCTTGAGATGTTGAACAGGCTATCAAAAGATAAATTTTCTGTAAGACTTAATTCAAAGAGATTTATATTGCTGCAGCTCTCTTCCATGTTTCCAAATCTCATGAATTTAAATAGATCAACTACAGTTGATGTCTCTTCTTGATCTATTTGAATTGTTTCTGAAGCTACTGATCATATGCTTTTGTCTCTTTCATGCTGGTGGTGCAGCTGCTTGCTCATTCAAGGCCCAACCTCTGAGGTTCTGGGATAATTCCATGCCTCTAAAGTGGTTCTAAAACTGCTAGTTCTTACAAGTAATCAATGCTAGTTCATTCTTGGCAAGGATTTAATCCACACCAGGATTTTGATGGAAAGGTTCAATTACTCTTTCTCTTAAACTTGATTGTCAGAAGCAAAAGGAATAAAGGAGATGGGATGGTTTCCATAACTCTAAATGATATTGTGCCTTACTCTGTAATTAATAGTATTTATAGCTTTATGTAGTCTCTCTTGTGACTCCTTCTTCATACAGAAAGGTGAATTACTGCTTCCTAAAAATCCATAATAAAGACAAAATAACTCATGTAAATAACTTTTTTATAGTTCATTTGAGCAGTTAATTAAGAGTATGGTATTGTTTCTCTCTTCAGTGACTGAGCAAAACTCAAAGCAGTTTCTAAAGAAAGTATGAGTCTATACACATGCTGAATGTGTAATCCACGAATATAAAACAACTGCTTATCTTGTAGAATTAGGTAATATTTGCTTTTCCTGTGGGCAGTTCTGAGTGATAGCCTTGTTAGAACTTCTATAGGAACAAGCTTGCCATTTCAAAAGTTCCCATTTCTTTGTTCCCTGCAGTACCTCATCTAGTGAGTGCTGTGAATTTCCTTTTCTGCTCCTGCCATCCTCTTGTGTGTTGGAGTGCATACATGTAGCATCACGTTTGAGGTGGAGATGGCTGACCCACAGAAAGTCTCCTCTGCTGTGGGTAACCGACCTGCCTTTAAGTGTACAAGAGAACTTCAGCCATAGAAAATTAAAATATCTTCAGGATGCTTGTGCCATGTTAGTTTCTTTTGAATATGAGGATAGTAAGTACCTAGAATAATTCTGACATGCTGCACAAGCCACAGGATGTAAGAATTGTTTACATAATATATACCCAGAGCTGTTATTTGTCCCCAAGAGGACCCTAGAAAATTAAGATTTCATTCATGGAAAAGTTATCTTATCTTTCAGTTATCTTATCTTTCAGGACTGTTTTGTCTTTGAAGACTCAACAACAATCACAGAATACATCAAAGCAGTTAATTTGTTTCTGTTTTACTCAAGTGTCGGCAAGCATGTTGCCTTAACAGCTTCCAAATGGATGCTTAAGAAGTCGTGTCTGTGTCCAGAAGGCTCTCAGCACATTATGGTTGATAATTACACACGAGTCTAGGTAATAGGGTTAATAGGCTGCAGTGAGAGGTCAGTTTTTAACTGTCACATTTGGGAATTCATTGTCAAAGGTATGTCACTGGGGATGTCCCAGTGTGATACATTTTTGAGGAAAAAAGTTGGGGGATGGAAAGAAGGGAAGCTCTGCATTTAATGTGATCTGCCTGCTTCTGAAGTTAGATACTAAATACAGAACTGAGTTTTGTCCGAAATCATGCCTGTAATTTAGCCATGCCATCCTATAACTTGCAACTCTGGGTATACTGTGTGGTTTTGCAAAACGTTGTGTAATACCAGACTTTGTGCAGCAAACTTTAATTTCCTCATGGCAGCTTACCAGGAGGCAGTCAGAGGTAACCTTCCCCCCCATCCTGTCACAAGTTCCTTTCTTAACCCATCCCAATAAAGCTGGTGCAGATGCTGCGGGTAGTTACTTCCTTGTGTACAGAGATCATTCCCTCCCACCACACCCTGCTAACAGAGAAACCGGGGTGGGGGGGTGGTGGTGGTGTGTGTGTGTGGAAATCAGTACAGAGGTTTTAGGGCTTTTAGATTTGCAGTCTAAGTAACAGCTTTCGTGGTGATAACTCTTAGCACTTTTTTGTCATTGAAGGAAATGACTTCTTTTTTTTTTTTGTTCCCCAGACAAAAGGACATAAGCACCACAAGGAGAGTTTAACAGAAGCATGCACTCTGTGGCATAAAAGCAGTAGTTCTTGACTCTCTCCATTGGTCATATTGCAGTAATGCAGGTGGAAATATGTCTCAAAGAAAAAACAAACAAACAAAACCCCCCAAAGACCACCACCCCCCCTACAAAAACCCCAAAACCCAAACCAACAAAAAACCCACAACCCCAAACCAAAACAGAAAAAAGCACAGCAGAAACTTAAACTTAATGGGCATCATCTTGCTAGAGTGACTAGAGAAAGGAGCTTCAGGGATAACTCTGTTTTCTTTATACCCAATAACTATGTTTCAATTTGAGAAGAAAATTACTTTCTTGATAACAGTCAACAATCACAAATGCTTTTTGCTCTGTTCAATTCCCCCTGCTGTATGTTCACAGGACACAAAGGCAATGTACAAATTGAGTAGTAGTTGACAATTCATACTTGCACAATGGTAAAATAGTAATGTATCATGTAATTTCACTACAGTCCAGTGTGGTGTCACTATTTCTGGCTTTAATACAAAATGTAGATTAGCAATGTAGGATTATTGTGCTGTACAGGGCTATGTCTATAATAGCATGTGCTGCTTTGGAGAATGTAGAAAAAAAAACCCTCTTCTGGTGCTGGAGTGTTAGATACAGTCTTTGTGTCTAAATGTGGTGAGCATATGAATGTGAAATATAAGAGGAGATTTGCCAACTGCTGATATCTTTCTTATTTCTCTGCCTCCATATGTCTTTCCACCGGCTGCCTCTTACGTCACAGTTTCCATCCCCCTGCTCAGATGCTTTTTTATCATTTTTGGAAGAAGGATCTGTGTTCCTCTAACAGAAGGCATGCATGATGTGAGCTACTTATTGAAATAGCAGCATTTTCTTGGACCATACATATACATTGATTTTGCTGAGCTCTCCTTCAAGTATACAGGTAGGGAGGCTGGGAAAAAAAAGCATTACCTTTCATATCTGAATAAGTCTGCAGTCCCTCAGTGCAGAGTGAACTGCAATGGGAGTGTGACTCTGCAGAAGTGTTTGTTTACATGGCAGAAAAATCATTCCAGTTGTGACTCAATGGTTCATTCTGTTTACATACACCAATTCACAAGATCATTTTTATTAAACATGCCTAAAAAATTCCCAAGGAGGTGTGTGTAACACCGATTATTAAAAATTACTGAAAAATATTCAGGTTTGCAGTCAGGTATGTATCGTTACATTGTTCCAACTGAAGAATGGAAAATGCTGTTTCAAATACTTCAATAAAGAAGTGAAAGGTAGTTAATAGGAGTTGCTTTGCAAAGAAATATTTAAGCTACTGACTTAAAATTCTTGTTTAAATACAGAAAGTGTAATTTTCTCATGACTTGAATTCTGCATAACTAAAATACACTTCCAGCTAATATTTGTTCTTGGTTATACAATAGGTACAAAACAGATCTTATATATAATGTATGATGTCAAAACCAGTGACTCTTGCTATGTCTTTTGGGCATTTAGGAGTCTAGCAACTCAGTTTAAAATTAAAATAATTTCTTATTCTTTATTTAAAGAACATATTCTTTTTTAAGGATACCTGTAAAATAGGTGTACTTTTGTTTCCCTGAAATAATATCCAGTTCCCATGGAAGTAAAAAGAAATAAGAGGAGGTGATTTTTTTTTTAATGAGCTTGAGATGCTTTCTCCAGTCCCTCAGTACACTCCTCTGGAGAGGAACAAGCTGACCTTCAGCAGCTCTGTGCCTGCTTCCAGCCTGTCTTGCATCCCAGGCTGCTGTGGCTGTAAGGGTGCTGGATGCTGTGTGGTGGTCAGATGTTCTCCTGCAGCACTTGCTGCATGGCTGACAAATGTCCTGGCTGTACTGTGTTCTGCCATGTACGCTTCTAGCCTAAAGAATGTGTTAGCCTGAGCCCTTTCACACTTCTTGCCTGAATAGTGTTTGTGTAATTGGCTGATTAGCAAGGCTTCAGGCAGGGTTGGAAATATGCATAAATTAAAACTTATAGTAAAGTCTTAGCTGTTCAGATACGGTATTCTTTCTGTCCAAGGTTGGGTACTCTGTCAGTTAAGATGGAGAATTCCAGATATTCTTGTGTACCTGGAGAATAACTTTTTTTAAAGGAACAAATAATCTATATTTGCTTTTCCAAGTGGATATAAGGTACTTAAGAGAAGTCATTAGTTTACTGAGTAAATCCTTTAGATTACAGACAGTCACTGTGGCTGCATATTATGGGAGACCATCAGAAGCACAAGCTGAGGTGATGTAATGCACCATATTTCTGATTAAAGATTATCTCCTTAATTGATAGCTGGAAAACGGACAAAGTATTCTGACTTGTGAAATACTGCTGCAATAATGGACTCTCTAGAAGTAGAGCAAGACGTTGTCTGTGATAGAGTAACGGGGCAGTGTCTGGACTGTGCTGTCTCAAATCCACAGGTGTAGGCTTTGGTGTAAAGCTGACAGTGTTAAGCCCTGCCTTTGCACACAAAAAGTGCTTTGAAATAAAGACAGAAGCACTTAGGGAAGAGGTATCCATCCTGTGTAGAACTGTCTTGGTTTGTGAGTGCTTCAGAAGTTCTCTGCCAAAGGGTGGTGGGAGTGCCAGGTCTGGCTGAACTGGTGGCAGCTGGGGCTGTCCAGGCATGGAAGGCCAGACTTGTAGCTTCCACCTGAGTGAGGAGGAAACCTTGCTTTCCAGAATGAGGGTTTCCCAAATCAGTCCTGAGTTTAGCCTCCCAACTGTCTGTTTAGTGAGGGCTTAGGTGCTGCCTTTGTGAAGGAGTAAAAAAAAAAATCAAGACACCCTAGCAAGGAGTGCTGGTGAGCAGCCAGTTGTTTGTAATCTCATCCTTTTTAATTAATACTTCAGTCCTGGTACTTTAGTTTCTCATGTATCAGAAATGATTGGATCTTACCTTTTTAAAGATGTTTGCTTGCATAAATGATATGCCTACCAAAAATCAAAGTAATTTGAAGTATGTGCTAACTGATTATCTTATGCAAATTATCTTAAGTTTATCTTGGGTAATGCCCTTGTTTCATTCTAGGGGGGATATAAAGATGCACTTTGAAGTGCAGACTAATGTGGCTAAATGAATTAAACCTTAACTGAGTTTTGCTTCACTTGGGGCTGGGGGGTGGGGTGGTGGTGTGCAGCAGAGATTACAATTTAAACCAGCTGAGAAGGTACAGAATATCTGCCTCTGTTATACCTAAAAGATCAGTACAGCATCAAAGATAATTGCTGTTTAATGGCTGCTCAGATATCTTCATAAAGGGAAGCAATGACTGGGACATGTTTTATAGGCGTATCAGTTTTTGCTGCAATGGGAATGTGGCACAATCGTTGTATGATTTTAGTTAGTATAAAGAAACTTTTACAAAAACCTCTTTAATACAGTGTATAATCACTATAACTCACAGGGGAGCATGTATTATTCGAGGGAGGATGGTTTATCTTGCATATCTAACATTTTTTCTAATTATAGTGTTTTAAACAATGGCTAATAAAGCAAACTACACACTGTTGTTTAAAAGCTAGTAAGTGCATTCCAATTCAGAGGAACAGCATTGGCTTTCCTTCTTCACCAGATAGTGGTGGTCTTTGTAAGATGCTGCAGTCACTATTATATGCATACTGCATGCTAAATGCTAAAACTCTACCCACATACAGATATGTTAATGGTAGATCATTAAATACAAGTCAAGCCTTTCTTATCTTTCATCTGTACTCTGGGAACAATTCATTCAGTGTGGTCTGACAATGTGTTGAATTGTAATGAGCCACTAAGGAAAAAGTATCTTTGTAAAGTACATGTTGCCTCTGTGAAGGGTGGGTGTATCTACCTCTAATGTCTTTCCACAAAACATAAATATTGTGCAGTTTATTTCCTGTTTCTCTTATTTTCACCCTCTACCCCCATTCCTTGGCCTCACCTGTAGGTGAACAAACCCTGTAAACTTAGTCTTGGTAAGGAATTAGTGGCTTTCTGTTAAATGGCAGCTTGGAATGCCCTACTCATGTTTTTCACTTGGTCTACTAGTCAGACAGAAACAGACATCCTCAAATACAATATCAGTCTTGAGATGTGTGAGTTGCCTCATTTTGCCCCTGTCATACTGGGGAAAATAGAGCTAATAAATGAAAATGTGAAGGACCTCTTGAACCTCAGTGCCTCTTGATTAACAGATAATGCTACACACAAAAGGAGGCAACTGATGAATTTTCTTCACTCTGAATGGGTTGGGTTTGGACTGTGAAAAAACCTATATGTACAGACCTGGGAACATTGATGTTTTTGATGACTAAATCTCTATTCTGTGTTACTTAACTGTGGCTCTGTATTCCTTCCCACCTTTACTCTTCCTTCTCTCCCTTTATTAAACATCTAGCAAAAGGTAAGATGAGACAGGATAAAATATGCCTCAGTAAAACAAGTTCTTTAGCTGAAGTCATATTGTACAGATGACTTGTTTATTGTATTTAAACTTGGTTCTTCAGTTCTTCCTGCTACCATTTCTTGTCAACTGCAAAAAAAAAAAAAAAAAATCACACTTATGAAGGTGCAGTAAACTGGCAAGGAGGAGAAACTCAGGCCCAATAAATTCTATGTGCTTTCTCCTGATCTGACTTAATTTAGATTTAATTGATAGGGAATAAAATGAACAGATTTTGTGGCATACTGTAATAACTTAGAAGGTGATGCAACTTCATACAGAAATATTGTTTCTAAGAGTATTTATGGTAGGTTCCTTGACCTGCTGCTTCCTCTTCTCCTACTTAATAGTGGGGGAGCTGAATGCTGAAAAGGCATCTTAACAAGAAAACTATACAGGTATCTGTCTGAGATGCCTGCTCTGCAAAGCATGCAGTTATTTCTGGGAGAAATAAGGCCCGATGACCACACAAATATATCATAAAGTTGAGGAAAGTGACCTGTATAACGACAGTCTTCTAACATGGCTGGATGAGTTGGATGTTTTAGGCATAGATTGCCAGAGGGCAGTGTTGTTTAGAGAAAGACTTCTGCTGCTTGCTTCAAATGCCTTTTGCCTCATGTACATCAGACTATTTCAATAAACTGATGGCTTTATTGGGGAAGAGGAATGCGGGGAGTAATGAGGGCCCAGGCAGCCATCCAGATCTTGGGTAAAACATGAGAGGTCATTTATTACAGTGTGCAGGTGCCTATGCTTGACCAGGACAGTGGCATATCTTCCCCTTATCTCTGGCAGTCTAAGCAGCCTGTCTGGACTTTGGATGCAAACCCTGCCCCTCATCTGCTGAGCTGTATCTGCATCCTGCTTTCCTGTGATTGAGTAGTGAGGGAGAGAGGACTTGGGGCAGAAAGCAAGGGACCCATAAACAGTTTTATTTGGGGTTTCCCAGACCAGTGCCAGCAAACTTGTATGTCACTGTCACAAAGATGAGGAGTTTCTGACCTACCTGATGAAGCAGCACTGTGTAAAAGCTGTTGTCATGGCTTATTTTCTGCTCAGGGAGACTGTTTTGCATGAGGCAGGGTGACTGTAGCAGATTTCAACATCATCCTTCAGAGGTACTGAGGCAGTGTTACCCAGTCAGCATTTTCCTGTGGCACTTCCCTGGAGTGCAAAATCTGTTTCTGGGTACAAGCAAACATTGCCTGGCTTCCAGCATTTCTGTGTGGTATGGTAGTTTAACACTGGCAATGCAGTCAGTCGGGCAAAGGGGAATAGTGTCACACCATAAGAAGTAAAGCTTAGAGCAGCAGTTTAATTACGTATTGTCATCCACGTTGAGCATTTGATTCCTGTAAGATTGAGGAGGTGAGAAGCAGCAGAGGGTAGACTGAGGTCTTTGGCTAAATGCTGCCTACGTTTGCATGGGATGAGTCAACTTTCTTTGGGATGTTTTTGGACCCTTTTGATCAAAGGTGGTGCTAGTTAGGCAGTTAGCTGTTTTCAGACTTTGGCATGGGACTGAGAGTGGGGGGAGCTTGCCTTTGGAGCTTGTGTATTTGCTGTTTCATAGCTGCTGGTTGAGATGCAGTTGTCTGCACAAGCTCTGTCAAAAGGCTGAAAATGGAATAAGGAACTTCTCTGAAGAAAGAGCTGTCCTCATAGTTTAAATGTTTTGGATGTGGGTGGGTGGTCTTCAAGCTTCTTTTTCAGGAGCTCCTAAAAGCATATTTCAGGGCTCTTTAAGTGCTACAGGAGCAGGAACCTTTATTTGTATAGACTGCAGTCTTCAGCACTTGGCTCTTGGCTGTGTGCCTTACACTGGAGCTTGTTCCAGGTGGACAAGTATTTAGTGGTGTCACCTGGGCTCAATGGCTTGGCAGAGCTCAGTAACAGTGGGAGGAGGAGTTTGGGGGAAGCTTGGAGCCCTCTGGGATGCTGCTAACACTCAGGATCCCCAGCCACTTTTTATTTTACACAGGTGCTGAAGTGTTCGAAGGACCAAGATGCTACCACTTCATCAGCCTCTGAGGAGTTCAGGTTGTATTAAGTAAAGGCAGAAAAAGCCTGAGTCCTTAACTGTTGACTTGATGACAGCCACACAATGGCTGTAAGGACTCCGTGGACTTGCAAATAGTGTAGGGATGGCTCAGTAACAGTTACAGCCGAAATTCTTTTTAGGTGGGGGGAATGTCAACAGAAAATTTTGTGTGCACATATGAAGCAATACAGGTTTAAGAGCAAAATAGTGTAGGGAAAGAACTGTAAATTGACAAGACTACTTTGATGTTATGTATTGAAAACCATAAAAATTGTCCATTACCTTGTAAAGGACACTGAAGCTTCTTTCTATGCACTCTTTCTACACTCAGCCTGAGCTGTCATGTTTCTAGTTTTGCTACATTGGTGACAGTCTGCAAAATCCCCACTGAAGGCTATTGTGCAGGCACAAATGCAAAAGAGATGACATGCTTGTAAGTGTTAGCTCAGGGAAAAAAAACCAACAAAAACCAAAAATGAATGTCCATGACCATGACAGCTTGTTACCTGTTTTAACAAGTTGTTACATGTTTTAACGATTTTTCACGGAGCAACTTAGGCTGAGTGTAGGAAAGGGTTTGTCTAAGCCTCTGATGCGTTGTGCCTCAGCTGCATGTTGCTAATAAGACAAAGACTTCAGTGGCATTTATGAAGTTTTAGTGGCATGAAACCTGCTGTCACTCTAAGTGCATTAAACATTATTTCTGATTGATCTACATGCATCTAAATACTTGTTTACAGAAGATTTAGATGCTGCGTTCTCTGTATCTGACTGAACTATTGTAATACATACTTACGAGGGTTTTGCACAGCCTTGAGGCTTAACTTATGAAGACTTCTGAAAGAAAAAGGGGTTTGCTTTCTGAAGTAGCTCAACTGTGAGGAAGGAGGAGTGTAATAGTGTCTCAGCAATGCCTACCCCATTACAAGTACTTAAAAAATGCATACGTGTTCTGTAGCAGTTGCGTGGTTGGAAGGGACTGTCTGGGAGACTTCAGTTTTGTTCTTTTCTTTCAGTTCCTCACTTGGACAGTGAAGACATGACAGTAATGGCAGACCTTCCTTTTGTCAAAGCTGATGTCAGAGAGATATTTGAAAGTAAGTTCCATGCTGTTTCAGGACAAAGTATAGGCTAGATTCTGCCTTTCATTAAGGATCATCTACTAGCTGATCAGGGACTCAACATATCCCTGATTTAAACACTCTTCCAGAAGTCTTCTGTTGGAGCCCAGGCACAAATATCACAGGTAATAGTTGATTTTATAATTAGTTTACGACCACAGTGCTTCATCTCCAGAGGTAGGATCTCTCTATTTCCTTAAGCATTTTAAAAAAATCTTCATTAGTCTCTTTTTAAGGACTGGATTTGATATACAGTCAACAAAATTCTTAGTGTAATTGAATGCAAGAAATTGAGATATCTGATTAGTGAAACTGCATGTGAAATATATGCAAGCATTCAAATATCCTTTTTTAAAATTGGCCTTTTCTAGGGAACAACCCCCCCCAATCTGGATTCTTGAAAGAAAGTACAATGGCCTTCATGTGAATTCAGGGTGAGATTCTTAAGCTTCTCGTCTTTAGCACCCTGCAAAATTAAGTTGGGTTTTTTATATATAGGAAGAGAGCTGTACTACCTGTGGCTTGGATTGCCCAATATTGATATATTTAGGCTGTGTATGATTTTTTTAGACTTTGCCTATTTAATTTTGACTTTTTCATGGATGTGGGTTTTGTGGGGTGGGGAGGGATCTAGTTTTCTTGCAAATTTTGAACAAATGTTTTGGTTGTCTTGCAGAGCAGATTTAAGAAAAATATATCTGCCTACATTTTTATAGCTTCAGGGGGAAAAACTCAGTGTTGTCGTGACTTGGAAGGACTTGAAGTTAAGGCGGGTCATAATCTGGGATCTGAAGCATTTTTTCCCATACAGATGAATCCTGTTTGGTCTGTAGAATTTATTTGCCTAGATGTCTTCCTTAAGAAGTGGCACTTCTGTTCAGTGCAGTTGGATCTACTGTATCTGAAGAGCTGTGCTGACTGAATAAATGTTCTTGGTTCTCTGGACTTCTGTGGAGTTTGCCTCTGAAACAAGTAGAAAAATCCCTTTGGGCTTTCAGTGTCTTCTCTGCTTATATCCAAATAGTAGGGATGAGAAAAGCATCTCCTCTGCAACTTTACTGCAGAGGAGAGGGAAATGAGATAGGATGAACGGGAGATGTTAAGGTAAAGGAGGACATAGCAGGAGTTTGGGGTGGAAAAAGCAGTAATGTGTACTTAGGAAAAAAACTAGTGTGTGCTGGTCTGATTAGGTGGGAAAATATTGCTGTTACAGGAGATCAAAGTTTCACTGGCAAACTTGATTCTGGATGTATTCAGCTTTTGAGTCTTTGGCTCAGGTCATTCTCTTAATCTGGGTCTCTAACTACCTTTAGGTATTGTACCTGCAGTCCCTTGATAAGGCCCATGTCTCTATACTGCTGCATGTTATGAAATGGTATACTCGTACCTTAAAGTATGTGAGACCTAAACAGGACAAGGGCAGAAGTCAAGTCCACAATATAGCAACTACCTAGAGCGCACAGCACTCTAGAGGCAGTGGCTTAATCTTGAGGTTGTTAGATTGAGAGATCTGGCCTGGCTGGAGCTCCCTGAACCCAGACTGAACTGTTGGAAGTAATGCATTCTTTTGATAGCTGTTGGGCTTTTTTGTTTGTTTTCCAGTTCCTTTAAAAAAAGACTGCAAGCCCCGAAGAAAGAGGAGGAGGGTCTTGGAGAATTCCCAGCTTGGGAGAAGAAAGCTTTGGTGTCATAGGATGAAGGTGCTAAAACAGGAGTTGTGTAGGAGTAGGCATCAAGAGACAGTCCAGGAGCAGGTTCAGGTGGATGAAAGTCCAGAGGGAGCTCAGCAACATTGCTCACCAATACAGCTGGGGCAAGGAGGAGACCATCTCTCAGCAGCACAGCTGCTGCCCCCTGGTCAGCAGCCCCAGGGAGGGGACAATGTCCATGAGCAGCTGCAGAGACAGACAGTGCGAGGAGGCATAGCCCCAAACATGGGACCACAACAAATGGACCAGGGGTGGGAGGCCCCGGAGGTGACTGTGCGGGTGCAGCCTCAGAAGCTGAACCAGGGGTGGGAGTCCCCAGAGGTGACTGTGCAGGTGCGGCCTCAGAAGCCAAACCCAAGATGGGAGGCCCCATCAGTGACTGTGCAGGTGCAGTTACAGCAGCAGCAGGGCCAAGGGCCAGCTCTCCCACAAGTAACTGTACAGGTAGAGCCACAGGAGCAGGGACAAGTTATAGCTGGCATCAAGGTCACTGTACAGTTGCAGTTGGGCCGTGACCCAGAAGAGGTAACCTGCCTCCAGGACCAAGGTGAGGAAGTGTTAGGGAATGGAGAGCAGCTGACCTCTAAACAAAATCAGGGAGAGCCAATGACAAGATCTGAAAGTAAGAGAGAACCGGCTGTGGTGGAGCTGGTGCCGCAGGGGACTCTGAGCCAAAAGCAGGATCAAGAAGGAAAGGTGACAAAACCCCAGCAGGACCAGAGCCAAGAAGAGGAAAGAGTGGAAGTGGTGGAGCTGCAGGTTGGAGACAAAGCAGACCTGGATGGGATGGTGACAGAGGAGCAGGTGCAGGACCAGAGCCAAGAGCAGGAACAGCTGAGAGCAGAACTGCCTCCACAAAAGGAAGGTCAAACAGCTACAGAGATGAGGCAGGAGCAAGGCGATGGCCAAGAAGGGCCCAAGGGGATGGTGGAAGACCTGGGGGAAGAAGTGTCTAAAAAACGTCCACAAGAGACTCCAAATTATTTTGTTGCTATTCCAATAACAGATGATCAGGTATTTTGAAGTAGCTGTTCTATCACAATAATAAAAACCTTAAATAAGAAGCTAAGCATAAGTTCAAAGTTACCTTGATTTCAAAGCTTGTTAAAAGCTGAGAGTGATCAAATTCTGCTCCCCTACCTGAAGAGATCTATTGGGTCTGGCTGGGATGGAGTTAACTTCCCCATAGCAGCCCTCGTAGGTGTTATGCTTTGTATTTGTAGCTAGAACAGTGTCATTAACATGACAATGTTTTAGCCACTGCCAAAAAAAAAAAAAATCACTTTTAGGTTTGCCATTGTCCTTTCTATAAGTCTGAGTGGATGTGTTTCTCCTCAAGAATATCTTCTATTCTGTAATCTTTTTCTGTACAGAAGCCGTGGCTTTCGCCATCTTGTGTTGTTCCATCATCCTATGTTGTTTTAGAGCCATATTTAGTGCAATAGTTTTGATTTGTTTATCTCCTTCCCCACTGAAGTTTACAATGGAGGATGAGAATTTCCTTCTCATCTACAGAAGATTATATAGGATTGGTCTGTTCTCTCCATCTTTTACCCAACAAACTTACCCTGACATCTTAGGTGGTAGACAGTTAATTCCAAGAAGCCATGTGTGGAGTCTGCATGCTCATACTTCATCCAGGTAGGCTATGTTCTGTGATTCCCATGTTTGCAACAAGGTTGAAAAAGCAACAGGTTCTTTCAGATCAACACTGTTAAACCAAAACATAGCAAATGGCAGAAATCCAAATAGAAATACTTTCTAGAGGCTTTGTGAGGGACCTAAAGCATTCCAGTTACCATAGTAAACGTTTCTTCTGAAACAAGTCAAGACAGCCTTGCAGGGCTTCGATACTACAGGCACTGTCTTATGATCCATGGAAGTAAATTCCAAAAATGGTAAAAAAGCTGGAGAGACAGATTTCTCACTTTGTTCTTTAACTAGTTATGTATGATTGGTTTGAAGCTCTGAACTTCTGCATAACTCTGTTTCTTTGTGTTTGTAAAGTAAGAGGGAAGATACTGGCTCACTTGAGCTACTTATTCCCGTTCTACAATTCTGGTATAAATTTTGAAGGCTACACAACTTTCTGAAAGAAGGATATAGTGTCTTGTTCCCACAGAAGTGCTGTCAGTACTTTGAGTAGGTTTTTTTACCCTTTAGCCTCCCATAGGCAACTGACTTGCTGATGGCGGTGTTTTGTTAGCAGCTGCTCAGGGTATGCATAAGCAGACAGAGCCCTCACTTTGTACCAGCACCCACTGCACCCCTCTTGACTGGGACTCTGTTCTTGTTGCTGAACAGTAGCATTGTGAGGTGGGACATGTCCCATGCTGTGGACCTTGATGTAGGAGCAGAAGGTGACTGCACTCAAATATATTATGCAGAGGAGAGAAAGAAAAACTTTGGGGTGAGAAGGCAAGAAATGCTATTCCATCCAACAGAGGCAGGCAGGGGGAAGTCTTAATTTGAAACAGTAACTGCTGTGTCCCAGCTAGCATGGGCAGAACTGAGAAGCAGCATATAAATTGTGTGAATTATTAATATTTATAATATAATATGCATCTTGATCTTTTCTTACAAAGCAAATGTAAAAGGTAAAAAAAGGATGTTAACTTGTATGAACGTAGTGAAAATATAACCCTCAGCTACCAGCTTCTGCTATTAGTTTATGGTTCTTTTTCCAGTAAACCAAATTGATATTGTTTGTTGCAATATATAATTTGATTCCTTTTTTTTTCTAGCTCAGGTTTCCATGTAGTATCTGGCATGACTGTATTTATGCTGCTGAAAGGCAATAATTAAGTAGGATGGCTGTATCTGTTGTACAACTTTTTTTCCCTTTTTTCCAGCGTGACAAGCATCTGCAGTACAGTAGCTTGCTTTGGCAGGCATTTGAGTTTTTGTTTTTACCTTAGTTAAGTGTAGAAACTCTTACGCATTAGAGAGAGACGTCAAGGGTGCCTTCCTCTTGGTAGGCAATTATTTGCCCTGGCTTTGTCTTGAGTGGAATAGTCTCTTAAGGTTATCTGGAGGATGGCCTCGTATAACTTTCAGTGATTCCTACATATGACTGGCTTTTGAGAGGTGAACAAAAGAGCAGAACACATCAGGAAGATAAATGCCAGGAAGGGAAAATAACTGTGTAAGCTGAAAGACAATGTTGGCAGAGGAACAAATGGGCATGAAGTGGGCAAAGAATAAATCTAGACTGGAAACTAGAAAGTTTCCTGCCATCTGAGGAATGAGATCATGGAACAGTTTGAGGGGACATGAATGCCTAACTTCTTCTATTTTAATGAGATTTGAGTGTCCTAATATATGGTCTGTGACCACATCCTGTACAACTCTATGAATGTCCTTCTCTTTCTCCTTTCTTGCCTCTCAATTCTGCTCTTCCATATTTCCCTGCTTTCACACCAGCTCTGGTAATCTGGCAGCTCTGATATCCCTGGCCAGATGCTCTGCCCGAGCTATGCCCAGTTTATGCTTAAGTGCTGTCTTTAAGGGTGGCAGTGACCTGAGACAGCCCCGGGGGAGGTTCCATGAAAGAAACACTGAAGGGTACAGTACTGTAGTCCTGGTAGATGTATATGTGAAGGGTAAGCAAATGTGTATGTATACATATATACACATACACATGCACATATAATACATTTTGTCAACACTTTCAGTTGCTTTTACCTCTAAATTGGAGGTTCCTGACCTCACTGAACATACAACATGGTTGCCTGTTACCCTGTAGGTCTTGTAGTCCTTTACAGAAGGGTTTTAAAGATGCTGTTAGTATTTTTGGGTAGAATTAACTTCCCTTAATTATATTTGAGAACTCCAGATGAAAGGCCCTAGGGCTGTCTCCATTTTCTTCCCTTTCAACAGGACAAAGGAAAAACCCCATTGCTGTCCTGGTGGGTACAGCAGGCCTTTTCCCTTTGCATCTAGCAGGGCTCCAGGAAGCTGGACACCAGCCTCCAGCAATGGGCTTGGGCTGGGGTGGATCTCAGAGTGTTGTGGTCTCGGGCTTTCAATACTCCATTACAAGTGCTTCCTTCCTGTCCCTCACCCAAGAAAACAGCCATCCCATCAACAACATAGCATTTATAGAAAAGTGCTACAGGCTGATCCACCAAAAAAGAAAAAGAGGTGTAGAGATAAGTTAGCCTGTTCCCATGGGAGAAGAAGCAGAAAGTTCTGAAGACACATTTGTGAAGCTGAAAAAAAAGGGTAAGAAAAGACATTAAAATTGCTCTGCAATAATTAGATATCTACATGAAGGAATTTCACTCAAACTTGGCTTCCCAGCTGTCTGAACTTCCAGTTCAGGAGGCAAAAAGATCATCTTTTTTATTTCAAGAGTATTCTTAGAAAGATGGGGCAAGGGAAAAGAACATGAGGCTGTTTTGTAGAATTGCTGTCCATACTTAACCTGGTCTGTTGAAGCAAAGATTTTTAGTTCATGTGGCCAGACAACTTGATGGCTTGATTCCTTCTCCATGTTTCCATGATCTAAGCAAATGCACTGCAAATAGCAGGCCATAATAAATTGTGCCTCTGTTGCAGTAGGAATTACCTTAATGTAAAAGTCATTTCAGTGATGTGTTTTTCATAGTGACAAATGTATTGTAAGAGTCTGTGAATTCAGGGAGTTCGCTGTTTGTATCTTCAGATGGATTCTCTTAATTGTGTGTGGCTTTATCCTGACATTTATCAGAAACTCATTATACTAATCTCTATTATACTAATCAACCATGCCGTGGAGGTTTTGGGACTGCTTACTGGACTGCACAATGGCTGATAAGGCCTTATGTAGAAAGATTGCAAAACAAAAACATATTGACCCAGCTGTTTCAACCTATGTAAGAATAAAGCAGAGCTCTAACATGTGTGAGCACCTAGGCACGTAAGCCAGAATTCGCTCAGTGAAATAATCTGAAAATCTATAAATGACTTGGCTGTAACAAAGGCTTCTACCAGGTGCTTAGTCTCTGTGTGATTGAATTCTTCTCCCTCCTGCCTTGTTCCCATGATATGCTTATAAACCTTAACAGATCATTTAAAAAAAAAAAATCTTTCTTTGGAGTCAGCTGTGTAAAGGCACTGATAGACCGAGAAGAGCCAGGAACTGGCCATGCAGTTCTAGAAAACAGACTCAGAAAACAGCATGTTTACCCAGATGATCTATTTTGTTTGCTGTTACAGTTTTCTTTTGGGAAGAGACATCAGTTTAATCTGTGATCAAACTTGTAATCAGAAAATGGCATAAGATTAATTATGGAAATGCTATTCAATTTCCACAGTCTATTAACAACTGACAACTACATGAAGATCCATTAATATTTACAGTGCCGTGAGCTTTATTTTAACATGCTTAGGGGCAGATTCAGACCTACTTAAAGATCTATGGGTGCTGGCTCACATGAGACCTATGAGTTTAGCCTGTAGGCTTTAAAAAGGAAAAGAGATCAAGCAATTCCTGAAACATTAACTTTGAAATTGAAACTGAAAGATGTTACGTGATAGATCTGGGAGATTTTGTTTTGAGGATTCCTGGCTTAAACTTAAGTTGCATTTTTGGGTGTGTAAGGCTTCAGCATTCTGAACTCTTCCAGTAATACCTGGGTGCTCTAAAATGAAAATTTATTTCCTTGTTTTACTGTATTGCAGATTTTGGACAGAATTGAAGATGTCCAAGAGCTCATATTCACTAAAGAACCTGACCTGTTGAGAGCTCTTCTTCCTGTTCAGACTATGCACCTCACTATAATAGTAGCTCACCTGGGAACAGAAGAAGAAGTAAAAAAGTAAGAATCCTGCAAAATTCAAGTGCAGCTATTTTTTTCTGTAAATGTGGTAGCCTTACTGCTGCTGTTGTGAATAATTATGTTTTAGTAGAGCCTACATGCAATTCCTCTTAGACTTTTTTGATAGTTTTCTGGCTTGCTCTCAATACCTGTGAGGAAAGATCTTTACAACAGCTAGATATGAAGCTTCAGAGATTGAAGTTTTATGTGTCTGCCATGGGGTGAAGAGAAAAAGCAGCATGGCTGCAAATAGTATTACCACTGTGTTACTGTATTACTACTATAAATTAACTCAATGGATGTAAAATTCCCTGAGCTGCTGCTTTTTGAGAAACCACAGCTTTTGAGATCAGCTATGCTTGTATCAGCTGGAAAATGTCAGCTGATAGGACATGTTACACTAAGAAGAAAAAAAAAAAATTCTGCCTACTTTCTTTCCAAGCTGCTGTCTTGTCTAATTCAAGCTGTGGGCTGTCACTGGGTCCCTGTGAATTAAGATGGGGATATTGTAAAATGACTAAGGAAAGCTACCCTGTAGTCAGGAAGGCTAGATTTGCTAGAAAGGTCCAGCAAATAGAACCAGTATGCTGCAGTTTTTTTCTCAAAACTTTATCCTACTGTACCACACTGGGAAACTTGAGATTTCTTGGCATGAGGAGGGAGGGAAAGCCCTTAGGTTCTGGGAAGGTATCACGTGGTAGAGGTGGGAACCTGGTAAGAGCAGCCCTTTCTCCAGAGGCCTTGGCATACATCAGCAAAGGAATGAAAAACAGTAAGGCCTCAGCACATCTGAGTGTGACACAGGATCTCCTTGGGTATAAAGCAGAATGCCTAGCTGGAAATATGTCAAAAGAACCAATATGAGTAGAAAACCTTTCTGCCCATACAGGCAGCAACAGTTAAACAGGATTAGGATGCATATGACAGGTTTGTATGTGCCTTATTTTAAAATTACCTGCTTTATTGTACATTCCAGAGGCTTTTTCAGAGGACCTGACGGGAAAAGAGATAGGGGGACCGTTATATGGGCTAAGGAGCTTGCATGCAGGAGACACCATGTATGGTAATTCAGTAATAGAAACCAGTGCCAGTTCTGCTGACTGGGCAGGCTGTCATCCAAGAGGATAGGATGCTAGTGGAGAGCAGCAATCAAAATGGGAATCAGTTGGTTAGGGATGTGAATGGAGCTAAGTAGTGTTAATGAACTTAAGAGTGGATGTGTGCCTGTAATATAAAAATAATGGGCATACCTAACGAATAGCAGATCTTCCTTGCCAACTGCTTTTCGTCCTTTATTGTCTACCTACCTGCAGAGCTCTGCTAAATGAGGCTGTAGTTCAGTAGCTACTGCTCTGTGCTGTCACATGAAAGACTGCCTTAAGGTGTTAGGCCAAGTGTTTCTCACTTCTCAAGCTAACAGCACTGCTGAAACAGCTGGCCCAGGCCCTTGCAGAGGGAGGGAGGCATCTTCAGATCTCATGGCAGAAGTTGTTCTAGCAGCGTTTAATGGTGGCTTAAATGTTATGGACTTAAATAAAGGGCTAAATTAGCCCTGCTTGCTATTAAGGTGGAAGAAACAATATCCTCTGCAAAGAATTCATTCCCTTTCCACCTTCAGTCCTGTCCTCACCAAAATCTTCATCTGCAGAGTCCTCAGGAGTCTTGGAAAGAAGCAGCTCCTATATTGTTGTAGCTGAAATGACTCCAATGTAGTAGTGAGGATTGCTCATAGCGTTGGCTGTTGTTGGCTGAAGTGGCCCTTCTGTGCATGAAACGTGCTTTCCTAAGGGGATTAGTTTGTGTGATGTGGGTTGTAGTGTCTGAGACCAGGAGTTGATACAGCTGTACCTAGACTCCACCAGGAGTTTAGAAAGCCAGGTGGTCTTCTCTGAACCTTGTGACTCAATGGGAGGGTCTCCCCTACCTTTTTACATTCCCGATGTTTGTACCAATAATGATAAATCAATTCTAACCTGATTTTCCTTTGTTTCTCTCTTAACCTTTTGCATCGATGGTCTCTGTATACGTAATTTTAGCTTGAGTCTAAATTAATTTTTCTGTGTATGCTTTATCCATGTATTAAGTAATAGTGAACCTTACCATTGAATTCCGTGAAGTCATGCTTTTATATAAAAATTCTTATTAATTTTTTTGCTAATACCATTGGAGGTTATTCTTTAAGCAGTCCAAACCACTCAATTTTGTGGCAGCATGTTAATGACTTGAACATTCACTTTGCTAGCAAAACTGACTTGTAAAATATAAGCTAAGGCTGAAGTTATTGAAAGACATAATGTGTTTAAAATGCCTGTGCATCTTCTAACTGTTACAAAAGCACTGAAATACAGTGTGCTTGTTACACCCTGTGTAGTGCTGCAGGGTGGTCAAAATCAAGAATACTGTCTGGTACTAAAAATATAACAATACTTCCATATGTAATTATCAAATAAGCTTCTTTCAGAATATATATATATTTAAATTATTTTTTAAGGGCTGTTCTGGCACTGAAGCAAAGCAAGACTAAAGTGGAAGCCATCTTGCAGGGTAAAGAACTTAATATGACATTTCATGGGATTGGACAGTTTAACAATCAAGTGATATATGTGAAAATGTTGGAGGAAGACCAGAAAATGCTGAGCAGAATTGCAGGTAAGTACCTAACCTGATTCTTTACCACTTGTAAACCATCTTGTAGAGTCTGTCAGCTCTTGTAAGCACTGGCCCGAGCTGCTGTGCATGGCTGTGATCTGCTGCTTTTCCTCTTGTCTCTTCTTTTTCTTAATTGTTAAGTATGAAGCTGACAGCTGGGATCCTGCAGAGCATGGGAGGTAAAATAATTTCTCTGTACTAATTTGGGATAGGTGAGATGCACAGACATTTGACATGTCAAGATCACATAACAAGGCTATCCTAGTCTGCTGTGCAGACAGGACCTTGCAGGCCTGTGGCATACATGGGGTCTTCAAAGCGACATCTCAAAACTGAAGCTCTGTTCATTCCAATAAACTGGAAACCTTTTAAGTATTGCCCCAGTTGAGTTTACAGGCACTTCCTTTAAATTGGAGCATGCATGAAATCATGAGTACCTCTGGGACAGGAGGTGACAAATAGCAGGGTTTGTCTGCATATACTTCTGTAGCACCAGCAAATCAGTCTTTTGCTTCCACTGTAGAAGATGGAACAGAAATATGAGTAGCTTGTCTTCTGCTCTAACTTTGCAAGGCACTGATGGGTTCATGAAGATGTTCCAGATCTTTGGCCTGTTTACCTGCATCTGAGTACAATTTCAGAAGGGCTTGATACCCTCCCCTTCACCCCCACCCTGTTCTGTTTATAGGAACTGCTTTAGCCTGCAATGCAGAACCTAATCTGTGTCCTGGGCTTCCACTTCCCACAGAGTAGAAATAATCAATATACTTTTTTTTCCTTGCTATTTTCACACTAAGCAAAAGGGAAGCATAGTTCAACTAATGCTTCTCAAAAAGGCATGCTGTACAAAGACACTATGTAATCTTCAAAGGATATGACTTTTCAGAAAACAGACTATTCTTTTTTTGTTGAAGCTGCTTCCTACCTCCTCCAGTTCTTAGCTTTGATATAAAAGTCCTGCTCTCCTGTTTGTTTTTTTTCTCTGAAGTAGTCAGTGTTGCAACTAGAGAGAAGATGCCTGTTAATATTAACAGCTTCTTTTCCTCAGCTAAACAAAATTAGCCACTTCACTATCTGTTACCTTTTGCTTGACTCTGGTCTTCATTTCTTATTGTTCCATCCATGGCAAAGCTAATTTTGACTCAAAACAGCTGTGCTTTTGTTGAAAGTACTCTGGTGTTGTCCCTAATTATTAGGATTAGAGCCTCAACAAACTTCCCCATGCCCAAATTGTTTCTTCTAAAGTCTTTAAATTTAACACAAAATCTTGACTGGAAGATGACTAAATAGAAGGCATATGATGCAATTTCCTTTAAGATCGTATTTGGTACGTGTCTGTACACAGCATATATATTCTTCAATGCCATTGAAAGAGACTGACTGTTTTTGATGCCCCTACCCCTTAGCTGTCTCCTCATTCGCTTCTGAAAGATGCAGAAGTGGATACCTCCTTTCTCTTATCTGACTACTACTGTTTTTCCCTCTACTCATTGTTTTTTTTTCACTAAGGATTTTATTCCCAGTGAATCACAGCATACAAGATCAACCTTTATCGTGCTATTTTAGCACCAGCAGATATGTTTAATTTTGGTTCTGCAGAATGTGTGCTATGATGCTCTCTCATTTTTCTTTTTTGATGATATTGGAGCTGCATTAACTCTAAATACCATTACATTAGTGGGTAGCAGGTCCTTTGTGTTCTCTGCCTGGATAACCTGCATCTTCAGGGTTCTGAAAACCTGGTGTCTAGCTTCTGATCTGAACCCCTTTCTTCATGAGATGGAGAAGAGAAATTGCAATTGCAAGCCCCAGGAATATTCTGTCAGTACTTGTGTATCTTTTAATGCAATATGGTTGTTCACTGATTGCCTGAAATACTTCCTTGACTGTGAGACAAGCTGCCAGTTTTCAAGCTTTTAGCTCTGTCACCAATGGCTTTTCTATTCAGAGATAACTTCCAGTGCTGTTCTCCTTTCTATGTAACTTCTGACCATTTCTACAACTTAATGGGTCTGGGGATTATGCAAATATGTATCAAAATCTATCCTTTTAATGACATCTCTGAAGAAATGTTTTTCTGGTTTTTTTTCTTCTCCCACTCTCCCTCAGCATAGCAATTGAATTAATTGTTATAAAATGAATAGGTTTTTTTTTTCCTTACCTTTTAGTCAATATTTTTGGTTGCTCATGGCTTAGGTGTGAATCTTCAAATGCTGCCTTTTCAAGCATTATGATGGGTGAATGATTTGACTGGCAAAGGTCAAGCTACTCCTGTCAGCTGCCTCTGCCTTGTCATGCCCTTATTGATGATTTGTCAACAATAGTTTAACAGTTCAGCCTGCTCTAATGAAGTTTTTGAACATCTGAAGTGTTCTTGGCATTAGAAAATATAAAAATAAGTGGCTGGATCTTCATTTGCTTTCTTTCCTACATCATGGACTTTAGTTTCAAAGTGGAGAGTTAACCTGTCTCTTGATCAATTAACTGCAGTTAATTGGTACATACTGAGCATTACTGGGCTTCTTTTGCTGCTAGTGACTTCGTCTGCTTTGAGAAAGAGGTACTGCTTAAGATGTCTTGGAATTTTAGGATATTTGTCAAGTGAGCTAGGGAAGATAGTGTCTAGACAATTGAGTGCCATCTTGACATGGGCAGGACATTAGCTATGAGCCTTGTTCCTAAACCGACTTCTAAAAGATGATTCCTAGCCTTGACCTTTCTTCCACCATTAGCCATTCTGATCAAACTCTGCTCATGGCAGTAAGACCTTCACCTTGCAATAATAACTCCTTCCTGCTGTTTGGTAGGACTGGTACTGGGTGGTGAACATAAGGAGATGCTACTGCCAGGTTTTTTTTTAATGTTAAGCTATCTTGCTGCTTTCTGTGTATCTAGAGAATGTTATTTGCCCAGATGATAATGTGTGGGGAAGGAATTTTTCCTAGAAGGAGCTTAGACACTTTGCTGCTGTGTGTGTTCTTTGGGGCTTGCTGTGCTTTGACCTGCTGGTGTGGGAACAAGACAACTTAATAATATGCAGAAACTCTTCATGTTTGTGTGTTTTATTTGACAAAGTACCAGGGCACTTTAGGGGTTATTTAATACCTAACCATAATCACCTAGTACCATTTTCAGATGCCCTAAAGTATCTGTGATGTCCACACTGGACCTACAGCCAGACTGTACCCTTCTGCAGTGGCAGCTGGAGGCCGGGTGAGCATCCTGTAGGGCATCAAAAAGGGCATTAGATGCTTGTTCAGGCAACTGGATCCTATTCCTTATATATTTTCCAGCTGGAAAACATAAAGAAGTTGCCTTGGCAGAGTGACCAGACAGCCCCAGCTGCTGTTCCCTCACAAATACTGAGATGAAACAATTTAATGTATTAATTAGCTAAACTCCAAGCCAGAGACTTGGCCTTGTTACAAACGCATATGACAAACTAGTAAACACACATGTAGTTAAACTTCCTCATAGATGGAAACATAAAATGGAAGTAGGGTGATTTCAAGTAATGCACTAATCAAATATGTGAGATGCTATTTTTAACACAAATTTCAATGTTGAACCTGCTTCTCCCAGTGCCTAAGCAATTAAGGAGTAACAAAGATGGGTGGCAAGGTGGGGGGTCTGGTGGGAAGAGCCACGCAAATGTTGCAGGTTTCCAGGGTAGATGTTGATTTTTCACTTTTTTTATCCCCTTTATACAATCAAGATATAAAGACCTCTGACAATAAGAAAAATTGCTGGAGAGAGATCTTAAGTACTCCAGCCTTAACCTAGGCTTTCAGTGTTATTTTGGCATTATTCTTTACAGTTTAAGAAGAACTGTTGAACAACACTTCACCTTCTGCTTTTGCCAGACTTGCAGGAGTCTGCCTCACACAAGCTTTACCTCACTATTCTTGTGAGACTGCATATCCCAATTCAAAGTTCAGGAAAACCAAGGATAGATTAACTTGGCTTGACTTGTCATTATAATCCTTAGCTGAAAGACCTTGAAGAATATAAATTCTGGAGTTGCTCACAGGGACTTCTTTTAATGCAGAATAAAACCTTATTGCTTTATAATTATGTGGCCTGTCTTTAAATTGATGCCACCATAAACACTTTGTATTACATAATCTGGGGAAGGAGTACAATGTTTGTGTGACTTTTCCTTCTGACTTGCTCTAAGTCCTGCAGACCTGTACTAGTTTTGGGAATCTTGCCACTTTTTTGCTGGAAGCACTTTGCTGCTTGCATTGCTTTTTGTAATAATCTGGGAGAATCTGTCCCATCACACTCCCCAGCTGTGGCCACTGGTGGCTGCATCTTGTTCCTGGCAGGGCTGCTATGGGCATGTGCTTTCCTGAACTCACCATTGTGATAGAAGGTCTGTGAATTCAGAAGGAATTGCATTGCAAACATAAAAGTTTGGATCTAGTTTCAGGTTTGCAACTTATGGCTGTGTGTCATGCACAACTTTGTTTTTGTTTATTTTTTATTTGTCTGTGTTGCCTGTGATGGCATGACAACTAGTTATCTGCTGGGTGTTTTAACTGTGTGTCTTGCTCAAGACAGGCATAGTGGCTTTTTGTCTAACCTTCCCATAAATATTTTTTCCTTACCTCCCAATTGTTTGGGTTTTCTTTGTTATTTTATCTTTTTACCAGAAGCTGTGGAAGAATGCTTTATTGAAATGAATCTTGACATTTCAGGGAGCAAGGATTTCAAACCACATCTTACTTTCCTAAAGCTCTCCAAAGCACCAAGGTTGAAAAGAAGGGTAAGTAACCAAGTTTAAAATATTTTTTACTGGGATCTGCTCTAGTGATTATTTTCCTTCTAATGAAATTCTTGCAGACTATATACTTAAGCAATAATCATTGCAACTAGGGAAAAATATAATTTCTATTACTTAAAGTTGTGTTTGCTCATATATGACTGGAAGAGATGAGGTCTCTTGCTCATATTGTGTATGGCTCTATTGTAGAGTACAGAGTGCTTTCCTTCTGCTATGTCCAGTCAAATCTGCACAAAAACACAATGTCAAGCTGTTTCCATAGGGCAGGATGGCTTCTGAGCAATATTTATCTGAGAACAAGATTAATGTCATGTTGGAAGCCAGGCTGGTGCCTTGATTTATGCTAGAAATGTGTGATGTGCTTTTCTAACCTTTACTGCAGCATTGTATGGGATTTTATCACTTATAATTAAAGTAAAAAACAACTCTGATTAGATTGCTCATTTCCCAGTGGAATATTGTCCTGCTTGTTTCCAGGAATAGTACTTGTATTTATGAGGTCAATATATTGCAAACCTGAAACACTAAAGGAGCACGCACAAAGAAAACAGAAAATGCTATAATAGCTGAAAAAAATGACCTTGTATTTGTGCACTTCAAGTACTTCATATTGACTTGATATTTGCCTTCTGTATACATGGTACAATCAAAGTTGGATAGTACTGATAGTTCTGTGCTGGAGGCTTTTTCTTTTGTACTGCCTATGGGGAATTTCATGAGTACAGGCTTCAGTAATGTCTAATGCAAAAGAAAATATACAGTAGGTATGTAGGAATTACTGTTGACTTTTGTCTAGGGTATTTTCACACTTCCTTTTACTATCAAGTTTAAAGTAAAAAAATAAATTGCAACTTCTTGCATGTTCTCCTCCTTTGATCTCTAGCACCAAATACGGCATATATTCCTGCGCAGTATGACTTGTATATGCAATCTCGGCTTATAAATATGTAAGTGTATAGATCTTTGAATGTTTGAATATCAAGTGGGGAGCCCAGAACTGGACACAGTGCTCCAGGTGTGACCTCACCAGTGCTGAGCAGAGGGGAATGATCACCTCCCTTGTCCTGCTGGCAACACTCCTAATGCAGCCCAGGATACCACTGGCTGCTTTGGTGCAAGGGTGCATTGCTGGCTCATGGTCAACTTGGTGTCCACCAGGAGCTCCAGGGCCTTTTCTGCAAAGCTGCTTTACAGTCAGCCCTCAGCCTGTACTGGTGCATGGGATTGTTCATCCCCAATGGCAGGACTTCACACTTCCCCTTGCTGAACTTCATGAGGTTCCTGTCAGCCCACTTCTCCAGTCTGTTGAGGTCCCTCTGGATAGCAGCATGACCCTCTGGTGAATCAGCCACTCCTCCCAGTTTTGTCATCAGCGAAGTTGCTGAGAGTGCGCTCTGCCCTGTCATCCAGACCATTAATGAAGATGCTGAACAGTACTAGTACACCTCTAGTTACCAGCCTTCAATTAGACTTTGTGCTACCACTACCCTCTGGACCAGTTTTCAGTCCACCTCACTGTGTTCATCCAGCCCATACTTCATCAGCTTCTCTGTGAGGATCTTATGGGAAAACAGTGTCAAAAGTCCAGGTAGACAATATTTACTGCTCTTCCCTTGTTTACCAAGCATTGCTCATTCCTGTCCAAATTTTGTTTGCATGTTAAAACTGTTGTTCCTAAAATACTATTCTAAGCATCAGGGCTGTGAAAGCAAAGTGGAGCAGGTCTGTATGTTAAGTTAGTTATTAGGTGGCATGTGGACTCTGTATGGCCATGTAGAAATCTCCCTGAGGCTAGTAAGGCTCAACCCTAGACATAGGGTTTAATCTCAAAGGTCAAACAAAGATTAGTGCATGTGTATTTTGATCTGACATGTCAACTGAAAATACTGACAACTTAAATGCATCTCTTTCAAAAACAAAATGTAATGTGAAAAGAAAGGAGGAAAACTGACTACTATAATATCCCATTCCTAAAGACTGCAGGAGAGAGAGACATCAACCTTCCTAAACACTAGAAGATGCCAAAGTATGAGTAAGACAAAATATTACTTTAGTTATTATGATGCCATCTACTGGCTGTAATTACTTTCTTTATACCATAAATAACTGTTTTCTTGTAGTAAGGATGCAGTTTAAGTACTTCATGCAACTTAAGTGCTTCTTAGTAATTATTTCTCAAGCTTCATAACACCCACTATTTATATTTTACATCTCAAGAATACCTTGTTAACAAAGACAGGTATGTGATGATACCGGTCGAGCAGCTGCAGACCTTGTTCTTATTTGTGGGGAAGAAGGAGCTGGTTCTCTTTAAAACAACTACTACAACTGCAAACTTTGATCTCAGGAAATTGCGCATCTTTGACTTTAGTTGGGTGTCTAAAGATCCCAAGAGGTTTGGGAGAGCTTGGTTTGTGTGCTATTTAGCTTGAATAGCTACTGAAGGAGCAATATGTGCTGTTTGTTGATTGGGTTCAAAATGTGTAGCATGCCCCTGGCATAAATCCAAAATACAGGCTCTTCAGGTTTTCTGACCTTTTGTCTTTCCAATGATCCAAAAGGGAACAGTTCACCTCTTAAGAGAATCCACTTCAGTATCTGTCTGTAGTAAAAGCCTTCTTCAGCAGACTATGAAGTGCTTTTGTCAGTGCAGGTTGTTAGCCTCTGGTGCTGGGCACTGCCTGTGCTTGCCTATGCTGGAGTAAAGCTGTGGATTGAGTGCATCTGTGCTAAAGTGGAAAATGTTTGTTCTTGCTTTTTATGCTGCTTTAAGTAGATTGCCTTGGTGCAGGTCTGCAAATAGCTGTGGTCTACCCTGTGTGGCGAGAGAGCTGCAATCCTGCAGATTCATATACTTGTATTAAAATATTCGGAGTTTTTAAATGAAAGGGCAGCCCTAATCCTGCCCTCTTCTGGCTACTTGATAAGTTATCTTCAATGACATGACCTTACTCACATTTCCATCATCCTCCTGAATTACCCAGAAAACAGTCCATGTGCAGTGTACCTCTGCATTTGAGCAGAACTTGAACCTGGTGGCATTAAGGTGAGGTGTAGCTCTTGGCTACTGAACAGCTTGGCTCTGACAGACACGTGGGTATCTCTGGGGCACAGAAAAAGGTGTGCAGTTTGTTTAATTAAACTTTGAAGTGTTTTGGTCATCAGGGGCAGCAGTGCCTAATGGTTTGATGTGTTTGGTTGTGAAGCTATTTATATCTGGTTTTGTCCAAGTGACAAAAGCTGCCTGTTTTGGCCATCCTCCCGCAATCCCCATGCCGTGAACCATGCATGTCTGCCTGCTAAAAAGGTTGTCATTACAAGGAAGGAGGCTTGTAAAGAGACTTTATTTGGTTTTAGTTGTGCACTCCTGCGCATTCAGGAGCAGGGCTGTACAAACTGATTGAGACTTCTTTGAGGCAATGTGCTGCAAGGGGCTCCTTGTAGCCTTGTTAGCTTGCTTGCTCATTAAGGGAAGGTGGAGACTACTCCCTGTTGCTTAATGCTTCATCTGTCCATCTCCATGCGTGCCCCTGGCATATATAGTTTGTTATAGGCTAAATGCTTTTTGGGAGCCCCTTATTTAAATTGTCAGCCTGTTGTTGACTAAATTAAAGCTGCAGGGACTGTGGAATTGTTGGATTGCTTGCCCATCCCTGGTGACATCTGTACAGGGGAGCCAGCGCTGCTGTGCCTGAACTTGTTAGGGGGAGAACTGCAAAGAAATGACTCAGGGGCACTGTTGATTTTAGATTTTGACAGTCCTAAATTACAATGGTTTCTGAACATGTGCCTTGATTATGGCAGTGATAGTTTCTTTTCCTTAGTCTGAAAAGAATGTGTCAACGTCTGAAAACATGTCTATAGCAGTAAACACTTCTATTTATATGCCATGACTGCTGTAGCATTTGGCTATTGGGATACTAGCAGTGCTTGGTAGCTATCTAAGAGCTGCTGTGGTTTTCTTTTTTCTTTTCTGGCTTGCTGAAATGAGCTTGCTTTCACAGTAAGTCACTGAGTTAAATTTCTTTTGAAAACTTCTTTCTTTATAGGGAAGAAGGTGCATGAGCTCTATTTCTAATCTGTTTCTAGCATGCAGTTTAATTAGTGTTATGGAATGTGTACACCAAGGAGAAGGATTAATTTTTCAGTCTGTAAAGGTACCAATGGGATGAAGCTGAGCAAAGCAAACTTTAGGTAAAATAAAGAAATCCTTCCTAATGGCAATTCAGGAGACTAGGGAATAGCTTCCCAATGGATGTGGTGACTATGAACTTGCTTGAAATACCTAAGATTAGGTGGATGCATTTGAATAACAGTAGGTTAAACTGATCTGTTTCTGTATCTTTCTTAGTATATTTTTGCTTGCAGAGGGAGGGGTAGGTGGAGGATTCAGCAAAAGCCAAACTTCCTATAACTTTCATTAGTAATGGTTGATTTTTCTCAGTATCAACTTAAATACTACCAAAAAGTTGATATTGCTATCCTAACTGGGGAGACGGGGGAGTATTTTCTTTTTTTTAAGATGATGCTTGACACATCTTGTACCTTTCTAAAGTGCATGTATTTTTGTGTGTGTATGTATATAACATACATATAATGTCACATTTCTCTTTCAACATATAGGGCTTCAGAAAAATTTGTTCAGATCTGTATAAAGAATATGAAGACAGTTACTTTGGCACAGAAGTCTTCAGTCAAATTGATCTCTGTGCCATGCGTAAGAAGAAGCAAGAATCTGGTTACTATTATTGCGAGTGTTCAATTAATGTGGGCTCCAGTGGTACAGAAGAGAGTAAAGAGCAAGAAATGCAGACAGAAGATGTGGGAGATACAACCAGTGAGGACCTTCCAAATAGCACCGCAAAGGCTGGAATAGGAGCAACTGCTGCAAGCTGTAAGCTTGCTTCGTATTTAGTAGTAGCCAATGATAAACCATCTGAAAATAGTGCTGAGGCTTCAACTGCAAGTAAAGAAAAAGAAGTTGATGATGTGAAGGGACAGCCTGAAGCTACAGATGGGACTTTCCCTGCAGCTGGAGAGATCTGCTCCAAGTCAGTACTTTGTCTGTTGCCAGCAATTTCAGATGTGTTGAAAAGAGTGAAAAAGGAACAAGAAAAAGCAAAGATAGCTGATGGTAGCTTGCAGAAAACTGAAGCAACAGGATATGCACCTGATCAGCCAACAAGTTCACAATAAAGCTGTTGCAGTCCTTGGTGAAGTGAACCTATGCTTGATGATGGTGGAGAAGGTAGGCAACCACAGTGGTACTGAGCTGTACTGGACTGAGGTGGGTGGGGATGGTGAATTCATTTTTGGCAGAAAACAGTCTTTTTAGGAGACTGACAAAATGAAGTAGAACAAAATCTGTGAGGAAAACATCACTGAATATTGTAATGGTGAAATGCCTAGGTCTAAACAAGAACCTATGCTACAGGTATGTGTGAGCATAGGTACTATAAAGACAAATGAGCTCTGGTTTAAAGGATCAGGCCTTTCAGAACTCATGCATTGGTACCAAAGCTGTTGCTGGGCACCTTTGGTGCCCAAATGCACACTTCTACCTTCATTGCATTTCTTCCTGCCCTGCTTCCCCCCCTGCTCTGGGCCTGCAGCCCTGACTTTGCTCCTTCCTTTGCCTACATGCCTTCTCCTCTCTGAGTACTGCCTGAAGACACCTATTCTTGCCTAATTCCTCCAGTTGCTCTGACTTAAGACTCCAAACCGTGATTGCAACACAATCATTCACTGCATGTCTGTAAATGGTAGGTGATTTTAGTCCTTAACACACTTTTGTGAAATACATGCTATCCTTTGACTAGTAGCTACTTAATGAGAAAATTATTTTGCCTGACTTATGGAAATAGTATTTTTGGAATAAAATAAGGTATAATACTAAATAATTTCCTTGAGATAATGAAAAGGAGAAGAAGAGGAATTCATAATGGATTGTTTTTGTAACATGTCTTGAGGAGAAAATGAGGCACAACAGCCTTTTTCTAAACTGAAATTATGTTGTAGTCTCACAAGTATGCATGAGTTAGTAAAGAACCGGGATAAAACAGAACCGTATTCATTTCTGGCAAGAAGACATTAAGGGTTTTGAACCATTGCTGGGGCCGAAGTTTCCTTGCTTTGCACGGTGCTTGGTGAAGCCAAGGAGCTGAGCTGTGCCTCCCAGCCAAGCCTGCCCTACCTGCGGGATGGGGAAAGGGTTTTCTGTGCGGAGCCTCACGGCAGTGAAGCCAGTAGATGGCACTACTGGAAAAACAGCTGCGACTGGGAAGGGAACCGGCTGCCTCCGGGTCCTCAACGCTCGCAGCAGGCTTAGGCACCTATAAAGGGGGCAGTAAGTGCGGAGGAAGGCAATCGAGCACTTAAAAGCTCTTACTTCCCTTTTCTGCTCTAATTGCTCCTTGAAAAGCGATATTTCGTCTCTTAGAAGTTCCATCTTTCCTTGAAAAAGTGTGTGCATTTCAAAAAAGTATGTGATCAATTACCTTTTTCCCCCCAAAAAAGTAGTAGTGTTAAGTATACGGTGTTTTGCTTCCCTACATGGTGTGTGGGAATACACCTTAGAGCAGAGTAGCTAGGATGCACTGTGTTAAATTAACATCAGGCTGTTTTAAACCTGTTCAGCTTGTTACCAGGTGTAAAAAAAAAACAAAACAAACCCAACCAAAAAAACCAACAAAACAAAACCAACCATTCCCCCCCCCTCCCCCCCCCCTTTTTTTTTTCCTTTTTTCAGGCGGGGGGGGGGGGGGGAAAAAACACCCCCACGAGC